>NC_064622.1:393620733-393990733 GCF_023898315.1 Schistocerca nitens | reverse complement strand
GAAGGGCTTTCACTTCCCGCAATTTATTATGGGGAAGTTGACCAATGCACGTGCCATAAATGAGCAACTCTGCGACATAAAACGCTCCGTAGATCGGTGAAGGGAATCGACTGAATAGCTGGCCGAGGAAGAGAGACTGCAGCCTTGGCCGCTATATCAGCCGCCTCATTCCCACAGATACCAGCGTGTCCCGGGAGCCAGAGGAACGCCACCGAGACGCCCACCAGGTGGAGCAAGCGCAGACAGTTCTGAATCCGGTGGACCAGAGGGTGCACAGGGTAAAGAGCTTGGAGACTGAGGAGAGAGCTGAGAGAATCTGAGCAGATTACGTACTGTATCCACTGATGGCGGCGGATGTAGTGGACAGCCTGGAGAACAGCGTAAAGCTCCGCAGTATAAACCGAGGAGTAGACTATGCTTCCATAATCCAATTTCGAGCGCACTAAGGCGCGATAGAGGCGGAGAAGGACCACTCGGTCCACTCCCCAGGAGGTACCATTCAGGACACGGAGGGTGTTAAGGGATCGCAGACAGGGAGCCGAAAGATAGGAAACGTGGGGGGACCAGCACAGTTTTCTGTCAAACATAAGACCCAAGAATTTAGCGACGTCTGAAAATGGAAGGTTGACAGGACCTAGATGTAAGGAGGGCGGAAGAAACTCCTTACGTCGCCAAAAATTAACACAAACGGTCTTACTGGGAGAGAAACGGAAGCCGGTTTCGATCCTCCAAGAGTGGAGGCGATCGAGACATCCTTGAAGACGTCGTTCAAGAAGGCTGGTCCGTTGAGAGCTGTAGTAGATCGCAAAATCGTCCACAAAGAGGGAGCCCGAGACATCAGGAAGGAGACAATCCATAATTGGATCTATGGCGATGGCAAACAGTACAACACTCAGCACAGAGCCCTGGGGTACCCCGTTTTCTTGGGAGAAAGTACGGGACAGAGTAGTGTTCACCCGCACCCTAAATGTGCGCTCTGCCATAAATTCGTGAAGAAAAAGGGGCAGCCGGCCTCGAAAGCCCCAAGAGAACAGTGTGCGGAGGATGCCTGTCCTCCAACAGGTATCGTATGCTCTCTCCAGATCAAAAAATATTGCTACTGTTTGGCGTTTCCGGAGAAAATTGTTCATGATATAAGTGGAGAGAGCAACAAGATGGTCAACTGCAGAACGATGCTTTCGGAATCCGCATTGGGCAGGTGTTAAAAGACTGCGGGATTCCAGCCACCAAGCTAAATGGTAATTCACCATACGCTCCAAAACCTTACAGACACTACTCGTGAGAGAAATGGGGCGATAGCTAGAGGGGAGATGTTTGTCCTTTCCAGGTTTCGGAACGGGAACGACGATAGCTTCCCGCCATCGTCTGGAAAAAGTACTGTTGGTCCAAATTCGATTATAAAGGTGAAGGAGGTGACGCAGACTATGGGTTGATAAATGCAGCAACATTTGGACATGGATACCATCCGATCCTGGGGCGGAGGAGCGAGAAGAAGAGAGGGCATGTTGGAGTTCCCGCATGGAGAAAACTGTATTGTAGCTTTCGTGATTTTTAGAGGAGAAAGCAAGATGTCGCACTTCCGCTGCACGTTTCTTCGGGAGAAACGCTGGCGGGTAATTTGAAGAGCTCGAAATCTCAGCAAAGTGCTGACCCAATGAGTTAGAAATTGCGACGGGGTCCACTAAGGTATCATGCGCGACAGTGAGCCCAGAGACTGGGGAGAAACTAGGCGCGCCTGAGAACCGTCGAAGCCGACTCCAAACTTCCGAGGAGGGAGTGAAGGTGTTAAAGGAGCTAATAAAGAATTTCCAGCTTGCCTTCTTGCTATCGCGGATGACGCGATGGCATCGCGCACGGAGCTGCTTATAGCGGATACAGTTGGCCAAAGTAGGATGGTGACGGAAAATGCGAAGAGCACGTCGCCGCTCACGTATTGCGTCACGGCATGCCTCGTTCCACCAAGGAACTGGGGGGCGCCAGGGCAATTCGGAGGTGCGTGGGATTGAACGTTCCGCAGCTGTAAGAATAACGTCGGTAATATGTGTGACCTCATCGTTGATGCTGGGAAAGCGACGGTCATCGAATGTTGCTAGAGACGACAAAAGTGTCCAATCGGCTTGGGCAAACTTCCAGCGTCGCGAGCGCATATATGGCAGTTGAGGCTGCAGTCTAAGGACACATGGAAAGTGGTCACTCGAGTGTGTATCATCAAGGGCGAACCATTCAAAGCGCCGAGCTAGCGGAACAGTACCGACCGCAAGGTCCAAATGAGATAAATTTGTCGTGGAGGCAGACAAAAATGTGGGGACCCCAGTGTTGAGGCAAACTAGATCCGCTTGGTGGAAGACGTCTAGCAATAGTGAGCCACGTGGACAAGGATGTGGAGATCCCCAAAGCGGGTGGTGGGCATTGAAGTCCCCAACCAGCAAATAGGGGGGTGGAAGCTGACCAAGAAGATGAAGGAGATCAGCTCGTGCCATTGGTGTGGACGATGGAATGTATACAGTACAAAGAGAGAACGTGTATCCAGAAAGGGAAAGACAGACGGCGACAGCTTGGAAGGAACTGTTTAAGGGGATTGGGTGATAATGGAGAGTATCATGGAGAAGAATCATGAGTCCTCCATGGGCTGGAGTGCCTTCAACAGAGGGGAGGTCATATCGGACGGACTGAAAATGAGGAAGAACAAAGCGGTCATGGGGACGCAGCTTTGTTTCCTGAAGACAGAAGATGACCGGCGAGTAGGATCATAAGAGGATCGACAATTCATCCCTATTGGCTTGAATGCCGCGGATATTCCAGTGGATAATGGACATGGGGTGAACAGAAAATGGAGGAATGTGACCGAAGTTGCTGTCAACTCAACGACTGCTCAGAGCTTGCGACCGACAGCATGGAATGGCATTCAGCCGAAGGCAGAAGATCCTGATCCATAGGTTGGTCAGGAGCAGCTCCTGCCACCAGTGATCGGCCGGTTGACCGGCCACCAGCAGTGCGCCTCGGCGACACAGAAGACGGCGAGGGCGATTTCTGCCAGGTGGTGCTGTAGATGGTACACGCCTTGGCGGAGAAGGAGAGGAACTGGGTTTCTTTGTAGCCTTCTTGGAAGTATGATGTTTAGATGAAGGAGGAACCGATGGTTGTGAAGTTGCGGTACGTAAAAACTCTTCATGAGTATGCTCTTTTTTCGAAGACCTGGCGTCTGACTTTTGGGCTCGAGATTTAGCAAAACCCAACAAAGGGTGAGCCATAGAGTGGGCAGGCGAAAGTGGTGAGGTTGAACGGGCGATCTTTGCGCTGGCCGATCTGACGACCGTGGTACTAAAGGTGAGGTCACAAGTCTGTGTGGCCGCCTCCTTTGTTGGCCGAGGGGAAGCAAGGACAGTGCTGTATTTTCCTGTCTGAGGCACGGTGGGCTGTCGACTGGCGAATAATTTTCAAGCAGCAAAGGTCGACACATTTTCCTTCACTCTTATTTCCTGGATGAGCTTTTCGTCCTTAAAAACGGGACAATCTCGAGAGGAAGCAGCGTGGTCACCCATACAGTTGATGCAGCGAGGGGATGGAGGTGGACAAGCACCCTCATGGGCATCCTTGCCACACGTAACACATTTGGCCGGATTGGAACAGGACTGGCTGGTGTGATTGAACCGCTGACATCTATAGCAACGCGTAGGGTTTGGGACGTAAGGGCAAACGGAAATTATCTCATAGCCTGCTTTGATTTTTGATGGGAGTTGAACTTTGTCAAATGTCAAGAAGACAGTGTGGGTTGGAATGATGTTCGTGTCAACCCTTTTCATAACTCTATGAACAGCCGTTACGCCCTGGTCAGACAGGTAGTGCTGAATTTCTTCGTCAGACAATCCATCGAGGGAGCATGTATAAACGACTCCACGCGAGGAATTTAAGGTACGGTGCGGTTCCACCCGGACAGGGAAGGTGTGGAGCAGAGAAGTACGCAGCAATTTTTGTGCCTGGAGGGCACTGTTTGTTTCTAACAACAGGGTGCCATTCCGTAATCTGGAACAAGACTTTACAGGACCTGCAATTGCGTCGACACCTTTCTGAATAATGAAAGGGTTGACCGTGGAGAAGTCGTGACCTTCGTCAGACCGAGAAACAACAAGGAACTGTGGCAACGATGGAAGAACTGTCTGTGGCTGAGACTCAGTGAACTTACGTTTGTGAGCAGACATAGTGGAAGGTGAGGAAACCATTGCGGAAGAATCCCCCATGATTACCGGCGTCTCCGATGGCGCGCTCCTCCCTTGTGGGGGCCCTCACTGAGGGCACTCCCGCCTTAGGTGATTGTTCACACCTCAGGTCACACCTCCCGACAAACGGATGGAGGGACCAATCGGCACTTTCGGAAGGTATCAGCTCGGGTAATCACCCCTCCCTGGGCCTGGCCATTACCAGGGGGCACGTACGTGTCCTACCTGTCTACCCGGGGCGGGGAATTACGCGTTACCCCGTCACCGGCTACGCATGGAAGTGCGTGGGTCGGCCTTCAGACACGCACAGGGAGGGAAAAAGAGATAGGGAAAGGAAAGAAGAGGGGTCTCAAACGCCGCAGCGGAGAAAAGGGCAAAGAGAAGAGCGAAGGAAAAGAGAAGGACAGAGGAAGGACGAAGACTTGCAAGTGTAGAAAGCAAGGAAATTGGAACGTCTCCGGACGTAGGCACAAACCATACTCCTAGAAGGGGAGAAAGGGAAGGAAAGAGCCAGAGGTGGGGGGGGGGGGGGGCGAAGATGGGGGACGGGGTAGGATGCGGAAAGGGAAGGTATGCAGCCCGGAAAGGAAGGAGGGCCACATTAGCTCGGGGTCCCGTGCTCGCTACGCACGTGTCCACAAAAGAGTTGTGGACCCCCTGTGGGGCCCAAGCTAGTTATCTTACATACAGGCCATCATGTACAGTGAACTGCAGCTGTGCAGCATACAGCTTGCAGTAAGCAACAGCATGCTGTCCTGCTTGGCACTGGGTAAGGCTGTGATACAGTGTCTATATTACCACTATATTTCTGCTTAAACAATCTATGTTTCCACATTTCTTACCAGGCTTCACACTTGCTCAGTATTAGTGCCCATCTTGTGAGTCTGTTAGAAGCCTTGCTGTTACTGAGTCCTTGGTCAAATTGTTCTGGGCAATGATCTCTTTAGTGTCCTAACTGAGAGTACAGAAAAATATATTTTGTTTTTGCAATGGAGCCACCAAGAATTTTACACTGGACTTTTTGGATTCATTAAGACTCATGAAGCATTACTTCAGAAACTTGCTGAATCCATGCATCATGAAGATACTAGTAAAGTTTAATATGTATGAAATGAAGCAAAGTTGTTATTGATATAACTAGAATCAGTACTTAAACACTGCATTTACTTGCAATATTTAAAATATATGAAATGTAAATTAGTCTTAACCACTAAAGCCCTGATTCTTTAAAGAATCTAGCTTCCATACATAAAACAGCTTCAGATTCTTATTACTTTACAAATGTGTTCACGTCTTAAATATTTGATGTTAAACATGTAAGCAAGAAAAAGTTTAGAAAAGTTGTGAAATTATGCTTAAATTTGTTGGTAGTCACTAAATGCTCTCATTATAAAACACTGGATGTATATAGCCTGGGTAATTTGTTCTCTGTTTTAACCAAAAGCTAGTTTTTCATGCATCTCAGTGTTTAGGACATCAAATCTCATGAAATTTGTGTCATACAATGATATAATTTTCCAGATAAATTCACTGATATATTTGAACAATCTCTGCAAAGTGTGTTGCAAATAAAGTTAGTAGTAAAGATGTACTACATTGAAATATCATTCCTGATGGTGAAATTTCACTGTGCTCCATTTTAGGCAAAAGCTGATTTTTGATGCAGCAAAATGTTTTTGATGCCATCTACAAAATGTGCTACAAATAGAGTTAGTAATAAAGAAGTGCTGTTATAAATTAAAATGGCATGCTTGATGCTTAAGTTTTACTTCAAGAACAGTGAAAAAATAGTAACTGCTAAACTTTTTCCCTTTCATCATTTTGTGGGTGTTTGAAGAAGAAAAAGTTTAAAAAAAGGTTTGAAATTAAATTTAAAGTGTGTTGAAAATCACCAAGTGCTCTTATTCTCACATACTGGATGAATATATTTGGCGTAAATTGCATGTATCAAGCTACACTGCCTAAAGACATGTACACATTTTTTTTTTACTTTAATACTTGTCTTACTGTGTTATACCTTTAATATAATATTATTCCTCTTAATGACTATATTATGACATCATTTTAAATTTGGTCAATAATTAGATTAGATTTACTTTCATTCCAATTGATCCGTAGTGAGGAGGTCCTTCAGGATGTGGAACATGTCAGAAAAACAACAATACATGACAAATATTTACAACTAAAACAAATAAGTTAATGTACCATTCCACAGGTCCCAAGTGGAATGATCGTCATTTTTTAATGAACACTAAGAGTCATTTTACAAATACTAATGCACTGAATTTAAAATAAAAAAGTTTTTTATTTATTTATAAGGTAATACAACTACTGTAATACTTATTTACAATGAACACATTACTGCACTGAAATTGTGCAGAAGTTATGTTGTACTTATATACAAATCAGTTGGTTTTACTAAGAAATTCATCAATGGAGTAGAAGGAGTTGGCCACCAATAAATCCTTTAGGCTTCTCTTAAACTGAATTTCATTGGTTGTTAAGCTTTTTATGGCTGCTGGCAAGTTATTGAAAATGTGTGTTCCTGAATAATGCACACCTTTTTGTACAAGACTAAGTGACTTTAAATCCTTGTGAAGATTATCCTTATTTCTAGTATTGATTCCATGAATTGAACTGTTGGTTTGAAAAAGTGATATATTTTTAATGACAAATTTCATTAAGGAATAAATATATTGGGAAGCAATAGTTAGTATCCCTAGTTCCCTAAACAGGCTTCTGCAGGATGTTCTTGAGTTCACACCACATATAACTCTCACTGCACGTTTTTGTGCCCAGAAAACTTGAGCTTGGCTTGATGAATTGCACCAAAAAAAAATTCCCATATGACATTATGGAATGAAAGTAAGCATAGTATGCCAGCTTTTTCATTTTTATATCCCCTATGTCTGACAAAATTCGCATTGCAAACAGTTCTGTGGTGTGCTCCTCCCAGTTGAATTTATTATCAAGCTGTAATCCCAAGAATTTAACACTGTCCACTTCTTCTATCTTCTTGTCATCGTATGTTAGACATATACTCTTGGGACACCCCTTACAAGTTCTGAACTGCATGTAGTGTGTTTTTTCAAAGTTTAGTGACAAAGAATTGGCTAGGAACCAGCGATTAATGTCCACAAATATTTTATTGGCTGATCTTTCTAAGACTACACTTGATTTGCTATTTATTGCAATGTTTGTATCATCGGCAAACAAAACAAACTTGGCATCTGGTAATGTTACTGATGAAAGGTCATTGATATACACAAGAAAAAGTAAGGGCCCCAAAATGGAACCTTGTGGGACCCCACATGTAATTAGTTCCCAGTTGGATGATGCCTGATAGCTTGATACATATCTATTTCCTAATAACATCCTTTGTTTCCTGCCAGAGATATAAGATTTGAACCATTTTGCAGCATTTCCTGTTATACTACAATATTCTAGTTTACTTAAAAGGATATTGTGATTTACACAGTCAAATGCCTTCGACAGATCACAAAATATACCAGTTGCCTGCAATATTTTGTCTAATGAATTAAGCACATTTTCACTGTAAGTGTAGATACCCTTCTCAATATCAGAACCTTTTAGAAATCCAAACTGTGACTTTGACAGTATGTTATTTGAGATAAGATGGTTATAAAGACGACTGTACATTACTTTTTCGAAAATTTTTGAGAATGCTGGCAACAGTGAAATTGGATGGAAATTTGATGCTATTTCTTTATCTCCCTTCTTAAACAGTGGCTTAACTTCAGCATATTTCAGCCATTCAGGAAATATTCCACTAATAAACGACTGTTTACACAGGTAGCTTAATATGTTACTTAGCTCAGAATCACATTCTTTAATTAACTTTGTTGATATTTCATCATACCCACTAGATGTTTTTGATTTTAAAGATTTTATGATGGATATTATTTCTGTTGGGGTTGTGAGGGTCAAATTCATATTATGGAAGTTACTTGAAATGTCTGGTCTAAGGTAATCCATAGCAGCATCTACCGAACCTGACAACCCCATCTTTTCAGTAACAGTTATAATGATATGAAATACTGAAAATCAGATTTTTGTTGCCTCTGGAAGCCATTATATAAGGCAACCTGCATCTGGGACCATGAACCATACTTATGTGCTTATTGTGTGTGTGTGTGTGTGTGTGTGTGTGTGTGTGTGTGTGTGTGTGTGTGTGTGTGTGTGTGTGTGTGTGTGTGTGACTACTTACTCACCATATAATAGAGATGTTGGGTCACAGATAGGCATAACAGAAGGACTGTTGAACAAGTAAGCTTTTGGACAAAATGCCTTCTTCTGAATTAGACACACACACACACACACACACACACACACACACACACACACACACACACACACACACACACACAAACTCTCTATCTCTTGAAAATGCAACTCACACACACAAACTACTGTCTCTGACTGCCAAGGCCAGGCAGTGAACAGCTGTATGTGACAGGTGTAGCAATAATTTGGGTGGTGGGGGCAAGGGGGAGTCTGGGGCAGGGAGGGGTGGGGGGAGGGGGGCAGGCTAGCAGGGTAGCAGTGGAGGACAGCTTCCAGGAGCATACAAGGACAAGATGGAGGAAGTGTAGGGTGGATAAGTACAGTGAAGACATTAGACTGAGGGCAGAGGTGGGGGGAGGGGAGTGGGGGCAGAGTGGGAAAGGAGACAAGTAAAAAGACTGTGGTTGCACTGGTGGAATAGATGGCTGTGTAGTGCTGGAATGGGAACAAGGAAGGGAATAAGTGGGTGACGAACAATGACTAATGAAGGTTGAGGCCCAGACAGTTATGGGAACATAGTTTATATAGCAGGGTGGGTATCCATCTGTGCAATTAAGAAAAGCTGGTGTTGGTAGGAAGGATCCAGATGGCACAGGCTGTGAAGCAGTCATTAAAATGAAGAATGTTGTGATGGGCAGTGTGCTCACCAACTTGGTCATCCAGCTGTTTCTTGCCCACCATTTGCCAGTGGTCATTCATGCAGACAGACAATTTGTTGGTTATCATGCCTATGTAGAATGCAGCACAGTGGTTGTAGCTTAGTTTGTAGATCATATGTCTGGTTTCACAGGTAGTCCTGCATTTGATGGGATAGGTGATGCTTGTGACTGGACTGGAGTAGGTGGTGGTGGGAGGATGTATTTGATATGTGTGGTCGTGTGTGTGAACAGCATTTGCATATATATATGTGTGTGTGTGTGTAATTTGGAAGAAGAAGGCATTTTGGCTGAAAGCTTACTTATTTTACAGTTTTTTTATTGTGCCTATTTGCAACTCGGACATCTACCCAGTATGGTGAGTAGCATCTCTCTTTTTCATAATACTGTGATATATGCACAGTCTTTGATTTTTTCCTGTGCTATGTACATGTGTGTGAATTATTAACTCTTTTCATGCTCTGTGAATTATTGATTAGTTTTGCACACAATGTATGAATTACTGTTTTGATTTATTACTTTGAATATATTAGCTTAGTTTTTATTT
This sequence comes from Schistocerca nitens, assembly GCF_023898315.1. Lineage (NCBI taxonomy): Eukaryota > Metazoa > Arthropoda > Insecta > Orthoptera > Acrididae > Schistocerca > Schistocerca nitens. The sequence continues at coordinate 393,981,008 of NC_064622.1, read as the reverse complement.
TTCCTACTGCTGACTTTGCAAATCAAAATCTCTCTGAAATAGCAAAAACTGAACTATTAAGTCTCTATCCCCAACATTGCAACATCTTAACCGATGTTATTACCTCTCCAACATTCTAGACTGTATAAAACATACTGCAAATAGTAAAAAGTTATTTTTTATTATACATATTTTGATACATTTTTTCTGCATCATTAATATGCAGTCTTTTGTACCTTATTAACTGCAACAATAAATAAATACTGTTAAAACATAGTCATTCTTTTCTCCTGCAGCAACCCTATAATGGAAATGGTCAGTGCTCCTATCTCTTTCATGTACCATAGAAGAAAATACTCACATTAAATTTTTTATATAATCCAATGGAATCCCTCAGCCCATAAAGAAGACTTGTAAGCCTTGCTTGCTGAGATTCTATATGGTGATCCCCTCCTCCTGCCCACCGAGTTCATTGAGGATTCTCCTGCCCACCAAGTTCATCGAGGATTTACTGTCAGCCACTACCGTGGATCTTCCTGCTCTATTTGAATGTGTTCATAGGCATGTCACACACCTCCGCATGCCCCTTCCATGCCCTCACTCCACCTCACCTGTGTTCATCCACAAGGACCTTGCTTTATGCGACTTTGTGATGCTGCGGGACAACACTGTGTGAGCAGCCTTTCAGCTGCCTTATTCGGGCCTTCACCACATGCTACATTACGGTACAAACACATTCATCATCCACATACATGGATGGCCACAGACTGTGTCTGTTAATCAGCTGAAACTGGCATGGTCACTCACTGACCTGCCCCCCGATGCTGCCGACCTGCCTTCGGCTGACACCTCTCCCCCTGCGCAGTTATTGGAACCATGGGACCCTTGTACCACAGATTCCAGTGTGCCTACTTCTGGAACCAGCCACCACCTACAACTACCATGCTGGCATGAATTTTATGAGTTTGGGTGATAAAGTTTCCCTCCGTCATGCTCCGAACTACCAGGGGGGAGCGGGGGCCTCTGTGGCATCTCTGATGCAGAGCACGCTAACTTTGACTTTTAATTCTTTGGAGTGCTTTGTTCTGGCTTGTTCTTGTCATGTAACTTGTACTTCTTCCATGTTTGTTCATTGTGTCTCAGTGATTAATAAATGCATATTTGATACTTAAGTGTGTATTATTACTGACCAACCATATGTGATAACCACAAACTTCCTCACCTAAATAGCAAAGTATACTGGAGCTCCCTCTTGCTGTGAACACACATGATCCATGCTTACATCACCTTTGAGTGGAGGTATTAATTGAATTTGCAGCATAACCAAATAAGAATTCCCATTCATTCAAGCTTCAATAAAGAAGGTGCGAACAGGTAGTGTTATGATATCCTAGCTCACGCCATACCATGTTTTCCAACTCTTGCATGTAATAGTGTTTGCCTTAGGTTAGAAATCCACATTCCTCTTGTGTCACCTGTGATATTCAACGTTCATCAGATAACATCATTATTTAGTGAAGCACAACATTTAAAAATTGTACTAACAAAGCACGAAGGCAGAAATTTGCCTGTCTCTGTTGTTGGTAGATAATTCATTCACAAATATGCTAAATCCTTTCATTTTAATGGTGTGTTTTAAATCTGGTCATTCATTAACTGATCTTTTGCAAATGGATTGCTTAGTTAATCTAGCAAAGATAGTGCACATTTCCTCATTTTTTTTACATCCACATGGCCTCTCAGTGAGACTGCTTGAAATGAAAGTGCATTGTTTACAATCACATAGGTTTGTTTTATGAGGTGCTTCCTTGCCAAAGTGGCTTCTGAATGTACTCATTATCTCTGTTACTGTTTGTCCTGCCTGTGTATGTTTACATATACACACATAAACCACTAATTGCTTCTCAATAGTGTAACTGTGCCTGCTTACATCTGTCATGCCTCTACAGTGTAAAACACAATACTGCAATGAAAAAATTTACTACTGATAACAGTGCTCTTTGTAAGCTTAAAAGCAGTGATACCAATAAAATAACTATTTATCTCCCCAATTGTACAAAGTGAAGAGAGGTATGAGGACTTCTTCGACACTTTGTACATATAAGTTTGCTTGACCTTTAACAAAATAAATGAGTGAATATTTTGATAGTTGGGGAGGATATATATCTGGAGGATAGTGTCCCTAGGAACACATGATGTTTCATGGTCAGTGTTTCAGTTTACTGACCGATTTAGAAACACATAAAGGTACCATTTGTAAATACATTATCCAGTCACATTAATAGACATCTATATGCAATAACCACTCCCAGACAGCAGGTGGCAGCATTAGCAGTGGAGAGTATATAAAACATATTTGGGGGACACTGAAAACAGTGCAATCATTCTCATAATGTAGAAACAAAGTGATCTATCTGACATCCAAAAGGGCATGATTATTGGCTTTTGGGCCAAGGGTTGAAGCATTTCTGAATTGGCAAAGTTTGTAAACTGTTCACTTGTCATTTTGACTACAGTATACCGTGCATTCAAAAATGGGACACTATCCAAAACTGCTGCCAAGGCAACTGTGTTGCACAATGGCTGTAGATGACAAGGGTGAAAAATGGCTGTGGTGTTATGCACAGGTGAATAGATGAGCAACTTTTGAGCAAATGACCACCCGTACAAACCAAGGGATTTGCAACATTGTCTCCTCAACTACTATTCAGCAAACATTGCTGAGTGAGGGCCACCACAACAGGTTCCAGATTCATATTCCCATGCTGATTGCTGTTTATTAGCAATGAAGGTTGTAATTTGCATACCATTACTGCAACTGGATTTCCACTGAATGATAACAGATGGCCTTTTCAGGTGAATCACATTTTATGCCCTATTGGACAGATGGCTGTTGGCATGTATGGCATGAAACATCTGAAAGCAAATATCCTGCAACAACTGTTGGAAAAATTCAGGCCTGAGGGGGGAACATTATGGTCTGGGGACTGTTTTCGTGACATTCCATGGTTGATCTCATCATTCTGAATGGCACAATTGATCAACACAAGTATGCATCTATCTTTGGGGACCATGTGCACCCTTACCTGCAGTTTGCTTTTGCCTGGCATGGCATCTATCTGCAGGATAATGTAAGGTGTTACACAGCTCAAAGCAAAAGTGTATGGGTTTTGATGAGCAGCAGGGTAAGTTTGCCATACTCCCAACAAAATTACTGGATTTAAACCCAGCTGAGAATCTGTGAGACCCCCTAGAGTGGACTGTAAACTCTGTTGATCTCCAGATGAGAAACTTAGCACAGCTAGCCATGACACTGGAGTCAACATAGTTCCACATACCTGTTGGTACTTTCCAGAATGTCACTGACTCTTCCTGCACATCTCGCATTGGTCTGCGGGGTAAAGGGGGTTATTCAGGGTTTTCACAGGTGGTCACATTAACATGATTGAACAGTGTGTTATGAGTTCTATATATTTAAGTGCTGTGATATGATATATTAAAGCCATTTGGAGAGAACTGTTAATTCTTCAGTTACAGAGATTTATGATGAGTAAAATTCTGTATATTTTTTAAACTACAGTAGCTATGTCATGTATGAATGGTGAAGCCGTACTTCATTGGTCATGAAACAAAAAATGGAAGATGGTCTTATACCACAGAAAACATGATATTTTCAAATGAACTGAGACTATTTAATGTCTTCACAATTTTCCCCATCTGTAAAATGGAGATTTGTGCCAGTTGCCAATAGCTTCTATTTCAAGAATTATTTTTTAACATGTTACTGGTTTTTGACAATAGTTCTTCTAGATTTGATTTCAATCACTGATTATTTGTGTATCAGAGTAATAATGTAATACACTCACAGTTACAAATAGTATTGACAAAAGTTTCTCAGTCACAACACTTTTAGATTTGAATAGCATTTTTCTCTGTGGATTAACCACTTATAAATTTTTTTAGAAGATCACAATCATAATCATAATTGATATGTGTAATTATTAGAGCCATGTAAAGGGATGTGCTGCCAATGTGAGAAGGAGAGAAACTTTTGTTTCTACTTAAGCATCATATCAGTACTTACTAATGATTGCCACGAAGCCGACGATGACATGTATCCCTACAAAAAAGGCCATGTGCATTGTGATGAGCAGTGCAACAACCATTCTGGTGAGTATGTGGATTCCCCATATGATCAAGCAGATGAACAGCGTGATTTTGTGCTCCTGCCACAGAAAAAATCATTCAGTAAGTGTTTTACAGTAGACTGCATGCCAAGTTACTAGACTAAAAATTGAAAAAATTCACATTAATTTCGAAATTTCACAGCTGACTTTCAGAGAACAAAGTAACATCAAAGCTAGAAATCTTGAAAATAACAAGGAATTCTAGAAATTACAACCTATGATTAAAACAAGATAATTTTCAGTTGCTTGCAGGAGTGCTTGGCCACCTTGATGTGCTTATAGCCTAACCAGTAACAATCAACCAGGTAAGAGTACACATTCACAGGCTGACCATATCTTATGTGAACAACACTCTCGATGCTAACTGCACACCTTTGTTGAGCTGCCAGAAACTTCAACACCAATTCAGCCTCGTGGCTGCTCTAGCACCTCATGGTTAGACAACCCCTTCGATGTTCCTTGTGTGGGATTTGCCTGCCTTAGAGTGCTGGAGCAGCTGCCAGGCTGAAGTGGTGTTTAAGTTTCTTACAAATTCATTTGTAATGTGCTCAACAAGGTACATGGGTGGCACAGAGGTGTCGCCGAACTGGGGACTCTTAGAGAGGCTCTTATTCAGGCACATGTTAGTGTTGCACTACCCTGTGATCAAGCCATAGTAGGGCAAAAAAAGGAGGGCTGAAAAAGTATAAGTTTCATTTGCTGCTTTGGATCATGTTCAAATTTCATCAAATGAGTTAGACTGGTTCCTAGTGGTTCCAACCTGAACACAAGAGCAAAAATTACAGTTGTGGTGCACTCCAATGGGTTGTGTCCACGTTCAATGGGGATGCTGCGCCACGGTATGCTTAAAGAAGGGTTGAAATGTCTGAAGTGTCAGCAGAGTCAAAGGTTCTCAAGAACATCTCCTTGTTGCTCATGATGCCACAAACTGTCGTTTTCAACTGTGAAACATGTGGGAATCAACGTTGCAGGGAAAGGGGTGGTTTTGTTGATGCCATTTATACTACCACCCCAAGGCCTTTTAATGTTGATTTTGAATGGTGGTGTGTCTGAAATGGTTTCCTCAGCCACCCTTAAGAGAACAGTGTGATTGCAGTGCTTGGTGCCACAGTTCTGACCTCCATCACATTGCAATAATGACTGTGTGGACGATGTGGCCTATTCTACAACTTATTTTAGATCTATTTGACGATGCTGTGCTGATTATATATATATATCTTGATGACACCATTATGGCCTTATCACTTTAGGACATGGTGTAAAAAAAGATCTGAGGATGCTCATTATGGACTGAAACCGGTCATCGTCTAAAGAATCGATATTGTGATCAAAGACTGGAATAAAATTGCAGAAATGACTGTGTGGACGATGTGGCCTATTCTACACCTTATTTTAGATCTATGTGATGACACTGTGCTGATTATATTTATGTATTTTGACAATGCCATTATGGTCTTATCACTTTAGGACATAGTGTAAAAAAGATCTGAGGATGGTCATTATGGACTGAAACCAGCCATTGTCTAAAGAATTGATACTGTGATCAAAGACTGGAATAAAAAACATTTGACAGTATTGGATCACTGTTTGTATACACAACTATGTCGCAGTTGGTGAAAGAATGTAGAACAGCTCCTAAAACCCTATGAACTTCTTTAGTGATGAATAAATATGGTACACTGGAATAACCTCTAGTACAGCTTATTACTCTAAGAAAGTTCAGTACTATGTGACTTGAATTAAAATAATTTGACATTTCCTGCAAGTTAAAACTCATGTAGACAGTTGGTTAATATTCCTGTTGTTGATTTTGAAAGTTTATTCATTAATTACAGTTATACTTTCACTCAGGTGTACACATCAGTGAGCTAATGTAAGTGTTTTTTTCAGTACATGATTACACATCAAGAGTCTTCAAGTGTTCAAGTGGTTCTTTTTTTACCAAGGTGAGTGGATAGCTGATGTCCTAAAGAGATAGTATGTTTATTGCATTTCTCTTGTGTAATTTGTGAACAAGCAGTAACTTCGTTAGAGATTTCCCCCAGTTAATTACTGTAAAGGGAGTTAACTACCAATCTTGACCACAATTTTATCTTTTATACACAGGGCTGAAGTGTTAAAAATGCAGGTTACCACAGAATTTTAGTTGCTTGTTGTTTAGTTTTGTAAATCATGAAAGTAACCTGATGCTCCAGATTTACATAACAAATTATAAAATTTTTGTAAGCCAGTTTCTTTTCAGATTAATCATCTCTGAATGACACTGGACTTGACAGGGCTCAGATTAAGAGTTATGTTGCAGCAAGGAACAAAACCTTTAAACTGGAGGATGTGAAAGCACTTCTGGCTGAAGAGTCACTGAAATAATGCTGTGTGTGTGGCAGAAATGTGTGCAGCACATTCAAAAAACTGAAAAATCATTGTGGGAAATGGATAACATTGTGGAAGATTAGGAATCGAGTTTAGTTATTAGTGTCTATATTAGTAGCAGCAGCTCATCTGAGATGGATGATAGTTCTGCCTGTGCTAATAACAAAACAAAGAGCTCACCCAATAAAATTACTGGTGAATAGTTTTGTTTATTTGTTTTATTTTTCTTTCTCCAGATCCAATAAAAGCACCTGTGTCACAGGGGGCAGGAAAGAATGAATACATAATTGTGTCCATAATTACAGATTTTATCCTCCTTTTGTTCCCCATTTCCAAAGTGTTACACATGCTAAGCACCCTGCTGTTGAGGCACCTCACCTGCCTTTGTTCAACCCCAGTGAACATATGATCAGGCCATGCACAACACTTTTGCAGGGCAGCCACAGTGTGGCATTGTTTATCTGCACTGTTTCAGTTCAATAATATAGGTTATTCATACTTTCTACCCACTGTGTTTGCAAGGAGTGGCTAGGAGTGGCTTATCTGGCCAAGTGTGGGGCTTGGAAAGTGAAACGAGCACTGGGAGTGTGATGTCAGTGTGTGCCAGGAGGTGGAAGTTGTTGCTGGCCATTGAAATGTTGTCAGTGTTGCAAATTGGCTGTCTGTTTTCTTGTAGTGCCCATGCAAAGAGAAAGTAAGCTGCTGCATGGTGGTGGATAGTCGGGGCATGAGCAGACTATGTGTGAAAATATATTGCACATGAATATCCTGCCAGACAGGAAACCAGCATCCTTACTGCATATGAATTGTGCAGTGTTGTTCTGGTATGGTGTAGAGGTGGCCACATTATGATTTCTGTCTTTCATTCACCTACAGTGTGGCACTAATTGATGACTGACCTGTTTGTGCTTTCATGCAAGGGCTACCCAGAAAGTACCAGACATTTTGGGGTATCGTGGCAGTGGACAGGGATACAGGTACCATGCTGGTGCCATAATGAGCCTACACTCAATACGCATCCAGCAATGGTAGCATATGGACCACGTCTCTGCTACTTCGCTTTCTGTGAAGTGTTAAAATGTGCAATGCAATAAACTATTCTGCCACTTGGGAGGTGTGTCATGTGATTATGTTTCTATTGGTAAAAAACTGGAAATGAATTGAAATTTGTTGTGGCATTTGTGATGTTTAAGGAAAAAGAATAATGAATGAAAGTTGAGTGAGGCAGTGGTGCATTGATTTTAAAAACGGCTGTACTAGTGTTCATGATGAGGACCACAACGCTAGGTCTAGCCTTCTGACTAATGAACTGGTGATGAAAATCGACTACAAAATTCATGAAAATCATCTATTCCTGATTATGGAACTTTTCCAACATTTCCCACAAATTTCACAGAGTTTGGTGCATGAAATTGTGGTGGAGAAGCAAGGTTACCACAAATTTTGCGTTAGGTGTGTTCCTACAATCCTAATGGAAGACCACAAAAAACAGACACTGGCTGCAACAATGACATTCCTCGAAGATTATGAGATAAATGGTAACAAAGTATTGATTGTATCATAAATGGGGATGAAACTTGGGTGAAGTACATCAGTTTTGAAACAAATAGGCAATCAATGGAATGGGGACACACAGATTTTCCTAAGAAACCAAGAAAGTGTTTACAAATGCTGTGAGCAAGAAGAATCATCGCTATTGCATTTTGGGACTGTAAGGAAGTGTCTCATTGATTTTCTTGAATGTGGCACAATTAACTCAGAGAGGTGTTTTCAAACACTTACAAAGTTCATCTGGGTGATACAAAACAGGCATTGGGGAAAACATAGTGCAAATGCTATTTTTTTGTTGACACACAAAGAATCGTACCCAAGAGCTCCTACATTGTTTTGGATGGGAGGTGTTTCATAATCCACCATATAACCTGAATTTGGCACTGGGTGACTACCGCCTCTTACCAGCAATGAAGACATGGATTGCTATACAACTCTTTGATACTGATGTTGAACTACAGGCCTGTATAAATCAGTGGTTCCAACTGCAGGTGACAGATTTCTTCAGAGATGGTATTGGAAAATTTGTGCCATGGTATGATAAGTGCCTCAATTTGAATGGTGGTTAGGTAGAAAAATAGTTTAAGATTGTACCTCTAAAATGTAAATAATAAAATCTTATTTTTCAATATTGTTAATTTTTTATTTCAAAACATCTGCTACTTTCTGGATAGCCCTCATATAAAACAAATTCCAAGTGATTACACTGGTTCTGTGGTCTCATTTTGAGGGTATAATGTGCTTGTTTGACTATTGTTATCCTGGTTTACTACCCTGTCTGTTATGGTGATGTTGTGTTTCATCATTGATGTACTCTGTGCTGACTGACTTGGTTTTAAGGCTCATTATTTCTTCTTGGCAGTGCCTGTGCCAGTATATTATGTGTTGCTTGTGCCTAACACTGGCCTGTTTCAGGTGCGATCAGAGATGTTGTTATATTCTGTATATTTATGGAGCTCCAACTCAGGTGCCAAAGGACTGGTTCAAAAAACTGGAATTGAAATTGATAATTCGTATAGAGGCACTGGTTGTGACCTCCCTGTTAAATATTGCCTTTTGAGCGTCGTCTGAGTACCTGTTAGCCTGAAACTGCAAGCAAGGATTTATTGCTTTATATGTGGTTTTGTTGTGGTTAAAAGTAATAATTTTCACATTTGCTTTTAAGAAAAGATGGAAGATTTTTCTAGGTGGCATGTGTTGTCTGTCTTTTTTTCAAATCTATGTGATTGCAGAGAGAGAGACAGAGAGAGAGAGAGAGAGAGAATGCTTCAGTTAGGCTATTTACTTTTTTAATTTGGTAGAATTGCCAAGAGACCAATATTAAGTATTTTAAATAAAACAGATTAGAGAACTGTCAAGATTAAATAACTTGAAGGTAAAACTTTGGTACAATGTCTTGGTTTTTGATTAAGTGACTTCTCACATTTTTTTCAAATTTAATCTCATTAGTCATTATTGTACATATTTTTAAGGCATTTCCAAGTGTGGTAACCACTTCTTGCCTCAGTAGAATCCATGGTATAAGAGTCATGTGTTATTCAGATTTAAATTAGTTTTTCTATTGTACTTATTTCTAACTATGTATCATTGCTTCCTGTAAAACAATTGTTTTGTAATGGTTTACTGTATGTATGATGCTGCTTTGAAACATGATGTTATATGAAATGGTGTGTAGTAAAGGTGAATTGTATATATGTCACTGGACTTAGCCAATGGTTCTACCCTTTGTCTCTCCTATGGTCCAATACCACACTCCAGTAATTTGTGGAAAGTGAGAGTCCCGTGTGTCTATCAACATATTTTAGGTAAGCTGGCAGTGGTGCTTCGACTTGGAGCTCTTTGGAGTGCCACAAGAGCATGCTGCTTTTGGATAGTCAGTGAGGGGATGCCATGCAAGCACTGAAGGAAGAAAAGGGCTTTTGTAGTACATAGCGGACCACTTTGCTAGCTGCCAGCAATACATTGAAGGTGGGCCAAGACAGTCGAGATTGTTGATTTTGGAAGGCGGCAGGTTTTCCTGTTTGTAGGCAGCTAAGTAATGGGTAGCAATATGTAAAGATATTGCGTCTTTTGGATCATCTCCATTACTGATGCAGAACATTTACTGTGTGGAACCATGTTTCCATTCTGCCATAAAAGTGCTTCATTGAGGTTTACCTACAGTGACGCTTTATGTCAGTTATCACTATCACATAACGGAAGATAATGGTGAGCTGCTGTCTACGGCTATTGAATTGTGCCAAAGGTGAGTGAACTAGTTTCCTCTTGTGTGAGTTCAGTTGCTCCATCATTCATATGTTTCATTAATTCAAACTTATAGTGGAGAGTCAGTGGTAACTTCTGTGTTTTGCAGGATTTGAATGTGTGCATACACATTACACCACCTGGGCAGTACCTTACCATAAAGGGCATTTGGCACTTGCATAAATGTACACTGTTCAGCCATATAAGCTGTGCACTAATGGATTATCCATTGCTGAATTTATTTATGCCACTGAGGGATCATAAAGATGCAAAACAGTTTCTTTATCTTAAATGATAACTCTTTTCAAGGTGATGCTGCTGCTGCTTCTGTGTGTGTGTGTGTGTGTGTGTGTGTGTGTGTGTGTGTTAATATTGCTTTATTTCTGTTTTATAGCCCCAAGACATAACCGTTTTTATTCCAGCTGTTTTAAAAGTAGTGGTAAGACCAATCTGACCAGTGTTGAACGTAAAAGCCATTTTCTGGCCATTAAATCTGTGTTGTACTTTAACTTGTGTAATTTGTAGTCTGTTTGTACTAAGTGTAAATCCATGGAATGGTACAGTATCTGTTCTGATTATTGGCACCTGTAAAAAATAGATTTTGATATTCTATTGGTTAATTTGGTCTTTGAGAGTTTTTGGTGTTAAATTATCTTATGGTTGATGCCTTTTTAAATAAATTTTTGATGTTATATTGTTTAACTTGGTCTTGGTGCTTTTAAGCATTTTTGATGCCAAACTATCCTTTTATCAGTGTCTGTAAAATATGTTGATAATAGAGACTTGTGAACCAATTATTGGTGCCTCTGCAAGTAATTTTGATGATAAATTGTATACTTAAAGACTTGGAGTTTTAAATAAATTTTGGTGTTAACTTGACGCTTGAATCTGAGTTGCATTAAATACATGGTAGACAGTTTGGTAATAATTCATATTTCCTAAACTGAATAACTAAATGTGCTCCATGTACCAGTGTGTGTCTTATATAAATTGTTTGTATTAAATAAAGTTGTGAAATTTATATTAAGAGTGGGCTCTCTCATTTACCAGTGCCAGATCTCTGTATCCTATATCGTTTCAGAAAATAAACATCCCCTGGGCATAGCTAAACACTGTGTTGTCAGTGATTCATGTAACTCACTGTGGAAAGGTCAGTACAATATTATAAAAAAACTTAATAAACAGGAAGTAACTCCACTATGCAAACAAGAGCTCAGTGAAGGTTTTTTTGTCTACTCACTGGACTGGAAAATGCTGAGAATGTATAGTCTGTTTGTAAACTGAAATGTGAGTGATCCTCATCATGGGAGAATCATCTTTCCCAGAAGAATGCTACAACTCTTGTACAGGATGACTAAGAATCAGCTTCCCCTCTAGCAGTGCATAACAGTAGGCAGAGATGTAGGTAGAATCTGTCCATTTGTTTTTCTTGCATTAGTATTATTAGCAACTCATATCTGTATTCAGTGTAGTGTTAACACACTTTGTGGGAAAGAAACATCCTTCCAGGCATGTCTAATCACTGCACTGCCAGTGATTCAGAAAGACACTGTGGGAATGGTCAGTACAACTTTGTGAAACACCCTGTAGCTACTCCTTACAATGTAGTGGGGTAGAGAGAGCAGGGACTCACCTGCTCGCTCTTCTCTCTGCATACCTATGAAGGAGGGAAATGTGTTGCTACAGTCCAGGACTCCCCCCCCCCTCCCCCCTCACCTGCTGTGTTACACACCCAGAACACAATTTATCCCTTAATACAGCTCTAAAGCCCTTAGATGTGGTACACCCATTTAATATTTGTTATTAACCCACTTCATTTAACAATAAACATTAATTTTATGCCATTAAAACACTATTTTTATAATCTGATGTTCTTACACCTCCTGCAATGTGGAAACTATTAGCTCTAGAGAAAAACTGAATAGGATCTTTTTTGTAGGAAATTTTCAATTTTCATTGAGAAACATTTTCAGTAGCAGCTGCAGTTTTTGGGTTGTTCTACAAAAACAAGAAAACATCTCCCTCACTGACCACCCTCCTTCACATGCCATGACAACTCACTGATAAGGATTTATAGCAAGTTAGTTATGTTGTTCATGGCACTTCCTCCTAAGACATTGTAAAAATTTGTGACTATATGAATTTTTACCCCTAATCGGCCTGTTTTCATCTGCATTGACTGGGTTACAACAGTGGACTGGGTTGCTGCATTGCGAAGCACAACACAATATCTCCACAGCCTGCCTCCTGTCAAACGTGCCCAATTGAAGTGAGTATAAATGCTCTCAGCTCAGATGGTAGCAGCATTACATAAGCATCATGCATTTGAACTGTGCAGTATCTGCACCAGTCATCAGTCTAATATGCAGCTAAGTTACTACAGCCCTCATTGAGCAACATCACCAGCTAGATGAAGCCACTGATATATGAACTGTTACCTAGCCATGATGGTTTCGGGCTTTGAACTGGATCTGCCAAGGTGACACTGCCCCAGGGTGTCATTACCTGACTCTCTGTCCAGTCTCCAAGGCCCCTGGGTTCAAGTTGGGCTGTCTGCACATTCCTGTCAGCTGCTTTGGGTCATGTGTGATGTACACTAACCCAGACACCAAGCCTCGTTACGATACTGAGTAGATATGTGAGTTGTTACCAGCTGCTCTAAGACTGCTCTTAGAATTTCAAATACTCTGTATAGTCCTTCCCATATTGTGATATGTTGTGTATGTTTTAGTGTCTTCCACCAAACTTAAACTGACCATACATAAATGCTGTTCTCTGACCAACATCCCAGCTGTTAGCAGTTTACCTACCGATTTTGGCTTTTTTTTGTTTTATTATGGTTTTAGGGCTTGTCCTCACCCGCCTAGCCCAAAAGAGGAGCGTCTACACGGATACCAACGTACTGGGCAATGACTGATCCCTTCTGTCCTAAAAATAGCTGTAGGTATTATAGGGAACAGTTGAACAATGAGTTGGAAAAACAGAGAATCCATTGAAACTTTTATGGACAGGTTTAAAAAGCTAAATATCAGCACACGTGGGCTGACAGACAATGATGATAGTAACAGTGTTCCTCTGCAAGAGATGTAACAGAGGGCATTAGGCACGTTTCTGTGGAGGATGCCACCATATTAAAGATACAATGGCTCACAGTCCTTAAATAGAACATTTATTTAGAAAACGTCAGTTACATCTTATTAACTGGATTATTTGTTATTTTTCGACATAATCACCCCCATTATCCAAACATTTATTAAGTCAGTGCACAAGCTTTTGTATCCCACAGTCACAGAAGGTTGCCGCTTGTTGTCGGAACCACATTTCAACTTCATCTTTGATCTCTTCATCATCGTGGAATGATTTTTCACCAATGTGTGACTTCAGGTAACGGAAGACATGGAAGTCGGTGGGCACAAGGCCCAGGCTGTATAGCGGATGGTAGAATAAGTCCCATTTGAATTGTTTGAGTAGTGCTTTGTTTACAAGTGCTGTGTGAGGCTGAGCATTGCCATGAAGCAAGCGGACTCCACGTGTCAGAATTCCCCTGCGTTTGTTTTGAATTGCCCTTCGAAAACATTTCAAAGTCTGGCAATATGTAGCAGCATTAATTGTCGTTCCAGGAGGCATAAATTCCAACAGAAGAATGCCTTGTCTGTTCCAAAAAACAGAAGCCATGATTTTCTTCGCTGAAATCGACGTTTTGTATTTATTGGCTTTTGGTGAATTCGAATGGCGGCATTGCATTGATTGTTGCTTGGATTCAGGTGTATGGTGATAAACCCGCGTCTCGTCACCTGTCACAGTGTGATCAAGGAACTCATCACCTGCTTCAGTATAGCGTGTGAGGAAGTCGAGTGCAAAGCCCATCCTTTCCTTTTCGTGTTCTTCCGTTAACAGTTTTGGAACCCAGCGCGCACACAATTTTCTGTACCCTAACTTGACAGTCACAACATCATAAAGAGTTGTCATTGACACGTCCGGTATGAGCTGATGCAATTCTTTCAATGTGAGACGTCTATTCGCATGAATTGCTTCCTCCATTCTCCGAAGAAGGGAATTAGAGATCACAGATGACCGACTTGTTCTTTGTTCATCATGAACTTCGGTCCCGCCTTCAGAGAAATGACTACACCAATTCGTTACATTTTGTCGATTCATAATATTCCCATAAACAGAAACAATTTCTTTGTGAATATCCCCTGGTCGCTGACCTTTTGCATGAAGAAAACGTATGACAGAGCGCACTTCGCATTTGGCGGGATTCTGAATCAGTGCAGCCATTTTAAACTCGACATACTCCAACCAGAAGCAACGTCCAACTGCCGAACGACCGCGAGGAGAAAGCTAACGGTTCAAGGTTAACACGAGTGTTGCCAACTTGCTCGTCAAAACTCTTCTGTTCCTCTGGCGTACGATGTATCTTTACTTTCTGAAATACCCTCGTATATCAAGAAAGTATAGGGGGAGGGGATTCCCTAAAAATTACCTGAAGTCATAGTGACTGCAATCGCATTAGAAGAGAGAGACATGGTGATCTGAATTCAGGATAGAAAAAGGAATTTTCATCATGGGTATTAGATGTTACAGATGTGGATAAACGGGCCACATAGGTACTGTGGGAATGCCACGAACGACAATGTAAGAAATGCGGGAAAATAGGACATCTAGAATGGTATTGCAGACTCTAACGGGAAATTGGGGGGGGGGGGGGGCGAGAGGCGTGATAAGTGGACATGGGATGGGAAAGCTACTCCCAGTAAATTTGAGCACAGCGAAAACGTGTATGGACGTTTTGTTTTATAAATGTGACGATTGCTGCTCACTCTTAGGGTTAGACTTCTTGCTTGAATGTTGCTATACAACTGATTTTTTACCTCTTCATCATACTTTGTAAGCCACCTAACGGTGTGTGGCGGAGGATGCTTCTGGTACCACTACCCGACCTCCCCTACCCTGTTCCGCTTGCAAATGGCGCATGGGACGAATAATTTATTTATTTATTATCATCCCAATGATCACATTTGTGATATAGGATTTGTCGGGATACATTTCAACAACTATATAATACTTTTACAAAATTTTATTCTATGCTGAATTCATATGAATCTATCTTATGTTTAATACAATATACAACTAATAAATGTTTTTATAACATAATTTCTTATATGCTTGACAGACCTATTCCTTGATGTTGTGATTTCATTTGTCACATTTATGATATCATATATTCTTATACAGTTGAGCAGAGCTATTCACTTATACTGTAGTGGCATTTGTTAAGCATGTGGTTCTTAATCTTCTTATGTGCTTGACATACATATTCATTGATGTAATTTCATTTGTCACATTAATTTAAACATATATTCTTATACAGTTGCGCAGAGATATTCACGTATGCTGTAATAATCGGTAAGCCTCTATATTACTTTCAGTTTTTCAAATTCTCTCATTGTGGTCATTTCGCGAGATGTACGAAGAAATATCAAGTTGTCCGGCTGTAGCTGGAATGTGATCACTAGAAATATCAGTAGTAAACCTATTCGTGATGCACAACGCCTCTCTTGTATCGTCTGCACTGGAGTTTGTTGAGAATAAAAAAAATGGTTCAAATGGCTCTGAGCACTATGGGACTTAACATCTATGGTCATCAGTCCCCTAGAACTTAGAACTACTTAAACCTAACTAACCTAAGGACAGCACACAACACCCAGCCATCACGAGGCAGAGAAAATCCCTGACCCCGCCGGGAATCGAACCCGGGAACCCGGGCGTGGGAAGCGAGAACGCTACCGCACGACCACGAGATGCGGGCTTGTTGAGAATATCTGTGACAATTTCGCGCCGACGATATCCTGACGAAACGCGCCGCTCTTCGTTGGATCTTCTCTATCTCCTCTATCATTCCTTCCCTCGTAAGGATTCCAGATTGATGAACAATACTGAAGATCGGTCGAATAAATGCCTTGTAAGCCACTTCTTCCATAGAAGAGTTACATTTCCTTAAAATTCTTCCTATGAACCTCTGTCTGCAATCTGCTTTTCCTACTATTTGCTTTACGTCGTCATTCCACTTAAGGTCGCTTTGTATCATTACTCCTGGATATTTTACGGTAGATACTGTTTGCAACAATTTGTAATCAATAGTGTTGCACTTGTGTAGTAATGATTTTTGCTGTGTAAGTTCAATATGGTATATTTACTTACATTCAGGGTCATCTGTCATTAAACCCCTGCATGTCATTCTTAAAATCGATACTGTCTCCTGGCATTGCTACTTTCTTATACACAACCGCATCATCTGCGAACGGTCTTAAAAAGCTTCCGTCGCTATCTGCTAGATCATTTGCGTATAAACACTTCCTTGGGATATTCCGGATATTACCTTTACATCTGTCGATTTTGTTCCGTTAAGAGCGAGGTGTTGAGTTCTGTCAGCAAGAAAGTCTTGCATCCAGTCGCAAATATGGTCCGATACTCGGTATCTACATTTTTTTCTTTGCTAAGCGGCTGTGAGGGACGGTGTCAAATGCTTTCCCGAAGTCAAGGAACACGGCATTAACTGAGCGCCGTTGTCTACTGCGCTAAGGATCTCATGGAGAAACAGAGCTTTCTTTCCGGAATACATGTTGGTTTTTATACAGGAGATTTTCATTCTCCAAACACGTCATAATTCTTGAGCAAAAGATGTATTCCATAATTCAACGTCATCGATACAGGCCTGTAATTATGTGCGTCTGTCCTACAACCGGGAATGACTAGCGCTTTTTTCCAGTCGCTAGGTACCTTTCGTTGCTCCAGTGATCTACGATAACTGCTGCTAGTATGTGAGCAAATTCTTTCGCATGATCGTCGTAGAATCTTACAGATATCTCATTTGGTCCTTATGCCTTCGACTACTAAGCGATTGTAGTTGCTTTTCTATTCCACTACCGGTTATACACTACTGGCCACTAAAACTGCTACACCAAGAAGAAATGCAGATGATAAACGGGTATTCACTGGACAAATATATTATACTAGAATATGATTGCATTTTCACGCAATTTGGGTGCATAGATCCTGAGAAATCAGTACCCAGAACAACTGCCTCTGGCCGTAATAACGGCCTTGATACGCCTGGGCATTGAGTCAAACAGAGCTTGGATGCCGTGTACAGGTACAGCTACCCATGCAGCCTCAACACGATACCACAGTTCGTCAGGAGTAGTGACTGCTGGGCCACCATTGACCAGACGGTTTCAATTGGTGAGACATCTGGAGAATGTGCTGGCCAGGGCAGCAGTCGAACATTTTCTGTATCCAGAAAGGTCCGTACAGGACCTGCAACATGCGGTCGTGCATTATCCTGCTGAAATGTAGGGTTTCACAGGGATCGAATGAAGGGTAGAGCCACGAGTCGTAACACATCTGAAATGTAACGTCCACTGTTCAAATTGCCGTCAATGCGAACAAGAGGTGACCGAGACGTGTAACCAATGGCACCCCATACCATCACGCCGGGTAATACGCCAGTATGGCGATGACGAAATACACGCTGCCAATGTGCGTTCACCGCAATGTCGTCAGACACGGATGCGACCATTATGTTGCTGTAAACAGAACCTGGATTCATCCGAAAAAATTACGCTTTGCCATTCGTGCACACAGGTTCGTCGTCGAGTACACCGTCGCAGGCGCTCCTGTCTGTGATGCAACATCAAGGGTAACCGCAGCCAAGGACTCCAAGCTGATAGTCCATGCTGCTGCAAACGTCGTCGAACTGTTCGTGCAGATGGTTGTTGACTTGCAAACGTCCCCATCTGTTGACTCAGGGATCGAGACGTGGCTGCACGATCCGTTACAGCCATGCGGATAAGATGCCTGTCATCTCAACTGCTAGTGATACGAGGCCGTTGGGGTCCAGCATGGCGTTCCGTATTACCCTCCTGAACCCACCGATTCCATATTCTGCTAACAGTCGTTGGATCTCGACCAACACGAGCAGCAATGTCGCGATACGATAAACCGCAATCGCGATAGGCTACAATCCGACCTTTATCAAAGTCGGAAACGTGATGGTACGCAATTCTCCTCCTTACACGAGGCATCACAACAACGTTTCACCAGGCAACGCCGGTCAACTGCTGTTTGTGTATGAGAAATCGGTTGGAAACTTTCCTCATATCAGCACGTTGTAGGTGTCGCCACCGGCGCCAACCTTGTGTGAATGCTCTGAAAAGCAAATCATTTGCATATCACAGCATCTTCTTCTTGTCGGTTAAATTTCGCGTCTGTAGCACGTCATCTTCGTGGTGTAGCAATTTTAATGGCCAGTAGTGTATATTAACACTTCCTTGGGATATTCCGGATATTACCTTTACATCTGTCGATTTTGTTGCGTTAAAAGCGAGGTGATGAGTTCTGTCTGCAAGGAAGTCTTGCATCCAGTCGCAAATATGGTCTGATACCCGGTAATCTCCATTTTTTTCTTTGCTAAGCGGTTGTGGAGGACGGTGTCAAATGCTTTCCCGAAGTCATTAACTGAGCGCCGTCTACTGCGCTAAGGATCTCGTGGAAAACAGAGCTCTGTTTCCGGAATACGTGTTGGTTTTTACAGAGGGGATTTTCATTCTCCATACACGTCATAATTCCTGAGCAAGACATGTGTTCCCTAATTCTACAATAGACTGACGCCATCGATGTAGGCCTGTAATTATGTGCGTCTGTCCTACAACCCTTCTTGAAAACGGGAATGACCAGCGTTTTTTTCCAGTCGCTATGTACCTGTCTATACAAGGGCTATGTACTTGAGGACAATATTATGGAAATGGAAGAGGATGTAGATGAAGATGAAATGGGAGATACGATACTGCGTGAAGAGTTTGACAGAGCACTGAAAGACTTGAGTCGAAACAAGGCCCCTGGAGTAGACAACATTCCGTTGGAACTACTGACGGCCTTGGGAGAGCCAGTCCTGACAAAACTCTACCATCTGGTGAGCAAGATGTATGAAACAGGCGAAATACCCTCAGACTTCAAGAAGAATATAGTAATTCCAATCCCAAAGAAAGCAGGTGTTGACAGATGTGAAAATTACCGAACAATCAGTTTAATAAGCCACAGCTGCAAAATACTAACACGAATTCTTTACAGACGAATGGAAAAACTGGTAGAAGCCGACCTCGGGGAAGATCAGTTTGGATTCCGTAGAAATACTGGAACACGTGAGGCAATACTGACCTTACGACTTATCTTAGAAGAAAGATTAAGGAAAGACAAACCTACGTTTCTAGCATTTGTAGACTTAGAGAAAGCTTTTGACAATGTTAAATGGAATATTCTCTTTCAAATTCTAAAGGTGGCAGGGGTAAAATACAGGGAGCGAAAGGCTATTTACAATTTGTACAGAAACCAGATGGCAGTTATAAGAGTCGAGGGGCATGAAAGGGAAGCAGTGGTTGGGAAGGGGGTAAGACAGGGTTGTAGCCTGTCCCCGATGTTATTCAATCTGTATATTGAGCAAGCAGTAAAGGAAACAAAAGAAAAATTCGGAGTAGGTATTAAAATTCATGGAGAAGAAGTAAAAACTTTGAGGTTCGCCGATGACATTGTAAATCTGTTAGAGACAGCAAAGGACTTGGAAGAGCAGTTGAACGGAATGGACAATGTCTTGAAAGGAGGGTATAAGATGAACATCAACAAAAGCAAAACGAGGATAATGGAATGTAGTCGAATTAAGTCGGGTGATGTTGAGGGTATTAGATTAGGAAATGAGACACTTAAAGTAGTAAAGGAGTTTTGCTATTTTGGGAGCAAAATAACTGATGATGGTCGAAGTAGAGAGGATATAAAATGTAGACTGGCAATGGCAAGGAAAGCGTTTCTGAAGAAGAGAAATTTGTTAACATCGAGTATAGATTTAAATGTCAGGAAGTTGTTTTTGAAAGTATTTGTGTGGAGTGTAGCCATGTATTGAAGTGAAACATGGACGGTAAATAGTTTGGACAAGAATAGAATAGAAGCTTTCGAAATGTGGTGCTACAGAAGAATGGTTCAAATGACTCTGAGCACTATGGGACTCAACTTATGAGGTCATTAGTCCCCTAGAACTTAGAACTAGTTAAACCTAACTAACCTAAGGACAGCACAAACATCCATGCCCGAGGCAGGATTCGAACCTGCGACCGTAGCGGTCTTGCGGTTCCAGACTGCAGCGCCTTTAACCGCACGGCCACTTCGGCCCGCTACAGAAGAATGCTGAAGATTAGATGGGTAGATCACATAACTAATGAGGAGGTACTGAATAGGATTGGGGAGAAGAGGAGTTTGTGGCACAACTTGACCAGAAGAAGGGATCGGTTGGTAGGACATGTTCTGAGGCATCAAGGGATCACCAATTTAGTATTGGAGGGCAGCGTGGAGGGTAAAAATCGTAGGGGGAGACCAAGAGATGAATACACTAAGCAGATTCAGAAGGATGTAGGTTGCAGTAGGTACTGGGAGATGAAGAAGCTTGCACAGGATAGAGTAGCATGGAGAGCTGCATCAAACCAGTCTCAGGACTGAAGACCACAACAACAAACAACATGTACCTGTCGTTGCTCCAGTGATAAACGATAAACTGCTGCTAGTATGTGAGCAAATTCTTTCGCAGGATCGTCGTTAATCTTACAGGTATCTCATCTGGTCCTCATGCCTTCGACTACTAAGCGATTGTATGGTAGTTGGTTTTCTATTCCGCGACTGGTTCTATCATCATTTGCCATGTAGCTGTTCGGACGACGTTTGAAAGGAGGGACCGTTTCATGATCTTTCGTGAACAATTTCGGAAACAGAATTCAGTAATTCAGCCTTCTTTCTGTTATCTTCCTTTTCGGTGCCAGTGTGGTCATCGAGTGAATGAACAGAGGATTTCGAACCGCATACTGATCTTACATAAGACCAAAACCTCTTATCGTTTTTCCTCTAATCGGTTGACGAAATTGTACTTTCAGAGTCATTACAATGCCTCTCACTGTTCTCCTTATGCTCATTTTTGCCACACTTGGTTTTTATTTTACAGCTCGGTTTTGACTTTTCTTTGAATTGTGATGAAGCTCTCTTTGTTTACGTTGCAGTTTTCTAAAATGGCTGTTAAACAATGATAGGTCTTTCCCATTCATTAAGACATTGCTCGGAACATACTTACCCAGCGCTTGAAAAATTTTTTCAATTTGTGCTGTGGATCTTCGTCTTCAGCACTGAATATTTTATGCTGATTACTCAGATACTCTGCAATTTGTATCCTGTCACCCGTGCTAAGCAAATACGTTTTCCTACCTTTCTTAACATTTCTTTCAAAGCTTGTAGTCATAGTTGCTGTCCCAGGCTTACGATCACTGAGACCTTCCTCTATGTCAACAGATCCGGTAAGTTCAGTTTGTTTGTTGCTAGGACGTTACCTTCACGATTTGGTTCTCTAATTATCTACTCGGAGAAAATTTAGTACAATACATTCAGAATAATGCCACATGAATCCCTGCCTGTGGCTCCAGTTTTGATAGCATGAATCTTTAAGTATATATGCCTGACAAGCTTAAGTCACTCTCAATTACAAGAGTGTGATAAGGAAATTATTAATAATATTCTGCAAGTTTTCTCCAAACAACTTTACCACTACAGCTCCTGACCCAGGCGGTCTAAAAAAGTATCCGATTATCATTTTCGACCGGCCTTTTATTGTTAATTTCTAGCAGATTAATTCACATTCGGAATCCATGTAATCTCGCTAGACACTGTCAAATTTTTTACTGCAGTAAATTCGCCGCCGCCGTTGGCGACTAACCTATCCTTACGACATATATTCTAATCTGAAATTAGGATTTCGTTGCTATTCACTTCCGGCTTGAACTAAATTTGTTTGCCTCATACTATCTTGGCATTATAACCTTCGATAAAAAAGCACTCCGTCTTCAGGCCACGAGTGGCCTACCTTGTCATCCTCAGTGGAGGATGCGGATAGGAGGGGCGTGGGGTCAGCACACCGCTTTCCCGGTCGTTATGATGGTATTCTTGACCGAAGCCGCTACTATTCGGTAGAGTAGCTCCTCAATTGGCATCACAAGGCTGAGTGAACCCCGAAAAATGGCAACAGCGCATGACGGCCTGGATGGTCACCCATTCACGTGCTGACCACGCCCGACAGCGCTTAACTTCGGTGATTACACGGGAACCGGTGTATCCTCTGCGGCAAGGTCGTTGCCCATGACCTTCGATAAGTGATACTAATTCTGGAATCTTTTCTTTGATGTTCCTGCACTTTAGTAATATCATATTAACCTCTTCTATGTCCGATCTGCAAAGGCGGGCATTCTCTGAGAACATTGTGGCTGATCTAACGTCGGTTTTGGCAGGTAGTTCATCTCTGATCGCAAAGTGTGTGTGTGTGTGTGGGGGGGGGGGGGATGAGGAGTGGGAGGGTTCTTTAACTAAAAGATCCCCATGTGTACACCACACATACTCCGCTAGCCCAGTAGTAGCTTCCTGTGGGTAGCACACACTTGGCCTATTGAGGGGAACCCTACAATTTTGCACCCGATAGCAGAGGCCGAGAAATTCGCGTCCAATAACATCACTGAGTCGTCTGAGTCTGTTTTGGAGCAGAGGATGAGGACTAAAACACAGAGAACCGCGATCAACCCTGGGTACGATGCTAGAGATAGTCAGCTCAGCTTTTACCCCATGTGTGATGATAGTTGTCTTCACCAAATCAGCCATCTGCTGAAAAAAAAAACTGATGATGGCCCCAGAACCCAACCAGCAGGCGTCATTCTCGCTGACATGTGTCACTTATTGCAGCCGGTTGCACCCAGGGTGCTTGATAGCTGCCTGCCTGCGTGTCCCCTTCCATGTCACGGACGGGACGCCCCTGGCAAACATGTTGAGTGCACATTGGTATTCTTCCAAAAAATGGCTCTAAGCACTATGGGACTTAACATCTGAGGTTATTAGTCCCCTAGACTTAGAACTACTTAAACCTAACAGACCTAAGGACATCACACTCATCCAAGCCCGTGACAGGGTTCTAACCTGCAACCATAGCAGCAGCGCGGTTCCGGACTGAAGCGCCTAGAACCGCTCGGCCACAGCGCTCGGCTGGCATTCTTTCCCGCTCTGCATGCTATTTCCCTGATGGACTCCATTACCCACCTAACATTGGTGCTCCCATTGGCTAGCAAATCCTTCCTCTTCACTTGTCTGGACTGAGCAGGAAAATCAGCTACTGGCCCAACAGGAGAGGCATCCCATACTGGCTCAGAAGTATTATCAACACAGTGTACCCCATGGTGCATGATGCTAAGGCGTAAGGAGCTAGATGTGGGGCCTCTTCCCTCTTTCACCTTCCGCCCAGTGACACATAAAGCCACCACTGTCCGCCATTCACTCTCGAGCAAAGAAGAACGACTCAGATGTTGTGTATCAGAAGACACAGCGACCATATGGTACTGCAACGGCACCAAGGGTGTCGAGGATTCGGTCACTAGCGCAGTGATGCCACTGCTGCCTCGAGCAGTAGCCAGAATCCTGTCGATTGTAGCCACTTCTCCTTGTCTCCACTCACAGCAAGCACAGCCCTTATCCATATCGCACTACGTGGAAAAAAAAAAAAGCTGAACACGATCTTGAAAGTACAAACAAAGCAGTGAGGCGCGGCTGAGAAAGTATGAAAAGACCGCGGAAAAAGAGAAAATTACCAGACTATGGCGCTACTGGGTTGGAATGGGCTAATATAAACGAGAGAATAAACAAACACTGCAATCTGCTATGCAGAGCTCTCATTATAGTCTAAGATGGAAAAAGATCCGCTAGCTCTTATAACTGATATAAATGTCTCTACTGAAAATGGGTGTATCAACCGTTACTTCTGCTTACGCGAAAGCTACTGAGGGAAATAAATACGCTAACACTAAGCCACTGATGTGAACTATAAGCTGTAGTATAAGATGAGATTTAAGTGCAGTCACGTGATGTGGCTCTTCAGATGGCGAATCGCCTCACACAAATATGAACTAAGACTAACACAGAAACACTTAAAAGGTGAATGGTAGAAGTTAATCGGACATTATTCCATCTGGAGAAACTGCCGACATTGCAACACTGCCACGAGGTTCATCCCTGGCGTAAGGCGATCCATTTAGGCTGTGTGCACGGTCACTTAGCATCAGTTCATGTGATATTGTATACAGCGCGTGGAAAATTACAGTAGGTAAGTGTGGGAACTAATTTGTCATAAAAGTATTGTATGTAGTGGAGCGTTGTGCACATACAGGAGTTGGACAGTGAGCAGATGGTGTCTGTCAGGATAGTTAATTTTTGAATTACTGATGAGGAATTGTCCAAGGAATCGACAGTCGTAAATTTGAATATTTTGCTGGAAGAATATTTAAATAGAGCAAATGCGAAGCCTAAGCTGAAACACGTCGCTAGTTTAGCCGCATTATGAGGGGAGGTAGGTCATTTGGAAGGAGCAGAGATGATAGTAACAGAATAGTTATTGTTAGAGTATGAGGCTCTGCTGACCCCGTGATAACAGCATACAACCACAACCGTGAATGAAATGATTGTGTATCGTATAAAATGGTTCAAATGGCTCTGAGCACTATGGGACTTAACATCTTAGGTCATCAGTCCCCTAGAACTTAGAACTACTTAAACTTAACTAACCTAAGGACATCACACCCAGCCATGCCCGAGGCAGGATTCGAACCTGCGACCGGAGCAGTCCTGCGGTTCCGGACTGCAGCGCCTAGAACCGCACGGCCACCGCGGCCGGCGTGTATCGTATAAACCGTGATGTATACCACATCACCTTCAACCAATGATGAAAGAATTTATTAACCAACAGCTAAGAGACGGTGTTATTAAGAAAAGTACCAGGCCCTGGAAGACACCAGTGATAATTGTTTCACAGATAAGTTGAAATGCGACACATTTCTTGTGACTGTCATTACCTTAACACGTGTACTGTTACAAATGCATGTCCAGTCCTGAATATAACAGAAATTTGGATAATCCAGCGCAAAGGTGATATTTTTGTACCATGGATCAGTAGAGTGGATGTATCAGTTAGAAGTAGCACCAGAGGATCGACCAAAGACAGCACCTACAGTTTCATGAAGTTACTATGAGTATCGGGGTATGCTGTTTGGATTGAAAAATGTACCTGTTAGATGAAGTATTATGCGGACTGAAACCTAGACAATGTGTGGTATTTACATGACACAACTGCCCTTATGAAGAAAGTGTATTGCGGCCAAGGGAAGTATTTTAGTGGTTGTGTGCAGTGCATCGAAAGATCAGTTCAGAAAAGGGTCTTTTGCACTTGAAGAAAGGCAACTTTTAGGACATTTATATAGTAGTACGGGGGTCTGGATGGATTTCACGATGAAAAGAAGCCATACATAATTCCCACCGGGTATAGAAAAAGAGTTGAGTCTTTCTTGGGCCTGTGAATTATTACTGGCAGTTTATTCCAAAATTTGCAGAAATATCATGGTCGCTCACTCATCTATTGAAGAAAGGAGTGAAGTTTCATTGGCTAGCGAAGTACAAAGATGCATTTTGTCACATGAAAAATTGTCATCCAGCGTGTGCTCAACAGCTGTACATGCTCCTGTCCTGAGCTAAAAATTTCAAGTTTCTCACTGAGATATGACGCTATTGCTTCTTTATCTAGTTTACTAGACATGTAAATATTTCTATTTGTTCTTGTTGCACTTTGTACTTTAGTAATTAATGCTGTTAAAACTGCTTCATACTCACTGATATCACTTTTGGTGTGGACATCCTCAATGAGGTCAGATCTGTTGGTTTCAATTATGTCTGATACAATTTTATCCTGAATAGGGTTCTGAACTATCTTTTCTAGGCAGCTTCCAGAGAAGACAATTGTTTCTGTGCACAAGAAGACTACCAAGGAAACATCGATGGCTGTGAATAATGATAAGACCGTCGAAATAAGCAGTTTAACGTGTATGAGTCCCAGTTGTAGAGCAAGTATATATAACAAATTTATATGTCAAATAACAAGCCTAGAATTGAAGAAAAATATTGATAACCATCTTATCGATTTTATGAAATGTCCTGAAAACCATCTGTGAGAAAGTTTTACGTTTTTCTTTTTGCCTAAAGTACAGGGAATTGCTAGACTGGGAGCTACCACTTATATCTACGGAAGTCTAAATGTATTAAACGTTAACAAACAGTACTGTACTCTGTACCAAACATTTATATGCGGTGTAAAGTATTGGATACATTACAGAACAGTAGTACTTCTAAAATTTTAGGCGCTCAAATGCATGTCTTTGACCACACAGCTGCCCCGTTCCAGCCAAAAATGTCGCACTTTACGATTTTTGAAAACTTAGGATAAAACTTCCTCATTAGTTATGTGATCTACCCATCTAATCTTCAGCATTCTTCTGTAGCACCACATGTCGAAAGCTTCTATTCTCTTCTTGACCAAACTATTTATCGTCCACGTTTCACTTCCATACATGGCTACCCTCCATACAAATACTTTCAGAAACGACTTCCTGACACTTAAATCTATACTCGATGTTGACAAATTTCTCTTCTTCAGAAACGCTTTCCTTGCCATTGCCAATCCACATTTTATATCCTCTCTACTGCGACCATCATGAGTTATTTTGCTCCCCAAATAACAAAACTCATTTACTACTTTAAATGTCTCATTTCCTAACCTAATTCCCTCAGCATCACCCGATTTAATTCGACTACATTCAATTATCCTCGTTTTTCTTTTTTTGGCACAACTTGACTAGAAGGAGGGATCGCTTGGTAGGACATATTCTGCGGCATCAAGAGACCACCAATTTAGTATTGGAGGACAGCGTGGAGGGTAAAAATCGCAGAGGGAGACCAAGAGATGAATACACTAAACAGATTCAGAAGAATGGGATGTAGGTTGCAGTAGATACTGAGAGATGAAGAAGCTTGTACAGGATAGAGTAGCATGGAGAGCTGCATCAAACCAGTCTCTGGACTGAAGACTACAAAAACAACAACAGGATAAAACTTACAATGAGAAATCAGGTTTTACAAAATACTGTTCCGAAATTCAGGTTTTTAGAGCACAATTTCTGATCATCGAAACAATGAAATCACAAGATTTAATACAAACTACAGGTGCTACCGTATACCCCTGCAGCAGCGCCACTTTGCGCCACAGTGTGGTGTGGTCCGAAGACTGAGGGAACAAAGCAAGGTTGGCGGGTTGACGCTTCGCAGCGCAACAAGAGAAGATACACACTGTAAGTCACATCAACGAATGACCGACACCAGCATAGCCATGCACAGAAACGTTTCGCAATGCCGCCACAATATCTCTTCTACTTACGGCCGATCATAGTCCCATTCATCCCAGTCCGCAATCATCTGCTAAGGTAACAGAATTATCTTCTAGTAGGCCAGCTGTGTGATAAACGCGTTAGGCAGAACCCTATATCAAAGTTATTGTTTAATTTCCTCTGAGTGAAAGACTTGTATTGTGTCCGTATATAGTGATACGTTAATGTACAGAGACTGCTGTAAATACTCATGACATTCCTGTGGAAATTGATGGTACAAAGTTACGTAATTCTTCTGTCTTTGCTATAATAAAGTGAACTGTTGTATGTGTTATAGTATTTACTTGGGCTCCTCCC
The DNA here is from genome assembly GCF_023898315.1 of Schistocerca nitens. Taxonomy (NCBI): domain Eukaryota; kingdom Metazoa; phylum Arthropoda; class Insecta; order Orthoptera; family Acrididae; genus Schistocerca; species Schistocerca nitens. The sequence goes on along the minus strand of NC_064622.1, from coordinate 393,952,993 downwards.
AGACCAAAGCAAAGAATCCACCACTGTACCGACGGGTGTGTTTCTGCCCAGTACAACACATACTTATGCTCGAAAGATATCGGCACGAATAGGTAGTCTTCATGGCTACAACGTCATGTTTTCAACTGGTACCAGCCGCAGCATTCTAAAAAATACATTGCAGCTACTCAGTGAACGTGTGTCCACTATTAATTAATAAAGAATTTAGTGATGAATGACGATGAAAATATATCTGTCCCATCAGGGTGACGTACGATTCCGATTTCATGAAGAGTTAGGGAAAACAAGACGTGATCTCTCTCTCTCTCTCTCTCTCTCTCTCTCTCTCACACACACACACACACACACACACACACAGCACCTCGATGCATGCTCCTGTCCATCCCATCACATTGGTCACCCATTGTGACGTTCAAAGGTTACAATATGCTTCTCTCTGGTGGTCCAAACTGTTCCAATGACATGCAAAATGTATATATTCCTTGGAGGAACATACATGGGAGGATCTTCACGGAATAACCTAACAATGCACCCATATTTTCAGAAAGTAGGACATCATTCGGTGTTCTCAGTGCACTACTCAATCGTAGCTGCGATGCTCAAGGGGAAAAGAATGACCGGAATTACAAACAGTGGGACACTACTAAACGAGGCTCAGTGTGAAATCTTGGGACTGAATTTAAGGTTTCCAGCGGCCATATTGGGACTACAGTTCTGAATCTATCTTATCCTCTCCCGTATCTACCGGATAATCCTTTTGAAATCTTGACAGTGATGAACCTAACGTATCTGAATGCTACTACTGATTACATTATACTTAGTTCCCTCGACATGCAGTTAGTATCACAGGACGTCCGCATTCGTGTAACACAGTTGTTCCAGACTATTGAAAGATATCACTGCACGCAATAGCATCAAGTCATGGTAATCAGACTTCTGTCCTTAAACACTATCTTAAACTTGGTCATTGCTTCTGCAGCCTATGTTCATCATTGGCAGAAGGTCATCCATCCATCCGATCTCTCAGTCCATTTCTTACAAACCCAATTTACTGACCACAAGGTTTGACTAAAGCGACAGAACATTCATGGTATAGCAACCGCCGTACACCGTATGATGGGATATGTAGAGAAGAACAGACAACATGTAAAGTGTAAGTAGTGGGATGAGAGTGACTACAGGGGCAGAGGGAAAAATGTAGACACAGTAGTACCTTGTTGTTCTAGTTGTTCGCAGGATAAGCAGTAGTCTGGAATCTAATTTTTCGAGGGGGTTCTGTCCGACAGAACAGACACCACACTTTTATAGCCTGGAATATGGAACCAACACATTGCTCTACAGTCAGTGGTGAACTTGTTGCTATATGGTGTAACACAATGTTGTATTTCACAGCCAGCTATGTGATGGGTACCCGTCTGGAGCAAGTATAAATGGTCCCAGCTCAACTATGGTTCAAATGGTTCAAATGGCTCTGAGCACTATGGGACTTAACATCTATGGTCATCAGTCCCCTAGAACTTAGAACTACTTAAACCTAACTAACCTAAGGACAGCACACAACACCCAGCCATCACGAGGCAGAGAAAATCCCTGACCCCGCCGGGAATCGAACCCGGGAACCCGGGCGTGGGCAGCGAGAACGCTACCGCACGACCACGAGATGCGGGCAGTTCAACTATGCGTTCAACTGGTACAGTCTTCTCACCAGTCAACATCCGAACGTGGGACCAAGCTAGTACTGCATCATTAAGCAGCATCACCAACTAAATTCGCTGATCTATGAGCCATCAGCTAGCTCTGGTGGTCCTGGGCTCGAAATGCATCCGCTCAGGTGAGGTCAGTCCATGTGTTCCATCACCTAACGCTCCAGCCAGTCTCCGAGGGAGTTCATCTCGGAATATTTCTGGCACAGCATAGTGCAAGTCCCTAGCCTGCTGCAGTGGTGAGCTGTATTTCCATAAACTATGGCACAACACTGCACTGCCATGGTCACCTACATTCCTCATCACCAGAGGCAGTTCTCTTTCATAACAAATCTGGGAAGAGGAACTATAGATACTCCCTGCTTAACACCTAGCAGCACTTCGTCTTCTACTACCACTGATGCTGTGTCATTCTGCACGCCAATCGTCGGTTCCAATCAGGCCAAGCAGCTTCAACTTCGTCTAGCAGCATCATCAGCTGATGTATGGTTTACAAGCCACTCGTAACCTGATGGTTCCAGGCCTGAAGCTGGTACCTCTAAGAGAGGACTTCCTGTGTGGTGTCTTTATTTAGCCCTCCGGACATCTTCATAGGATCCTGAGTTTGGTGTCTGTGCACCTGCATGCGTGTGCACCTGACCAACAGCTGGGAGCGGCCAGCCGACCAGCGTATGGTTGCCACCTGCCGGCCGTATCATGACAGTGTTTCGTCTGCAAGGTTACACTACCTGCTGCTATTTTGCTGTGGCAGGACTCTGCAGTCTCTTTGTGCTTGCACTGCCATAAGCCAAGCACGCCATCAGGATTATTCTGAGATATCTACTGCTGCCTGGGGGGCTATGCGCACCACCAAGATGCCCACACTAATATCCATATAGAATTCTTGCAGAGTAAAGAATGTTGGAAAATTTGAAAATTTGTGGTAAGGACTATGGAACCAAACTGCTGAGGTCCGCGGTCCCTAGACTTACACACTATTTAATCTAACTTAAACTAACTTACACTAAGGACAACACACACACCCATGCCTGAGGGAGGACTCGAACCTCCAATGGGGCCAGCCACGCGAACTGCGACAAGGTGCCTTAGACTGCACGAGAATGTTGTTGCTAATTGAGTTCTTCTGTTTCTGTGCTCGCCGTGGTACTGATGGTCTGCACCCCACCACCCCGCACAGCCATCCAGGGCCAGAAACTACTGTCCTGGAATCTGGCTGTCCACATCCCGATCCTATTGCAGTACCAACAGGTATGCTATTTTCGATGAAACTACCATGAATGCAAGATGATTCACAGATCTGCTTAAAGTATTATCCACAATGACCTCAGTGCATCTAATGATCACCAAGGCGGTTGACTGATGATCACAATGGGATCTGCATGAATAAGGGAAATACTATCTGCACCCATGAGCTTCACATGGGTAAACATTTTATCCACATATGCACATATTACAATTTTGTAAAGCACTTTAAACGATTAGGTGCGCCGAACCTTTGACGGTAGTATTACTTCAAGCTCAAATTTTTGCCTGTTGATGTCGGACCTCGTAATTTACAGTCCATAAACTATGAACATAGAAGCCGATTGAGCAGTCGAACACGACAATTTGCAGCGCGATGCACAGCAGAACGAGGTTCTTGACAACTTTTGACACTGATGACACCGTTCGGACGATTCAACTCTTCTCTAAAGACATCGTAGGGTGCAGCACTACGTTCCGTCACCTGACCCCTTTAGAGTGTAGCGCTAGCGCAATTTTTCCGTGGCATAGAGGGTGGAATTGCTAGGGACTTTCCAAAACGATCCAGCAAAAGTTGATCCGAAACAGTCCGCCTGCTCAGCTGCTTGCCTCCCATGCAAGCGAGTCCGGGTTCGATTCCCGGCCGGGTTGGAGATTTTTTCCGCTCGGGGTCTGGGTGTTGTGTTGTCCTCATCATCATTTAATCCTCATCACAGGCGAGAAAGTCGCCCAATGTGGCGTCAGCTGCAATAAGACTTGCACTTGGCGGCCGATCTTCCTCAGATGGGTCCTCCCAGCCAATGCTGCCATATGCTCATTTCCATTTTTTGATCCGAAACAGGAAATGATGTTTATGTTTTCCACTCTTTCTGTTTTGCACCCTTCTGTGGCCTGATCATTGGGGTCGCGACATTGACACAAACTTGAATAAAACGACAAAGGGGCGCTCTAAGATCTCACTAGTTTGGCAACCTGCTCGGTGCCACCCATGCACCCTTGCTGAACCCTTTAAAAACGTATCAATGTGGGGGCAATCATTCACCGATTCCTAGGTGCCTGCAGGACATGCAAGCTTTCAACACTTCTTCTGAGTGGTGCTGCTCTGCTGCCCTAACGCCTGTTTGTGAGCATACAGAATCTGAGGAGTGTCGAAAGGGTTGCCTGCATACAGGCGCCTAGGAATCGGTTACGCCCACAGTGTGGTGGTATTTTGTGCCAATGTGACATCATTAACGTAGAACCCTGGTCTTTTTTCACTTCTGTAAACATCTATTTGTTTGGAGTGTTGCTGGGACCGAGGCTGACGTCATGGGACATTATGGTTTTGCATCATTACAGAGGAAGTTTGTAGGTACATCTGAGCTAAATTTCTCACTTCTGCATCGCAACGGGAAAAAATGAATGGATTTCAAAAAATTGATCGTGAATTATGGCGGCCTCTGACGCAATCCCCAATTTGCCAGAGGTGTTTGAAAGGGTGCTATTGTCAGTCAGGCGTCATTGCACACATGCATTCAGGCAGAAGGGCGTAATTTCGAGCAGTTTTTTAACTGTTTGCAAATGAAGGTAACGACACGTCAACTTCACAATGTCGCAAAGAAAACTGACGTTGCGTTGCGGACTTGTTCGTTGGTCGACTCAGGTGGCGGATGTCGGGTTGTACATATGTCTATCTTTCCATCAGTACTCAAATGGTTCAAATGGCTCTGAGCACTATGGGACTTAACATCTGAGGTCATCAGTCTCCTAGACTTAGAACTACTTAAACCTAACAAACCTAAGGGCATCACACACATCCATGCCCGGGGCAGGATTCGAACCTGCTACCGTTGCAGCAGCGCGGTTCCAGACTGAAGCGCCTAGAACCGCTCGGCTACAGCGGCCGGGTCAATCAGTGCGCGACTCTCTTAAATGACCCCTAGCACTCTATGCTAAGGGATGCGGACATGCATTGCTATGTGAAAGTTGTGGAAGTTGCTTGTTATAACCCCGTCTCCCAGCCCTCTCAATGTTTACATCCATTTTAAAAACGCCCTGTGTATAGAGGTTGATTGTTTTAACTCGAGACAACTAAATATCTCGAAAACGACACATCGTACGAAAAAAATTTTCTAGGAGACGAAGTAATATCAGAAAAGGGGACATCTGTATATGCTATAGCTAGCCACCTCGTACATACCTTTTCTGCGTGGGCTCAACTTTGTACTTACAAATGGGAACCACCCATTTTTATTGTATATTCTGGTCCTGTACCAAAGAATATGCATGTTTTAATCAGACCATTGTTTTCCATTCGTGGTAGTTGGTTCTGAACTGGAGAAATATCAAGTGAGCCTGTGTTTACAATTAAGAAACGAAGCATTTGATTCTACATTTCATTTATCATGTAAATGCAAGCCTTTGTATTGTAACAGTTGATATCTATGTTCGAAATTTACTTTAATGTTGCGTATTTCATTGTACAGTACAATAAGCTTAGCCGTTTCAGCCCCTAGTTACAAACTACGTTTAGCGGGATCAGGAACAACGACATGGATGTAATTGTTTTCTGTTCCCATTGGGGCGCTTGATTTCGGTGAGTACCCATGGTAGGTGAGCCTGTCACTATCACTCCATGGCCATTCCACACCATCACAATGGTTGTCGTCTGTGTTCTGCCTGTATCAGTCAGTGCTAGAGTTACGGAGGTTGAATCGAAAAACACACCGAGATCGGTTCGATGGTGGTCACCGAAATGAAGCGTTCTGTTGGTTTGGGGACTCACCACAATTACCTCCGTCGGGCCGGTCGTTGTGGCCGAGCGGTTCTAGGCGCTTCAGTCCGGAACCGCGCGACCACTACGGTCGCAGGTTCGAATCCTGCCTCGGGCATGGATGTGTGTGATCTCCTTAGGTTAGTTTGGTTTAAGTAGTTCTAAGTCTAAGGGGCTGATGACCTCAGATGTTAAGTCCCATAGTGTTCAGATCCATTTGCACCATTTGAACCTCCGTAGTGAACAGAAACCTATAATATCATACGAGAAGGTCATTTGCCAGAAAAGCGATGTCTAGCCGTATTATTTGTACCGTACAATTACTAATTCAGCACACAAGTAACTTTCGAACATCATTATCAACCGTTAGAACACAAAGATTGAAATCGACGTCGTAAATGGAGTGTAGACTCAAACACGTCTGCTTTTAATTGCAAAAACAGGCACACTTGATATTTGTTGATTACCTCGCCATCTGCCATGAATGAAAAACAGTGGTTTGAGTAAACCGAGAGTTTTTATGTAGAATTCGAATATGCAATAAAAATGGAGGATTCTCATTTGAAAATAAATTTGTTGATCCCACGTACGCAGGAGGGGTGATTAGGAAGGATCAGTTGTAGCTCAGACAGATTTCCCCTTTACTAATATTAGCTTTACGCCTAGAACATTTTTTTCGTAAGCTGGTTCATCGTTTTCGAGATATTTAGTTGTCTCAAGTTAAGATAAACACCCTGTGTATAAAGGCTGAATCACTTAAAACTTGCACCGAAAATATTGCGGAAATGAAAAGTGGCATTGATGTGTGGTTTTTACAGAATGAAATGGTAGTCAGAGGTTCATAATGTTAACCAATAAACGGATTGTAATAATATTTAGAAAGTATATTTTTGTGCAAACATACATTTTTTTAAACGGAACAATGCCTATTTACATTAGCAAACTAAAAGTAGGGAAAATTAGAATGTCGGTGATATTTGTTGCAGGATTCTAGTGCGAGCTGTTTACAAGATGATGTGTTTTGAAAAGTTTCCACACCGAACCTGTCTGTGTCATTGAACCTGGGTAGTTGCCACGTACGATGTTGCTATGTTTGCTTACAGTGTGCTTGTGTGTTTCTGGAGTGCACTGCGGCTTTCTAGTCAGTTAGCGTGTGACAGTCCAAGGTAAAGGTCGCGAGTGGACGATGCTATTTACCAATGCTGAAAAAGCTGACATGCTCATGACATATGCAGAGTGTAGCAAGAATGCGATTTGTTCCTATACGGTGTATGCAGAAAGATATCCCAATAGACGTCAACCATCACGGCAGTTATTTATCAATCTCTTTACCCAGAAACGTGAAAGTGGTAATGTAGCACCTAGACAACGCAACAGAAGAAACGATTGACCACAGAAGAGGGGGAAATTAATGTTCTTGCTGCTGTTGCAGTTGATTCGCATATTAGCTTCCGCACTATCGAATGAGAAAGTGACATGTCTTACGCATTCTCCATCGACATAGGTTCCATTTCTATCACACTTCTCTGCATCGAGAGCTGCACGAAAACGATTACGAGAATCGTGCTAACGTCTGTCTCTACATGGGCATTAAGACAGGGTACTCCTGGTGTATCTCGTACAGCCATGAAGTCACATTTACCAATCATGCCCAGGTGAACCGCCGAAGCGTGCACTGTTGGTGTACTGACAACCTCAGTTGACTTCGTCTGGTGGGACGCCAGCGTCCATGGAGTGTAAACGTGTGGTGCGGGATAGTTAATTATCAGATAAAATCTACGAGACCCTGAAAGACTAGCACCTAGTCAAGATAATCGAATCCCTGCTCCAAAATAGACAGTTCTTCGTAATGCTTGAGGGGAAAAAAAGTCGATGGCGGAATCAGAAAAATGGGCTCGCCCAAGGGAGCGTGTTGGCGCCAATCCTATTCAACATACACTCCTGGAAATGGAAAAAAGAACACATTGACACCGGTGTGTCAGACCCACCATACTTGCTCCGGACACTGCGAGAGGGCTGTACAAGCAATGATCACACGCACGGCACAGCGGACACACCAGGAACCGCGGTGTTGGCCGTCGAATGGCGCTAGCTGCGCAGCATTTGTGCACCGCCGCCGTCAGTGTCAGCCAGTTTGCCGTGGCATACGGAGCTCCATCGCAGTCTTTAACACTGGTAGCATGCCGCGACAGCGTGGACGTGAACCGTATGTGCAGTTGACGGACTTTGAGCGAGGGCGTATAGTGGGCATGCGGGAGGCCGGGTGGACGTACCGCCGAATTGCTCAACACGTGGGGCGTGAGGTCTCCACAGTACATCGATGTTGTCGCCAGTGGTCGGCGGAAAGTGCACGTGCCCGTCGACCTGGCACCGGACCGCAGCGACGCACGGATGCACGCCAAGACCGTAGGATCCTACGCAGTGCCGTAGGGGACCGCACCGCCACTTCCCAGCAAATTAGGGACACTGTTGCTCCTGGGGTATCGGCGAGGACCATTCGCAACCGTCTCCATGAAGCTGGGCTACGGTCCCGCACACCGTCAGGCCGTCTTCCGCTCACGCCCCAACATCGTGCAGCCCGCCTCCAGTGGTGTCCCGACAGGCGTGAATGGAGGGACGAATGGAGACGTGTCGTCTTCAACGATGAGAGTCGCTTCTGCCTTGGTGCCAATGATGGTCGTATGCGTGTTTGGCGCCGTGCAGGTGAGCGCCACAATCAGGACTGCATACGACCGAGGCACACAGGGCCAACACCCGGCATCATGGTGTGGGGAGCGATCTCCTACACTGGCCGTACACCACTGGTGATCGTCGAGGGGACACTGAATAGTGCACGGTACATCCAAACCGTCATCGAACCCATCGTTCTACCATTCCTAGATCGGCAAGGGAACTTGCTGTTCCAACAGGACAATGCACGTCCGCATGTATCCCGTGCCACCCAACGTGCTCTAGAAGGTGTAAGTCAACTACCCTGGCCAGCAAGATCTCCGGATCTGTCCCCCATTGAGCATGTTTGGGACTGGATGAAGCGTCGTCTCACGCGGTCTGTACGTCCAGCACGAACGCTGGTCCAACTGAGGCGCCAGGTGGAAATGGCATGGCAAGCCGTTCCACAGGACTACATCCAGCATCTCTACGATCGTCTCCATGGGAGAATAGCAGCCTGCATTGCTGCGAAAGGTGGATATACACTGTACTAGTGCCGACATTGTGCATGCTCTGTTGCCTGTGTCTATGTGCCTGTGATTCTGTCAGTGTGATCATGTGATGTATCTGCCCCCAGGAATGTGTCAATAAAGTTTCCCCTTCCTGGGACAATGAATTCACGGTGTTCTTATTTCAATTTCCAGGAGTGTATATACAAATGACCAACCAACTCCAGACGAAACCAAAACTTTTGTATATGCAGACGACCTGGCAATAACAGTTCAAGGCGACAGGTTTGAAGCCATCGAGGAGAAACTAGAAACCACCCTTTCTATAATGTCAACCTACTACAAAAAGAATTCTCGAAAACCCAACCCCTCCAAAACTCAAGTGAGTGCATTCCATCTGAACTCGAGGCAGGCAAAGTACAGGCTCAATGTTACCTGGGATGGGACATTACTAGAACACACAGATACTCCCACCTACCTTGGCGTCGTGCTGGACAGAACATTGACATACAAATATCATTGCGAAAAAACACGCAAAAAAGTAGAAGCGCGAAATTCCCTAATAAGAAAGCTGTCCAACAGCAAATGGGGTGCCAAACCTACCGTGGTCAGAACTTCAGCCCAAGCTTTGTGCTTCTCAACTGCCGAATATGCCTGCCCGGTATGGTGCAGATCCGCCCACGCAAAAAAGGTAGATATTAGCCTGAATGAAACATGCAGGATAGTGACAGGCTGCATGAAACCTACCCCCATAGAAAATCTTTACAGGGCCGCAGGTTTCACAAACCCTGACTCACGTAGGAAAGCCCATGAACATACCGAGAAGCTAAAACAAACCTTTGATGCTCGTCACTCAATATTTGGCCTAGAGTGTGGCCCCAGAAGACTCAAATCCAGACGCCGTTTCCTAAGTTGCGCCTTAGATGAGCCCCCATCTACTATCCACTAAGAGAGGACCCACCAAGCGGCGTTTCTGGTGATTGGAAAACCTGGAGAATGCTTAACCGCATCAGAACTGGAGTGGCTCCTGTGAAATCTAATCTGATCAAATGGGGTTTGTTGGACGAAAATGACGACAAATGCGACTGCGGCACTCGACAGGACATGGAACATCTCCTACAATGCCCAGCCTGCCCGCACAGATGCACCCTCGACGAACTATGGCTGGCTAAAGAAGAAGCATTGGACATTGCCCAATATTGGGCAAACAAATTGTAGTTTCCGGACACGAAAAAGTAAAGTAAAGTATCAGATCATAGGCCCGCTTTTCATAGACGGAAGACTGTACGTGCATAAATCGGAGTCTCTCTAACAGACCATCTTCTATGGATGTTAGAAGACGTTCCTGTGCAGGCTGCGAGGAACCTGTGGTACCAGCATGGTGGCCGTCTTGCCCATCGTGCAGGAAGCACTACTGTGTGTCTTCACGAATTGTTTCGAAACGTTGTATTGGACGCAAAAGACCAGTACCTTGGCCGACTCATTCCCCGGATTTGACGCCCGTGGAATTTTTTCTGTGGGGAAAGCTGAAGGACGCTGTCTCCAAGGACATACCAGGTATACCCGATGATAAACAACGAAATATTACTGGGGCCTGCTTGGACATCTCCGCTGAAATGCTAGCACGTGTCCAGCAGTCGTTCCATATAATACTGCAAGCGTGTATTGTCGCTACCGGTGGTCACTTTAAACACAACCTGTGATTGTCAGTTTTCTCACTACTAGTCAGAATCCACATAACTGGTGTCCGGACTTGGCGTTATTCTTTAGTACGTTCTACCACAGGTACTGTAAAAGTGTCGATGTGAGAACTTTTCAAAATACGATATTTCGTAAACGAGTCGCTCTAGAATCTTGCAACAGACACCACAGACTTTCTAATTTACCGTTCTTTCAGTTTGTTAATGTCAATAGGCAGTGTATGTTTGCACAAAAAATACGCTTTTTAGGTATTATTACTATCTGTTGATTCGCTAACAATACATGCCCCTGACTACCAATCCATTCTGTGAAACTGCATAGCAATAGCACTTTCTATTTCCGTATACAGGGTGTTACAAAAAGGTGCGGCCAAACTTTCAGGAAACATTCCTCACACACAACTAAAGAAAATATGTTATGTGGACATATGTCCGGAAACGCTTACTTTCCATGTTAGAGCTCATTTTATTACTTTTCTTCAAATCACATGAATGGAAACACACAGCAACAGAACGTACCAGCGTGACTTCAAACACTTGGTTACGGGAAATGTTCAAAATGTCCTCCGTTAGCGAGGATACATGCATCCACCCTCCGTCGCATGGAATCCCTGATGCGCTGAACCAGCCCTGGAGAATGGCGTATTGTATCACAGCCGTCCACAATACGAGCACGAAGAGTCTCTACATTTGGTACCGGGGTTGCGTAGACAAGAGCTTTCAAATGCCCCCATAAATGAAAGTCAATAGGGTTGAGGTCAGGAGAGCGTGGAGGCCATGGAATTGGTCCGCCTCTACCAATCCATCGGTCACCGAATCTGTTGTTGAGAAGCGTACGAACACTTCGACTGAAATGTGTAGGAGCTCCATCGTGCATGAACTAAATGTTGTGTCGTACTTGTAAAGGCACATGTTCTAGTAGCACAGGTAGAGTATCCCGTATGAAATCATGATAACGTGCTCCATTGAGCGTAGGTGGAAAAACATGTGGGCCAATCAAGACATCACCAACAATGCCTGCCCAAACGTTCACAGAAAATCTGTGTTGATGACGTGATTGCACAATTGCATGCGGATTCTCGTCAACCCACACATGTTGATTGTGAAAATTTACAATTTGATCACGTTGGAATGAAGCCTCATCCGTAAAGAGAACATTTGCACTGAAATGAGGATTGACACATTGTTAGATGAACCATTTGCAGAAGTGTACCCGTGGAGGCCAATCAGCTGCTGATAGTGCCTGCACACGCTGTACATGGCACGGAAACAACTGGTTCTCCCGTAGCACTCTCCATACAGTGACGTGGTCAACATTACCTTGTACAACAGCAACTTCTCTGACGCTGACATTAGGGTTATAGTCAACTGCACGAAGAATTGCCTCGTCCATTGCAGGTGGCCTCGTTGTTCTAGGTATTCCCCAGTCGCGAGTCATAGGCTGGAATGTTCCGTGCTCCCTAAGACGCCGATCAATTGCTTCGAACGTCTTCCTGTCGGGACACCTTCGTTTTGGAAATCTGTCTCGATACAAACGTACCGTGCCACGGCTATTGCCCCATGCTAATCCATACATCAAATGGGTATATACTAACTCCGCATTTGTAAGCACTGCACTGACTGCAAAACCACGTTCGTGATGAACACTAACCTGTTGATGCTACATACTGATGTGCTTGATGCTAGTACTGTAGAGCAATGAGTCGCATGTCAACACAAGCACCGAAGTCAACATCACCTCCCTTCAATTGGGCCAACCGGCGGTGAATCGAGGAAGTACAGTACATACTAACGAAACTAAAATGAGCTCTAACATGGAAATTAAGCGTTTCCGGACACATGTCCACATAAAATCTTTTCTTTATTTGTGTGTGAGGAATGTTTCCTGAATGTTTGGCCGTACCTTTTCGTAACACCCTGCATTTGCGGTGCAAGTTTTCGGTGATTCACTCTGTATACAAATAGGTGTTCTAGCGGGTTACGTCGGAAGCACCATGGGACTCTTTGCAGTTGAGTCTGATATACAGAGAAGTCACAATGATAGGAAAATATAGCGAAATGCGAGAAGACCTGAAGAGGATCAACACTTGGTGCAGGAATTGGCAGCTAACCTTTAACACAGACAATGTCTGATGCAGACGGATTCATTGGAAGAATCCGCAGGAAGTGCAGACCACCCATCAAGGAGGTGGCTTACAAAACCTTCGTTTGACTGATACTTAAATATTGCTCGATAGTCAGGGACCGTTTCAGATTGGACTGATAGATGTAACAGAGGAAGTAGTGAAGATCCATAGTAGAGTCACGCATTTCGTTAGAGGTTCGTTTAGCAAATGTGAAAGCCTAATGGAGATGTTCACCCAATTCCAATAACAGACGTTACAACAGAGGCGTTGTGTATCATGGAGTGGCTTACGGTAAAAATTTTGTGAGCATACTTTACTGGAGTCAGCTAACACAGTGTTATTCTAAATGGACACATTTTCAAAAATTCGTACGTATTCAACTAAATGAACAAGCTTTATACCAATGAAAAGAGGAAGTTTCAAAGTTTTTGTCGGATGGCGGCCGGCGGGCGTTGATGGTTTCAGAAGTGGCCGGTAGAGTTCGCGCGGCAACAGGGTCGTCATTCCGTTCCGCTGTCAGTTGTGAGTCAGATGTCGATTGTGGATCACAAGGTTTTCTGTGTTCTTGAGTTCGCGAAAAGTGAGTCGCAAATTGCACTGAAGTGGGCATTTCGTATCAAATTCGGTATTCAACTACCAGTTTGCAAAAGCATTAGCCGTTGGTGTAAGCAACTTAAACAGACTGGGAGTGTGTGCAAAGGAAAATGCACAGTCCGACTGCGTGTCAGAGGATGCCCGACGATTCAAGAAAGTTTTGTGCGCAGTCCCAGTAAGTCCACCAATGGAGCCAGTTGAGAAGTTGTAATACCCCAGTTAACTGTATGGAAAGTTCTGGGATAGCGTTTGCTGTACAAGCCCTACCAATTACAGCTTGTGCAGGCTCTCAACCCCAATCGCAAAGAGAATCGTCTCGCATTTTATTCAAAATGGTTCAAATGGCTCTGAGCACTGTGGGACTTAACATCTATGGTCATTATCCCCTAGAACGTAGGACTACTTAAACTTAACTAAGGACATCACACACATCCATGCCCGAGGCAGGATTCGAACCTGCGACCGTAGCGGTCACGCGGTTCCAAACTAAAGCGCCTAGAACCGCAGGCCACCCCGGCCGGCTCGCATTTTGTGGTTATGTGCTAGCAAAGATGGAGGATGACGCATTTCTACAACGTGTAATTTTTAGCGATCAAGCGACCTTCCACCTTAGTGGAAAAGTCAACAGATACGATTTTCGCCTACGGGGTTTGGAAAATCCACATTCACTTTTGCAACACGAAAGCGAGTCACCGAAGATCAACATGTTGTGTGCCATATCCCGTACAGTGGTTTAAGGACCATTTTTCTTTGTGGAAAGAACTGTAATGGGAATAATGAACCTGGGTATGTTGGAACAATGGCTGTTCCCTCAAGTTGTGGAAGATTCCCAGGACTTCATTTTCCAATAGGATGGAGCCCCGCCCCAATGGCACCGTGATGTACAAGGCTTTTTGAATGACTCCGTTCCTCAGTGCAGGATTGGTCGAGGGGACTTGAGGACCTGGCTCTGCACTTCTGGCCACCGAGATCTCCTGTTCTCACACCCTGCGACTATTTCTTATGGGGTTATGTGAAGGAAGCTCTACCAACCACTCTGTACGATTTGCGGAACTGGATCACTGCTGCCATGCACTCACTAACAGCAGATATGTTTTCCTGTGTGTGGGACGAGTTTGGCTGCTGCGTTGATGTTTGCCGTGCAGCCAACGGTGGCCACATTGAACGTTTATTACATTTCTAATTATTAAATAATTATTACGAACTAATTAATTACAAATTATTAAGTTTATTAAATTGATACCAAACACTGCGAAAAAAACTTTGAAACCTCTTCTGTTTATTGGTATAAAACTTGTTCATTTTGGATTTGTACTCGAATAAATACGAAGTTTTGAAAATGGGTCCATTATTTAGAATAACCCTGTATATTGTTTCCTCTTACAGAGGTTTCGTGACCATGAACATATAAACTGACACATTGGCGCATATATGGAGGCTTACCAACAACCGTTCTCCCCATAGATTGTTCGCATCTGGAACAGGAAATGGAGGGGAGGGGGAATTACTTTAAATATAAAGTACTCTTTGCCACGCACCGTAAGTTGCCTTGTGCCTTATACTGTAGGAACACACCTCTGTAGAAATTGCTTGTCCACTGCCAAAACACTGACATTAAAACATTAATATTATACATCGATTAATGATGCACCAAAGCCTTATCAGGAAATATGGAGACAGGGATCTGAGAGTGATGGTGCAGCTATTGTGTTGATTCCCCTTCGTTGTAAGCTGTGAAACGCGAAATTCGTTTGGAGGTTCGTACGACTGTTTTAGGGTCATCTCCTTGAGTCATCTAGAAGCCTGTAAGTGCTGTAATCCTCCAAACCTCTACTACATGGAACTAATGGGCATTTCAAGGTGCAGGTTTAATATTGGCAACCATCTGTTTGAAAACAACATTCTGTTAATGGGCGTAATGGACATTACAAGGAGTTTGAAACACAGTACTCGATATTAAAAGTTGTAAAAGAATTTTAAGTTTTTACCTAAATCTTTGTGATAAATATTTGAAACTCTTCCTGATAATTTAAATACGTAACTGAAAAATTACAGGGTGTAGCAGGTATAAGTGTAGATAATTCAATTGGTGACTAAGGATGGTATACTGAACAACATAATATCAGTATTTACATCATTTGCAGACTAATAATTTTAGCTGTTGCAAGTAATATGTTTTTAGCTTGTGTAGTAGTTCCAAGTACTTGTGGCAAGAGGCAGCTTAGGCATCAGGTCAGATCTTGAAGTGTGGACGAATAGACGCAAAAGGTGCCTATACTGACAGACGTTATTCACTTAGTGGTGCAGTTATGACTGCACAGGAAACATCAGGTTGCAAACTTTGTGACGTGTTTTGGGAAGACTGTTAGGTGCAGAGGAAAAACAACCAACATACTGATGTATGTACACATTGAAGTACTGCACTTATGCCCATTATACTCTGTATTTTAATATACTGCCTGGTGAAAAAGATGAAGCGTCCAAATGTAAGGAGAGGGTATGTGACGCTATTTCAGTTATACAAAATGGAGTCAAATTTACAAAGAACATGGCAGTATGAACCAACTCATCAGTATGGATGCATGCTGTGATTCAGTTGGGAAGGGTTCCATATAGTTGTTTCATCCCCTCCTGAAACGAGGTGGCAACAACTGTTGTAATTAATCCATGGTACTTTGGAATACGGGCACTGGGATGGATTTGACATACAAGCGGGTCCCGCATACATTCTATCAAAACAGACCTGCGGTGCTTGCTGGCTACGGAAGTACCTCAACATCACATAGACAGTTGGGAGACACACATGCTGTATGTGTATGAGCATTGTGCTATTGAAAAATGACATCATGATACTATCACATGAAGACTCTGGACGTTCGAGATGTACTGTTTTCTCATCAGAGTTCTCTCAGTCACTACCAGCTGTGACCTGAAATACCTCTGTCCACATCGCCACCATACTCATTGATGGCTGTCATCCAGGATAGTGCAGAATCATATTTTATAACAGAACACAGTGTGACACCGTTCATCAGCAGTCCATGCTTCCCAGTTATAATACTATTTCAAACGCCGCCATTTGTGTTATAGTGTTAATAGGAGCCTACGTATGGAATGGTAACTCTCTAGCCTGGCTTCTCCTAGTTTCTGACTAATAGTGTGGGTTAATACAGAGTGTTGTAGGGAGTCCATTACTTGCTCTCAAATGTCAGGCATAGATGTGAAGGGGTTACGATGTACTTGGTGTACAATACAGTGCTCTTTCTTTGCTGTGGTCAGATGTGGTTCACCAAAAATTAATGACGAGTATGCCTGTCTTCTCGTTCCTCTACAGTGCAACATTGTGCCACTGCTTCGTCCAAAATCTGGATATTGCACTATTCGACTAGCCGGACAATTCGAGACCCACAATGAGGCTTTTTCTAACTCTGTGAGTTGCTAACAATGGTATCTCACACGAGCACATGGTATCTCTGTTTCCTTCATAGTGACCACCTAACATCTAACGTTTTTCACACGCCTTATATACCCTACCAAGTCTGGTAATAACACTAAACACATATATCACTAATAGTCTTGGTGGACATTCTACCTGCCACACAGTATTACAGTTCTAATCATCTCCATAGCCACTGATCATGTGTACACGTACGAAATGATATTTACATCTGAACATGTCTTCTAGGAAATTCATTTTTTTGGCAGGCGGTGTACATACTTTGGGACAGCTCTGTCCCAGAGCCTTTAATTACGAGATGCAACTGTTGTAGACTTATCATAGCACTTTAGCTCAAAGCTTTTTAGCAACTACATGCTTAATGTATTACCGCCAGTGCCGCCACCAGCAACATGATTCCCAGCAGCATGGAGAGTCCATTGTTGACTAAGTTGAGATAATGGCAGGCTGAAACAAAAATGGTTAACATCAAAAGGGTAGCTCTGTATAGACACTGGAGTTAGAAAATGGGGTAAATATACTATGTGAGAGTCTACGTCTCACTTCTCCATCACACAGTAATATCTGAAACACTTCAACATAGTGCGACAGTATGTAACTCTGTAATACGTAATATGCCTTCATCATAATCGCTATGAATCGACTGTTAATTATTTTTACTTTTTTATTCTGTAGCAAGATTTATTTAGTTACTATTTAGGATTTGTTAGTCATCAATGTAATTTTATCCATAGAAATACTTTTCATTGGCTCTCTCTGGTGTAACAAATCATAAAAAACTGAATGTAACATTTTCACTCTGTTGTTGCGCATTCTCTGATGAAACAAAACAAAAAAAAATTAAGGCTAGCACTTTTTCCTTTGTTGGAGAGCAAAGTAGACAAAAGTAGTGGAGCAGTGCAAGTTCTGGGTCAAAGGGCCCATTGTTCTCATTATGTAAATTGACTGACCACTTGGCCTAGACTGCTTATGTAAATAAACCAATCACTTGTTATGTTTATGCAGGTGTAATTTATGACCAAATGTAAATAAACTGTTCACTTATGAGCTTAATTACGTTTATGGAAACTAAGTTATGAGCAAATGGTTTTACCCTAATTTTAATTATCCAAAATGGCAGCCACCGCTGACCTAGTCCACTCATGTTTATGCACATGAAGGACGCTTTTAGCTTAATCTTAATTACAATAATTTATTTCTGTAATAATGGGTACCTCCCCTCTACCACTCTTCTTACCTGGGGGTGTAATCCAGTTGGTCAAATTTAACTCCCACCATCACTCCTTCCCACCACTCTTGGGGATATAGTAGCCATTACCGTCAGATTGAATCGTTATACGCGCTATGTACATAGGTTGATCACCATCAAACAGCAGCTGCATACACTACATGTGTGGAGCTTAAGTGACATTTGCAATCAAATTTCGCATAAGAAGCAGAGTATCGCACTCAATGACATTTTCTTCAAGAACTTCAATGTATGACCACTTACCATTGATATTTACAGTTTTGGGGCACTTGGTTACAGTTTCGGGGCAATTTTCTGCCAGAGGGTTCCAGACACCCACTTTTCAAGTTCGTCTTCCAAAGACGCACATATATTATTGTAACTACAAGAGAGTTAATGTTATAAATTACTGCAGTGCATTATTTAAAAAATACACTGATATTCCACTAGTTTAATGTGATTCTTGAGTTTCTCCCGTCGTATTCGATAATCAAAATATCCACGGGTGTACTGCCGGTCTAGAGTGTCCAACGGGCACAATATTTCGGCGATCATACATGTCGCCATCATCAGGTGAACTGACGGACTGAGCTCCTGTGAACGTGCCGGCATGGAGATCCGTACGCTATGGCTGCTCAGAGGGAACTGGGTTCGGTCGCGGCGGCGGCCGATTTAAATACCCTCCACCCGCGGCGCGCTCCCTCCACCGTCCGCGCCCCGCGCCACGGTCGCGCGGTGGAACAGATTGCAAAGGCGTCTGAGATGACGACGGTGTGATGGCTCTGTCCGCCGTGGTCGTCACAACTATACGTTTGCTCGATTTACTCTTGATTAACCCAATCGCTGGTTCCCAAGCCTTGCTAAGATTATAGCCACAGTCACGGTTTATGAGGTCGTCATTGGTGCGAATTTCGATGGCCTCTCTAACAACGCTGTCCCAGTATCTCGGCGTCTGTACCAGAATCGTCGTGTGTTCATACTCTATAGCGTGATTTACCGACAAACAATGTTCAGCGACCGCCGACTTGCTCGGATACATCAGTCGAGTGTGCCTCTGGTGTTCACGGCATCGATCCTCGACGGTATGCATCGTCTGACCAATATACGACTTGCCACATTGACACGGAATCTGGTACACGCCGGCCTTCCTCAAACCGAGGTCATCTTTGGCGCCCCCCACCAGTGCACGAGTTTTATTTGGAAGACAAAACACAGTTCCGACCCGGTGTTTCTTCAAAATGCGGGCGATTTTCCCCGAGAGTGCGCCTGTATACGGAATAAACGCAGTGCCTACCTCCTCCCTCGTGATTTCATCCATCTCCACAGGTTGTGCTGTAGTGGTTGGGTGGAGAGCACGTTGAATCTGCCACCTGAGTACCCATTTTTTCGAAATACAGTTCTCAGATGTTCCAATTCCTGGGGTAGACACTCTGCGTCAGAGACAGTGCGCGCCCTGGTACAGTTTTAAGTACCCCATTCCTCTGTGAAGGGTGGTGGCAGCTGTCTGCGTGCAAATACAGATCAGTGTGCGTTGTCTTCCGATACACACCATGACCTAGGGTGCCGTTAGTCCTTCTCTTGAGCAAGACGTCAAGGAAAGGAAATTTACCCTCCGTTTCAGTCTCCATAGTGAATTTGATGTTGGGGTGTATGGAGTTTAGATGTGTAAGGAAGTCGAGTTTATCCATACCATGTGGCCAGATGACGAACATGTCGTCCACGTAACAGAAAAAGCAAGTAGGTTTCCAGTCGGATGACGACAGGGCTTCCTTCTCGAAGTTCTCCATGTGCAAATTCGCTACCACCAGTGAGAGTGGGCTACCCATGGCGACTCCTTCCGTTTGTTCGTAGTATTCTCCATTAAAAAGAAAATACGTGGAAGTCAAGACATGCCTAAAAAGTTCAGTGGCCTTCTCGTTAAACTTCTGACTAATCAATTCTAGTGACTCTCGCAGGGGTACCCTCGTAAACAAGGTGCCCTGATGTAGGAAGCAGAGCCTGCTAAATGACGATTCCTACCGGAAGATCAGCGTTGATCCTACAAAGGAGGCGGAGAGCAAGACGAGGTCGCTTCTCAAGGACGCAGATTTACCGGAGGGTGACGCTAAGAAATTGTTACCCCAACGTCCGGTACCGCCCAGACTATATGGACTCCCGAAGGTTCACAAAGAGGGGGTACCATTACGCCCCATTGTCAGCAACATCAGGGCACCTACATATTTGTTGGCCAAGTACCTGACGGGAATATTAAGTTCTTATGTGGGTAAATGCCCTCATCACATCCGTAATTCCGTGGATTTTGTTAAACACCTTGATAGCTTCAGGTTGGATGAGTCAGATATCATGGTGAGTTTTGACGTCGTTTCCTTGTTTACGAGGGTACCCCTGCGAGAGTATGAACACACGAGGATTCTGGTACAGACGTCGAGATACTGGGACAGCGTTGTTAGAGAGGCCATCGAAATTCGCACCAATGACGACCTCATAAACCGTGACTGTGGCTATAATCTTAGCAAGGCTTGGGAACCAGCGATTGGGTTAATCAAGAGTAAATCGAGCAAACGTATAGTTGTGACGACCACGGCGGACAGAGCCATCACACCGACGTCATCTCAGACGCCGTCGCAATCTGTTCCACCGCGCGACCGTGGCGCGGGGCGCGGACGGTGGAGGGAGCGCGCCGCGGGCGGAGGGTATTTAAATCGGCCGCCGCCGCGACCGAACCCAGTTCCCTCTGAGCAGCCATAGCGTACGGATCTCCGTGCCGGCACGTTCACAGGAGCTCAGTCCGTCAGTTCACCTGATGAAGGCGACATGTATGATCGCCGAAATATTGTGCCCGTTGGACACTCTAGACCGGCAGTACACCCGTGGATATTTTGACCACTAGTTTAATGTTTAGCAATTAGCACAGTGCATTATTTAACGAAATAGAGTCTTGCTATACACCTTTTCAGTGTAAGGAACTTGTCCTTGATTTGTTAGCTTGTTAAAAACAGTGGGTGGTGAGCTATTAGGTTACCTAAGTGGTGTCTAACATCATGACTTTAATGTGGGTACATAAGAGCAGTGGAGAATTTTAAAAAAAATCCATACAGGTACATTTCTACAGACATGTATGTACATATGTAAGGCATCGTTAAATTACACTGCTCACACCCATGTTGCTAACGCCACCATCAGCATGGGATAGGAATGGTAAAGATATGTACTTTACTTAAAACGAGCAAAAAATATCTTCCATGATCTGTTCCATAAGAGCACAAGACCTCCACACTGCTCACCTCGACTTACTGACACTTATGCTATAAGATCTTAACCTGTTGCTGCCGCAGCCACTGCCGTTGCCACATTGCATTCTCCAGTGTATATTGTATCATAACGGCCATTTCTTCACATCGAAATACTTCCCAATACTCATTTTGGCGCCACATGGTGATTTTCACGTAGGTGAAATGGTATTTTTACCACACCATTGAACTTATGGCATCCAACCCACTTGCACTTGACTCTGGGACTGACGTTCCAACTATCAATATTTCATTACTTTGCAACATCACCATCCAAAATACACATGTACATCATTGTAAAAAGTAGAAAATTACATACAGAAAAAACAAATTGAGATTACTTTCACTGCACAGTGCTGCACCTGAAGTTGCAATATCGTAGCGATCAGAGAAACAGTGTTGGTCACTTGATACAGCGGACTAAAATTAGTCTGTACATTAAATGTATTCACAATTTTCAATGAGGACAACCATCAGCTGTGGAATGGAATGACAGGAATGAACATTCGTGCCAGAATGGAACACGAACCTGGATTGCCCGCTTATCGCGAGCAGTCGTCTTACCATTTAGCTATCCGTGCAAGACTCATGGCCACGCCCAAACTTCCATATGTCGTCAGCCATGCGTCTATGACCTGTATTCGTACATCCATTATGTACATTCCTGTACAGGTCAGACGTTGTACTTGAAAGTCGCTTGCCCGGTATCAACAGAAAAATACATATACGCATGGCTGACGACATATGGAAGTTTGGGTGTGGCCGTGAGTCGTGCACAGATATACGCCGACACGGTAGCTCAGCGTGTTCGGTCACAGAGTTAGCTGCTTTCTGTAATAAAAAACTGGGTCAACGGCTCAATACTGAACTTGAAAAGGTGTCAGGGAACATCCGCACCGAACAAATGCAACGAACAAAATCGACAAAAAAAGAGAACAATTAAAATAAATAAATAAATAAGAGGTAGCCAGATGGTAAGGTGACAAGTGGGAGATCCGAGTTCGAGTCCCAGTGCAGCACAAATTTTCATTGTCTTTATTCCATTCTACAGTTGATGGTTGTTTTTACTAGCAATTGCGAATGCATTTAATTTACTTCATAACGGCTGGATTCGCCGCAGTGCCTGTATGTCTGCATGCATGTCTAAAGGAACTTTGCATCGTGATCAGAATAACACAGACACTCCAAAATCGTAATAATTAGTCTAGTTTGATATCCATTTAATTGAAATGAATTATCACAGATATTAAAGGACTAAGAAAAGCATGTAATCCAGCAAAGAAAAGCACAACATACCAATAATCTATACATGCCGGCTAAGTAACAACTTAGGTAATTTATGTAATACAGAAGCCATCCACTTCATTAGGAGTATGTGCTCTAGTCATTTGTGCAGGAACTTAAGTGAGAATAGTGGCTTTCCATATATTCTTGCTATTAACAAGGCCCCGGGAGTAGATAACATTGCATTAGAACTACTGACAGCCTTGGTAGAGCCAGTCCTGACAGAACTATACCATCTGGAGAGCAAGATGTATGAGACAGGCGAAATACCCTCAGACTTCAAAAAGAATATAATAATTCCAATCCCGAAGAAAATTACGGAAGTATCATTTTAATAAGTCACCGCTACAAAATACTAACGCGAATTCTTAACAGACGAATGGAAAAACTAGTAGAAGCCGACCTCGGGGAAGATCAGTTTGGATTCCGTAGAAATATTGGAACACGTGAGGCAATACTGACCCTACGACTTATCTTAGAAAATAGATTAAGGAGAGGCAAACCTACGTTCTAGCATTTGTAGACTTAAAGAAAGCTTTTGACAATGTTGACTGCAATACTCTCTTTCAAATTCTGGAGGTGGCACGGATAAAATACAGGGAGCGAAAGGCTATTTACAATTTGTACAGAAACCAGATGGCAGTTATAAGAGTCGAGGGGTATGAAAGGGAAGCAGTGGTTGGGAAGGGAGTGAGACAGGGTTGTAGCCTATCCCCGATGTTATTCAATCTGTATATTGAGCAAGCAATAAAGGAAACAAAAGAAAAGTTCGGAGTAGGTATTAAAATCCATGGAGAAGAAATAAAAACAATGAGGTTCGCCGATGACATTGTAAATCTGTCAGAGACAGCAAAGGACTTGGAAGAGCAGTTGAACGGAATGGACAGTGTCTTGAAAGGAGGATATAAGATGAACATCAACAAAAGCAAAACGAGGATAATGGAATGTAATCGAATTAAGTCGGGTGATGCTGAGGGAATTAGATTAGGAAATGAGACACTTAAAGTAGTAAAGGAGTTTTGCTATTTAGGGAGCAAAATAACTGGTGATGGTCGAAGTAGAGAGGATATAAAATATAGACTGGCAATGGTAAGGAAAGCGTTTCTGAAGAAGAGAAATTTGTTAACATCGAGTATAGATTTAAGTGTCAGGAAGTCGTTTCTGAAAGTATTTGTATGGGGGGTAGCCATGTATGGAAGTGAAACGTGGACGATAAATAGTTTAGTCAAGAAGAGAATAGAAGCTTTCGAAATGTGGTGCTACAGAAGAATGATGAAGATTAGATGGGTAGATCACATAACTAATGAGGAGGTATTGAATAGAATTGAGGAGAAGAGAAATTTGTGGCACAACTTGACCAGAAGATGGGATCGGTTGGTAGGACATATTCTGAGGCCTCAAGGGATCACCAATTTAGTATTGTAGGGCAGCGTGGAGGGTAAAAATCGTAGAGGGAGACCAAGAAATTAATACACTAAACAGATTCAGAAGGATGTAGGTTGCAGTAAGTACTGGGAGATGAAGAAGCTTGCACAGGATAGAGTAGCATGGAGAGCTGCATCAAACCAGTCTCAGGACTGAAGACCACAACAACAACATCTTCCTGGTTCTCATGCCCAAAGTATTTTTAAGGTACCAGAATCGTTCTGCAGTCAGCTTCAAACGCCGGTTCTCTTAACAATGTTGTTTCTTCAAAAGAATGTCACCTTCCCTCCAGGGATTCCCATTTGAGTTCCCGAAGCACCTCCGAAACCGTTGCACGTTGTTCGAATCTTAACGAAACTAGCAGTCCACCTCTGAATTGCTGTGATGTCTTCCTTTAGTCCGACCTGGTACGGATCGCAAACACTCGAGCAGCTCTCAAGAACAGGTCGCACTAACGTCCTATAAGCAGTCTCCTTTACAGATGAACCAAACCATCATAGAATTCCCCCGATAAACCGAATTCGACCATTCGCCTTTCCTACCACAATCCTCACACGCTCGTTCCATTTCGTGATCCTTTGCCACGTTACTCCCAAATACATAAACGACGTGACTGTGTCAAGCAGGACACTGCTAACGCTCTATCCAATCACTACAGGTTTGTTTTCCCTTCTCATTCGCATTAACTTATGTTGTGCATCATTTAGAGCCAGCTACCATTCATCACACCAACAAGAGGTTTTGTCTAAGTCATCTCGTATCCTCCTACAGTCGCTCAACTTCGACACCTTGCCGTACACCACGGCATCATCAGCAAAGAACCGCAGACTTCTGCCCACCCTGTCGACCAAATCATATGCATATATAGAGTACAACAACGGTCCTTTCACATTTACCTTGGGCACTGCTGACAATACGTTTGTCTCTGATGAACACTCGCCGTAAGGCAAAATATAATGGTGTCTATAACTTAAGAAATCTTCGAGCCACTCATGTATCTGTGAACCTATTCCATCTGTGAACCTCTTTTAACAGCCTGTATTAGAGTGCCGTGTGAAACGCTTTCCGTAAATTTAGAAATATGGAATCTGCCTGTTGCCCTTCGTTCACAGTTCGCAGTCCATCATGTGAGAGAATGGCAAAGAGTTTCGCACGAGCGAAGCTTTCTGAAACCATGCAACAAAAAAATGTGTGTGAATTCCTAAGGGACCAAACTGTTTAGGTCATCGGTCCCTAGACTTACACTTTACTTAACCTAAATTATCCTAAGGACAAACACACACACCCATGCCCGAGGGAGGACTCGAACCTCCGGCGGGAACGGCCGCACAGTCCGTGACATGACGCCTCAAACCGCCTGCCACTCCGCCGGGCAACCATGCCCATTCGTGAACATAAGCTTCTCGGTCTCAAGGAAATTTTTATATTCGAACTGACAATATGTTCAAGGGTTCTGCAGCAAATCGATGTTAGGGATATTGGTCTGTAATTTTGCGGGTCCGTTCTTTTGTCCTTCGTATAAACAGGAGTCACCTGCGTATTTTTTCCAGTCTCTTGGGACTTTATACTGGACGACAGATTCGTGATGAATGCAAGCTAAGTAAGAGGTTAATGCCATAGAGTACTCTTTGGAAAACCGAACTGGGAAACATCCGGACTTGGCGACATATTCGTTTTAACTCCTTCACTTGTTTTTCTACGCCCGCCATGCTTATTACCATGTCGTCCATACGGGAGTCTGTTCGATGGTCAAACGATTGTACGATTTTCCTGCATGAACGGTTTCTTGAAGGTGAAATTTAAAACTTCGGCTTTCGCTTTACAATCGTCAACTGCCACACCAGACCATTCAACAAGTGACAGAATTAGATCCACCTAGAAATTTTACATAAGACCAGAATTTTCTCGGGTTCTCTGCCAGATGTTTTGCTAAGGTATAACAGTGGCAGTAGTTGAGCACTTTGCGCATAAATATTTTCACAGACCCACGAATCCCTACTAACCTTTCCTTGTCGTCATGTACGCGTTCTCTTTTGAACCGAGAGTGCAAGAGCGTCTGCTTCCTCAGCAGTTTCCGAATCTCGTTATGAAACCATGGTGGGTCTTTTCCTTCCTTAATCCACTTACTAGGCACATAATTTTCCAGACCACGATTTACAATCTGCTTAAACTTTGCCCACAATTCCTCTATGTCTATCTTAGTGAAACTAAAAGATGTCAGTTCACCATCTAAATGATATGCTAACAACTACTTATCTGCTCTTTCTAGCAGAAAAACCGTCCTAACCTTCTTAACTCATCTATTAACTTTCGTAACCACAGTTAATACACACATCAAAAAAAATTTTGCATCACCCCAGTTTCCAGAACTCCTGAAGATATACGTTGACTGTGCATATTGTATCACAGACACAGTCCCTGTGACTGTTCACAGATGTCACTAAAACCGCCCAAAGACGTAAACAACCACGCATGAGCAGCAGGGGTTCGACAGCCGATCAGTTCCAGCCATTCCACCAGGAAGGAGGTACGCGGCTAGTGTTGTCTGTAGTTCAACCATGCCTAGATGGTCAATATCGCGGTTCGATCGCGTCCGCATTGTTACTTCGTGCCAGGAAGAGCTTTCAACAAGGGAAGTGTCCAGGCGTCTCGGAGTGAACCAAAGCGATGTTGTTCGGACGTGGAGGAGATACAGAGAGATAGGAACTGTCGATGGCATGCCTCGCTCAGGCCACCCAAGGGCTACTACTGCAATGAATGACCACTACCTACGGATTATGACTCGGAGGAACACTGGCAGCAATGCCACCATGTTGAATAAAGCATTTTGTGCAGCCACAGCACGTCGTGTTACGACTCAAGCTGTGCGCAATAGGCTGCATGTTGCGCGGCTTCACTACCGACATCCATGGCGAGATCCATCTTTGCAACCACGACACCATGCAGCGCGGTACAGTGGGTCCAAAAACATGCCGAATGGACCACTCAGGATTGGCATCACGTTCTCTTTACCGATAAGTGTCGCATATGTCTTCAACCAGACAATCGGCGGAGACGTGTTTGGAGCAACCCGGTCAGGCTGAACGCCTTAGACAAACTGCCCAGCGAGTGCAGCAAGGTGGAAGTTTCCTGCTTTTTTGGGGTAGCCTTATTCTGGGCCGACATACGCCACTGGTGATCATGGAAGGCGCCGTAACGGCTGTACGATACGTGAATGCCATCCCCCGACCAATAGTGCAACCGTATCGGGAGCATATTGGCGAGGCATTCGTCTTCATGGACGACAATTCGCATCCCCATCATGCACCTCTTGTGAATGACTTCCTTCAGGATAACGACATCCCTCGACTAGAGTGGCCAGCATTTTCTCCAGACATGAATCCTATCGAACGATAGATTGTTAAGGGGTGTTTATAGACGACGTGACCCACCAACCACACAGAGGGATCCACGCCGAATCCCCGTTGAGGAATGAGACAATCTGGACCCACAGTGCCTTGATGAACTTGTGGGTAGTATGCCACGACGAATACAGGTATGTATCAATGCAAGAGGACGTGCTACTGGGTTTAGAGGTACCGGTGCGTACAGCAATCCGGACCACAAGCTCTGAAGGTCTCGCTGTATGGTGGTACAACATGCAATGAGTGTTTTTCATGAGCAATAAAAAGGGCGGAAATGATGTTTATGTTGACCTCTATTCCAATTTTCTGTACAATTTCTGGAACTCTCGGAACCGAGGTGTTGTAAAACTTTTTTTGTTGTGTTTATAGTGACATCGTGATTGCTAATACCTGTTTCTATACTGCTGTTATCGATAAGTTCCGGCCTGTTTGTGGTTACAAGGTCTAAAATATTTCCAGTGCGTGTGGGCTGCCGAACTAGCGGCTAAAGACAGTTTTCAAAAAACGTGTTCAAAAGTACCTCGTATGACTGTCTGTCTGTACCCCCTGGAATGAATCCATAGACATTCCAGTATGTTAAGGTCGCCTCCAATTAGTAAAGCATAATCTCGGCATTTACGCGCTACTGACCACATAATGCTTTGGATGGCTCTAGGACTGTCACAGCAGAATTGGGTGATCGGTAAAAACATCTAGAAATTAATATGGTTTCACCTAGACGTATTATATGCGACCAGATAACTCCATTACCACACTCAACTTCGACCACAGAAGAGACAATACTTTTGCCAACTACAATGAACACTCCCCCTTTTATGGACTCTAATCTGTTTTTCCGATACACATTCCATGACTCGTTAAATATCTCAGAGCTTTTCATATCGGCTTCAGCCAGTTCTCTGTCCCGAGAGTAATTTGACGGCAAGAATTTTCCTGGAGGGCAGTAAATTCGGGAACTTTTCTTACTTATACTTCGACAATTTACTGATAAAATTTTGGCAGTCAAAGTGTCTTACACTGAACGCGGTCTGACTTCCTTTGCTACGTATCAACTTACGCGTGTTCATCAGAGAACCTCAAACTACTGCCTAGCCTAAGAAACCTCAAGTGTACTCCACAAGCAGTGGAGTAGCTGCTTCCTTTGTGTAGTGCACCCCTGATCTATCAAGGGGAGTCCTGCAAATCCCCAGCCGATAACGCAGGTCTAGAAATCTGCAGCCAAGACCGTCACAGAGTCGACGAATCCTTTGGCTGAGAACCCCCACTCGGCTCCAAAACAAAGGACTGCGATCAACTCTGGGAACAATGATGGCCTCAGAACCATCCCAGCCCTGACCGCTATCTGCCTAAGGGGGTCCATAACGCGCCTAACGTTGGAGCTCCCTATAACTAGTAAACCGCCCCCTTCTTCCCCCCCCCCCCCCCTCGCCCACAGTCCTGTACCTGCTTGAAGCCTGCTGACGAAGCGGCCACTTGATCACTTACAGGTTGAATGGGCCAGACGACTGGTTTCCACAACATTAGTCCTCCACCTCGAGTGTTACTTTGCTGTGCGTGTGGATCCACAGCATCGAGTGCACTAGGAGGTGCCTTGGTAGCAGAGCCCATAAGCGAAACAAGCGGCACCTGTAGTCTCCCAAAGGACACGCCAGATTCTTTGTCACATCCTATTCATCCCAGCAAGACTAACTAAAGAAGTAAACTAGGAAAGCAGACAAACACTAGGTAAGGAACTTTCTACCCTCCTGAAGTGACACCAATAGACACTGGTGCCTCAATGAGCTACACTCCTGGAAATGGAAAAAAGAACACATTGACACCGGTGTGTCAGACCCACCATACTTGCTCCGGACACTGCGAGAGGGCTGTACAAGCAATGATCACACGCACGGCACAGCGGACACACCAGGAACCGCGGTGTTGGCCGTCGAATGGCGCTAGCTGCGCAGCATTTGTGCACCGCCGCCGTCAGTGTCAGCCAGTTTGCCGTGGCATACGGAGCTCCATCGCAGTCTTTAACACTGGTAGCATGCCGCGACAGCGTGGACGTGAACCGTATGTGCAGTTGACGGACTTTGAGCGAGGGCGTATAGTGGGCATGCGGGAGGCCGGGTGGACGTACCGCCGAATTGCTCAACACGTGGGGCGTGAGGTCTCCACAGTACATCGATGTTGTCGCCAGCGGTCGGCGGAAGGTGCACGTGCCCGTCGACCTGGGACCGGACCGCAGCGACGCACGGATGCACGCCAAGACCGTAGGATCCTACGCAGTGCCGTAGGGGACCGCACCGCCACTTCCCAGCAAATTAGGGACACTGTTGCTCCTGGGGTATCGGCGAGGACCATTTGCAACCGTCTCCATGAAGCTGGGCTACGGTCCCGCACACCGTTAGGCCGTCTTCCGCTCACGCCCCAACATCGTGCAGCCCGCCTCCAGTGGTGTCGCGACAGGCGTGAATGGAGGGACGAATGGAGACGTGTCGTCTTCAGCGATGAGAGTCGCTTCTGCCTTGGTGCCAATGATGGTCGTATGCGTGTTTGGCGCCGTGCAGGTGAGCGCCACAATCAGGACTGCATACGACCGAGGCACATAGGGCCAACACCCGGCATCATGGTGTGGGGAGCGATCTCCTACACTGGCCGTACACCACTGGTGATCGTCGAGGGGACACTGAATAGTGCACGGTACATCCAAACCGTCATCGAACCCATCGTTCTACCATTCCTAGACCGGCAAGGGAACTTGCTGTTCCAACAGGACAATGCACGTCCGCATGTATCCCGTGCCATCCAACGTGCTCTAGTAGGTGTAAGTCAACTACCCTGGCCAGCACGATCTCCGGATCTGTCCCCCATTGAGCATGTTTGGGACTGGATGAAGCGTCGTCTCACGCGGTCTGCACGTCCAGCACGAACGCTGGTCCAACTGAGGCGCCAGGTGGAAATGGCATGGCAAGCCGTTCCACAGGACTACATCCAGCATCTCTACGATCGTCTCCATGGGAGAATAGCAGCCTGCATTGCTGCGAAAGGTGGATATACACTGTACTAGTGCCGACATTGTGCATGCTCTGTTGCCTGTGTCTATGTGCCTTTGGTTCTGTCAGTGTGATCATGTGATGTATCTGACCCCAGGAATGTGTCAATAAAGTTTCCCCTTCCTGGTACAATGAATTCACGGTGTTCTTATTTCAATTTCCAGGAGTGTATGTAGCTGGCTGTTGAGAAGAAATGAAAACTGTGCTACAGACTACCTGAATTTACACTTACAAAACGCGAACTTACACCTCTTAAACGGAAATACGCAGAAAATTTTAGAAATATACTATGAGGAAAAGACTGGAAATGATGAACGCTTAGCTTACTGCTCTGCAGATATGTATCAGCCGAGAGTTGGAACCTCACTGACCAGGTTAGAAAACGAACGGACGCTTGTCTTCAAAACGAAACAAATGAGCAACTACTGCGCTACAAACTGAATGAATTTACACTTACAAAAACACGAGATTAAAGATCTTAAACAGAAAAACACGAACGAAATTTAATAAATATTGTTATTGAATTTATCCGCCAAAATGCTGCTGCTGGTGTGGGAGCACGTTCCGCCACTTACTGCAGATGGACAAATTACGAGAATTTCAGCGGAAAACTATTTTTTTACAGAACGAAAAAAAAAAAAACGTACAGCAGCCACATTGCACAGACAGTTAAACCTTGCAAAAGTGGTCGATAGATCGTGAAATACGGAAACTACTGCCAAAGACACTTAGCCAATTTCACTGCTCTGCTGCTGTCATGGAAAGATTGGAATTTTCGACGTGAAACCGATCTCCAGCCAGGCTATATCACCACAAACGATTGTACCACCACGCCATATCACTACATCGCTATAGTAAAGACAATTCATGTCCTGCAACATACAAAATATGTAGGTATCGACCGCCAGGCACTCCTATATATACCATGGAGAAACACCGACACCAAAAGCAGAAGTATATGCACCGTATAAACTCGAAGTGCTAGATGTCCCCTGCGAGGTCGGTTGGTCGTCCACGGAGGCCAGCGGTACGAGGCAATTGTCCCCGGCACATGCTGGTCCGATGAGTGATCGGAGCCTCATTTGTGGACAGCAGTCACTCTCCGAACTAGTGTACAAAGACTGGATTGGTTCCTCCGTTGGCTAACTGCACTTCCGCCTAGGCCTGCTTGCTGCTGTGGTTACTGCAACTACTTTCGACCATCTCCAGACTTGGATTGCAAGAATATTTGATTTCTGAGCTCTGTCGATGAGAAATTCTTCGTCAATCGCGAATTAATTTCTTGAAGCCGATATCAACTGCAAAATCCCATTTTACACGCCAAAAAACGTTGATATTTGGTGTGTCGACACAAGTGCCGACACAGTGTGGTTTGAGGAGACCGAAATGCACGCTATAAGCTCACGAAGGATGGCGTGAGGTCTGAAACAGGATACGTAATGAATGCTATAAAGAAAAGTACGTAGCTTCTGGAATACTTAACTTTAATTTATCCTTGTGGTACATCGCTCTTGACGATACAAGTGAGTCTCTTTAGATACAAGCTATGTAAGGTTAATGGCGCCTTGCTAGGTCGTAGCCATGGACTTAGCTGAAGGCTATTCTAACTATCTGCTCTGCAAATGAGCGAGGCTTCGACAGTGTGGTCGCTAGCAAAGTCGTCCGTACAACTGGGGCGAGTGCTAGTAAGTCTCTCGAGACCTGCCGTGTGGTGGCGCTCGGTCTGCGATCACTAACAGTGGCGACACGCGGGTCCGACATGTACTAATGGACCGCGGCCGATTTAAAGCTACCACCTAGCAAGTGTGGTGTCTGGCGGTGACACCACAATATTTGCAACACTTCTATGCTGAAATCATCGAGTAGCATGTTAAAATTTCCAGGATTTCATCCGTTTTCAGTGCCAACGGCCTTGCGACAATGGTAACATCGGTTCCCATACAATCATCGAAATTAAGCGCTGTTGGGATCCGACAGCACTTCGTTGGGTGACTGTCCACGTCCGCCGAGTGCTGTTGGCAAGCAAAGTGCACTCAGTACTTGTGAGGCCAATCGAGGAGCTACTTGATTGAGAAGTGAAACAAACGTCGGCCGATGAACCCGAGGCGTAAACTAGCAGGCAATATATCGACAAATGGCCACGAAAGCCTTAACAATTTTGTTCACAGTTTATGTCGTTCACACACCATGGTATAACTAGTATGTTTACTATTATAACCTAGTGTAGATCCCTCGAGCAAAGAACTGTGCTCAGTAGCTGGAAAAAAACACAGGCTACACCTGACTACAAGAAGGGTAGCAGAAGTGATCCACAAAACCATGGATTTCGAAAACATGAAAAAAAAAGAGTGTGAAATCCTCTGGGACTTAACTGCTAAGGTCATCAGTCCCTACGCTTACGCACCACTTAACGTAAATTATCCTATGGACAAACACACACACCCATACCCGAGGGAGGACTCGAACCTCCCCCGGGACCAGCCGCACAGTCCGTGACTGCAGCGTCTATGACCGCTCGGCTAATCCCGCGCGCCTCGAAAACATAGATCATGTTAAACTGAACTTGCACTTTCCTCACGTGACATACTGAATGCCATGGAATAAGGCATATGCGAAAGCGTTTGACTCAGCACCGTGTCTTCCCTTATCAAAAGTACCATTGTATGGGATATCAAGCGAAATCTGACTTGACTGAGGATGGAGTGTGATGAAAATGTGTAAAAGATATTTCGGCTGTACCCCTGGGAAGTGTGTTGGATTCCTTGCTGCTCATTTTGTATACAACTGATCTTGCGGACAATATTATTTCTAATTTCAGACTTTTTGCAGATGATGCAGTTTTCTACAACAAAAGTATAGTCCTTCAGCCAGACCTTGATGATGATGTAATTTTTCCTGATTCCAAGTTAACTCTTAGCAATATGCTTTAAATGTTGGGAGTGTCAGAAATGTAAAATTGTACGCGTCACAAAACGAAAAAAAAAAAAAAAAATCTTACGAATATAACATCAGTTATTCACAGTTGGAATTTGTAAACGCTTAGAAATACCTGGATGTAACGCTTAGTAGAGACATGAACTGGAACGGTCACATGGGTACAGGCGTGAGTAAAGCAGGTAGAAGACTTCGGTTTATCAACACGGTACTAGGGAAATACAGTCAGTCTGCAAAGGAGATAGCTTACCAGTCACTCGTATGACTAATCCTAGAATATTGTTCAAGTGCGTGGGACCCGTCCAGATACGTCTAACAGGGGATATTGAACGTGTACAGAGAATGGCAGCAGAATGGTCACCGGTTTGTTTGACCCGCGGGACAGTGTCACAGATATTAGGAAGAAACTGAACTGGCAGGCTCATAAAGATTGACGGAAACTGTCCCAAGAAACTCTACTAACAAAGTTTCGAGAACTAGCTTTAAATGACGACTCTAAATATACTCCAACGCTAAATATCGCTCCCATAGGGCTTGTGAGTATAATATTGGATTAATTACAGCACGCACAGAGGAATTTCAACAATCATTTTTCCTGCACTCCGTGCGTGAACGGAACAGGGAAAGCTCTTATAACTGGTACAGTGGGACGTACTCTCTGCCCTGCTCTTCAAAGAGGTTCACAGAGTATAGATGTAGATGCAGATCTTGTTCTGCCACCAGCATCATGCACAGTGGCTGATACGCCGGAGACAGTTCTAAGTAATGTGTCTGACAACAGCTGAACATTCAAAGGTCTAAGCAGAGAGAAACGAGCGAAAACAGAAAAGCAGCCTACACCATTGGTCACTGGCCGTTTTCAATACAAGTAAAATGTCCCGTATCTCAACAACTGTTTCCGGCCATACGTTTATAGGGGTTCTTTTTTACAGTTTTGACTAGAACTGTTTCCTGTTAGAGTGAGGGATACTTTTTTTAAAACAGCCTGTATAGCCGCTCTAGAGATGAGTACGTCCTGCTGTTATCTACTGTATACCGAACAACGGTCCGAAATTATAGACAACTTTTAGTAACTTTTAACCGAAAATGTAACAAACCCTATAAACTATGAGAACTCTTGCATCGAGGCACCATAGGTACCTTCACCACTTTGGCAACTGGGCCATTTCTTGCGACGGATGTACCATTTCCATAAAATCTTAACATGTTTCATGTTCCAAAATTAAATTTCTGTTGCAACAGGAACTTTCCTTCTGTGGGCACAAAATTTTACTAAAAGAAAATTGTACAAGTGCCATTTAATGTTGTGTAAATAAGTAAAAACGGACATGTGACGGAATAAAGCTCAGACAGAATATGAAATCCATCTCTGGTAACATTATATAAAAATTCTGTCAAATTACTCCCAACTGGGCTCTGATATTTATATGCTTGACGAATAAAATTATTTCTCGAAGTGATAAGATGGGACAGGTAGAAAACAATTTATTTTAAACTGTTTACTTTTAAAATATAGTTTTCAACATCAACAAGTTCACAAATTCTAAATTTTAACGAAAATACCCCAGCCTATGCAATACCATTGATGTCCAAGTAACGGAATTCAAACCTTCGACGATAGGCAGTATCAGACACACAAGAAATTTGAACATCAGTCCGTGATACCCAGCCGGGACTATAAACTTTAAATGCAAATCTATTGCTACTTTTAGAACTTACCCTACATCGTGCTTAACTGATTTTCTGCTTGCAAATTGTACAACACGAAAGGAACCCATTTTACTATTGGCTTCGTTATTTAAGGTCTGATCACGAATCACTGTTGTAATTTTTCTGATTCTAAGTTAACATCGAAAGCATTTTTGGAGATTGACCGCTTTTTATAAATAACTGTATAGGGGGATAGGGCTTTCCCACAGTGTGCAGAATGAGTTTCAGATTTTAAGTGCATATCAGACTTAACCTGTTCAGCTTGATCGTTAGAACAAAATATCACCAACTTTGTTATTCTTCACATATTTCTGACAATCTCATAAAACGTTACTGCATTCACAACCAGATATATTCCGACCAAAATCTCAAGTTGTGCCATTCGTTTGAGTTCATCGCCATGAATTTACATCTGTGATGAATTAGGCCAACTTTATGTAGGAATGTTACTACTTTAACGAAACTATAGCTACTCCTAATGGAAGACATATTAATAAAAACGCACAGACTAATAAATATCCAAATTTACTTAATATACAAAATTTTTGAATTTCTCAATTTTATGAAAGTTTGTTTCTAAATTTATTAAAATAGAAACCTGAAACTCGTTAAAAGTAGAGAATAATTAATCTTGTTCAGAGTATCTTCAAACTGGCCTCTTAAGCTGTAACGGAATGGGAGAGGTTAGAAAAAGTAATTTGAGTGTTAAAGATTTAAGTCACTGATTATTTGCATGTAATATGATTTTCTCTAGTATTTCTAATTTGAGAAACATTATTGGACTGAAATTACCATTATTATTTTTAAATAACATCAGCGTTTTAGTTGTACTGTGACACAATGATGCCATGAAACACACTGGCCCAGACTGCATTAAAAACATGTGTAGAATTAAGGGAAATACAGAAGCGTCCGATCTTACCCGTCGGCTTTGACCCATGACGGCACAAATACCGCGGAAACGACCATAAACAACAATTCCAATATGGCGGATATAAAAACATCGAATACGTATTGTAAACACTGAAATACACAAGTTTCACAAAAAGCCTAATGACTGTAACGGGACAAGCGTGGGAAATTGGGGGTTTTTGGGTGGGGAGAAACTAAATATGTCGTTATGCGGTGGGGGGAGTCTGCAGTGCCCCCCTATCCCCCCACAGGCTTCATTAGCGTCAAATCAATATCTTCGAATCATAGGCGGCCGCTGCCGCGGCCGCATTCCAAAAAAAAAACTCCCAACCTAACCTCAAGTGGGCTACGCTACAGATCAATATGTTCATCAAATTGCTTCATATTACGTATACATGTTCTTTAAACAAGAGTACATCAAACCATGTATTAGGTTTTCCGCGCCGTAATGACGTCACACACCACAACACGCTTACGTCACGGGTCAAAGCCGACGAGTAAGATCGGACCTTTCTGTTGACCCGAATTAAGCACGTAATAGAAGTACTAAATAATTTATAAAAGCATATCACACAGAATAGCAATCGTAACATATCGAGGAAAACGTATCTTCTGAAACTGTTGGTAAAGATCTTGCTTTATTATTAGGAGATAGAAAAGTTTTCATCCACAGTTACAAAGAAATTACAATGTTACCACCTGTATTTATACAAAGTGGGCAACTTTGACACCTACTGCAACAAATTTAATAATGAAGGATTGGAAAAAGTTTTGGTGAGTTCGGTGTCAATTTTGGTGTAATGGACCAGCTGTCTTAATTTTAGGTGCAACCTAAAAACTGAGTGATATTGAAACAGTCAAAAGCAAAATTTTGATCAATTAGGCTCCACGAAATATAGTGGGACTTACCTTCGTTGACGTCGGGATTCTCGTCGACGTGCACGGGCGACACAATTTCTGCCGACAAGAATACGCTACCATAGGACTGTAAAAATAATTTCATGCAAGCGACGAAGGTCAGATTGCTTGAGTAACGTTCAGTTGAGAAGTGAGATGTTACTTACGAGGTACACAACTGATGCGACTATACACCCCATCTTCAAGCTAAGACCACAAAGACTCTCATCTAATTCAATTCCAGGCATGATGGGCCGCGGGTTTGGAACAGGTACTGTGGTATATAGTAAAAATAAACCGCTGCGTCTGTATAGACGTACTGTTTATAAAATCTCTTTGACTTGGAGGGCAGTTATCTTTGCTCACCTTCACAGAGTAGAAATATGTAAGGAGGGAGCATACAGTTCTTAGACCATAGATGCATCTATGGTCTAAGATTCAAACTTTTTTAAATTTCGTAATAGCTCTTGGACATCATTCATACAACCAGTTTCAGAATGATTTTTATCTTTTAAATCTCGTATAACAGCCTGAAATGATTAAAAAACACCAATTACCAATTACATTCATTTAACGTGGAGTTAAGTCCATGTTCTAAGAAAATTAAAATACATTCGTTAATACGGAAGGAGAGTTGATAACGCATGTAGTACATACTCATTTATGTATCATAGTGTAAAAAATAACAAACAGAAAAAATTCTTTTTTGCTATATTATTATAATTTTCCCCTTCTGCTATGAAATCCTATAGGAACCTATGAACTTTTATATCTTCTGTCGCTAGAAGAGGATGAATTTTTATTGTTTATGCACTGCAGGAAGGCATGACACGTTGCATTAGTATTGTGGTTTCTTGATATCTTCTGTCGCAGTCGAAAAAAATGTTGTTTACGTCTTCCTCACTGCCGCATTCGCTTGAAGAAGATGGCATAATGCTGAGGCGGTAGAGATGTTTCCATAATTTTCCGTAATAAATCGAAGTCGAGGCACTGCCACTATGAGACATGCAGTATTTGCAATTTTGGTACCACGGACGGGGTGGGAGCTAGGTAGTATTGCATTGTAGTACCTCCCATAAATTTTGTAGGACTGGTGCAGGTTTTCTTTCCATCTGGCCCAGATTCCAGTCCTTATGGTATGGAGGACATGATTATTTGACACTTTATCGTATTTCACTAAAGAAGCGTATATAACTCCCTTCACCAGAATATCTATTTCTTCATTTCTGTTAATTCCGCTGTGGGCCTTCACCTAGAACATAATGACAGTCTTGTTCAGGCGGGAAAGCTCCTGAAATATTTCTATATGATGGTTAGGGAATGGTCTAAGAATCAGATGCGCAGAACAGAATTTTTGGTGCCAACGTGCACTCATCCCAAAAGTGAGGTATAACGATTGTCCACAAGCACTCAGCAGATTTTGCGTGTCACTACATTGCTGGTACCATCCCATTCAACAGCTAGTACTGATTTATAGATGATGATGATGTTTGGTTTGTGGGGCGCTCAACTGCGCGGTTATCAGTTCCCGTTCAAATTCCTGACCTATGCTCAGTCCAATCTTGCCGCTTACATGAATGATGATGAAATGATGAGGACAACACAAGCACCAGTCATTTCGAGGCACTGGTTTATAGAGGGCGTTGTAAATTGTGATGGTGTGAACCCGTTATTAAATCTACAAGTTAAACTACTTGAACAGAAGACAATACACTTACGCCCGTAAACAATCAAAGATTAAACATTATGACACCTTTAACTTTTGTAGTCCTGTCTTCCTCAGTTTCGTGTAATATTACAGTATGTTGATAATTTTTGCTTAAGGACCGTCTGGCAGCAACTGAATAAAACACAATTTTAGTACCATACGCGTTTCGCCTTTATTTTCTGCAAGGCATCATCAGTAGCCTGGAATACGTGCATATGTTTGCTATTTAATTTACATTTTGGTCACTGTACCTTCTAACAACCCCACCACAACAAAGGTCAAAATTTTAATAACGATTGTGGTGTTGCTCACGATGCTAAATACTGCATTTTCGGGCAACAACAGTCATATTATGTGGCAGGTGTCATTAGAGCACAGTTAATAAAGTCATTTCATGTAATAATGAAAAAAACTAGGCACTCATCTTTTGTGTTTCCCACGCTTGTCTCGTTTTATCATGGCTCAATCGTTGAAAATCTAGGTGATTATGATTCCAAGCTCTGATGCAAAGACGCCTAGGTTTTATTCTGCTATATTCAAAAGTTTTGTAGACGCGCTTCACAAATCATTCTTGAAGATAACACTTTTACTGGACAATGGTGATGTAAAAAAATAATCAGCACTCCGAATTTAAGCTACACTTCCTTTTAATTGCAATATCACGTGACACACAAACATCACTTCACAATACAAAACATACTTGAAAACATCTTCCTCACATTTTATAAGCAAACTACAAAATGCATCTTTCCAAAATGACGTCCAAGACTTGACCGTCTCAGGGTCCGACTCTCTAACAACTCAAGAACTAACTAACTAACTATCGTTTACGTGCCCAAAAATCAAAGTTACAAGTACGTCAAAGATCATACTGACAAAAGAAAGAATACACATAATAATAATATCATTGCAATATAAACATACCGATGTATCACAAATGAAATCAAATCTGAATGTTGTCTCAGAAATATGTCAACTACTTTGCAGAAACATAATAGAATATTACTGGTATCGAGAGCTGCCGTAATGGTTACATAATTCAAGTACCATTACAACCTATGGGCTATAAACAGTTCTGGTGGTTGGTATTTCCTATTAAGTAGTAGTGTTTTGAACTGTACTTACAGGTTGGGTGGATGATTTCCTACAACTACGCTCCTGTAGCATTTTTGGTGTTGTTCTTCTTATAAATGCCAATTTGCGGTGTTTTCCCACATTTCCCACATTATCTTTGGTTGTCCCAGTACCGAGCGTAAGCAATGCTTACAATTTATGTGAATTTGGAATTTCTTATGAATAGATCTTGCCCTCGAATAGAAAGTTGTTATCCCGCGTTCTACTTGGTTTGAGGAATTGAAGCTCACTTCGTATGTTGTAGTGATGTGAACCTATTATTCTTATACAGATAAATCAAATGATATTTTGGATGGCGCACTTCGTCAAAGACCGCGGTTTTTGTCTACCTGTGCTGGTATCACCTGTTGGCTTTCTGTATTGGTGTCATATTATCAAAAAATCAAATGGCTCCATGGGATTTAACATCTGAGGTCGTAAGTCCCCTAGACTTAGAACTACTTAAATCTAACTAACCTAAGGACATTACATACATCCATGTCCGAGGCAGGATTCGAACCTGTGACCGTAGCAGCAGCACGGTTCCGGACTGAAGCGCCTGGAACTGCTCGGTCACAGCGGTCGGCACGGTATCATATTTTCACTTTCTGTGTTGGTACAGGGCTTTTCAATTGACCTTAAGATAAAGTAATGTTTTGGATACCAGTTATAGTTTATACGAGATAATTTTTTTTTTGTTTTTTTTTTACGTTTCTGAAACTAACCGCTGCACCGTGTTTTTCTTCTTGCTTTATTTCTTATATTTAATATTTTAGAAATTTTGTGGTTGTTATTTTAGATTTTGGTTCCTCTCCGCTCAGAATCTACAGTTTCCGGCAGTTGAGCCGTTAGGAACAATATTTATTACTAAGAATTTATGTGATTCTGTAATTGATATTTTCGCTCCGTGGGAACGGGTGATACCATCGTTGAATGCTGGCGTTCACGGTCGGTATTTGCATTACTGCTGATATTTGTTCTATATGACATTATTGTCTGAAAAACGTTTTGTCTTCCCATATGCCCTTAAAAACAATGTCAGTAATAATGCAATACTGTCTATGAAAGTTTGCATTCTACTATTAAAAGCCTTTATTGGGGGACGTGTCAAGAAAAGTTAAACTTTTCGAAAGCAGGCGGAAGGAGAAGGCTCGTTTAATCTGCAACAGATTTCTGAGTAATTAAAGCGTCTAATGATGTCGTCTTAATGGGAAGAACTAACATTACGCGAAGAACTACGCCTTGGACCATTGCCTTATGCCTATAAAACAATTATCAGCATTAAAATGATATCACGTTGGCCATTTTGAAATCATTCTTGTGTTGTATTTCGGGTCTTGTGATGTCATCAGTCAAAGTCGAGGGCTGGTATCGAAGATTCTGGTTTATCCAGTGATTCACAGATATACACTACTGGCCATTAAAATTGCTACACCACGAAGATGATGTGCTACAGACGCGAAATTTAACCGATAGGAAGAAGATGCTGTGATATGCAAATGATTAGTTTTTCAGAGCATTCACACAAGGTTGGCACCAGTGGCGACACCTACAACGTGCTGACATGGGGAAGTTTCCAACCGATTTCTCATACACAAACAGCAGTTGACCGGAGATGCCTGGTGAAACGTTGTTGTGATACCTCGTGTAAGGAGGAGAAATGCCTACCATCACGTTTCCGACTTTGATAAAGGTCGGATTGTAGCCTATCACGATTGCCGTTTATCGTATCGCGACATTGCTGCTCGCGTTGGTCGAGATCCAATGACTGTTAGCAGAATATGGAATCGTTGGTTTCAAGAGAGTAATACGGAACGCCGTGCTGGATCCCAACGGTCTCGTATCACTTGCAGTCGAGATGACAGGCATCTTATGCGCATGGATGTAACGAATCGTGCACCCACGTCTCGATCCCTGAGTCAACAGATGGGGACGTTTGCAAGACAACAACCATCTGCACGAACAGTTCGACGATGTTAGCAGCAGCATGGAATATCAGCTCGGAGACCATGGCTGCGGTTACCCTTGATGCTGCATCACAGACAGGAGCGCCTGCGATGGTGTACTCGACGACGAACCTGGGTGGACGAATGGCAATACGTCATTTTTTCGGGTGAATCCAGGTTCTGTTTACAGCATCATGATGGCCGCATCCGTGTTTGGCGAGATCGCGGTGAACGCACATTGGAAGCGTGTATTCGTCATCGCCATACTGCCGTATCACACGGCGTGATGGTATGGGGTGCCATTGGTTACACGTCTCGGTCACCTCTTGTTCGCATTGACGGCACTTTGAACAGTGGACGTTACATCTCAGATGTGTTACGACACGTGGCTCTACCCTTCATTCGATCCCTGCGAAACCCTACATTTCAGCAGATAATGCACGACCGCATGTTGCAGGTCCTGTACGGGCCTTTCTGGATACAGAAAATGTTCGACTGCTGCCCTGGCCAGCACTTTCTCCAGATCTCTCACCAACTGAAAATGTCTGGTCAATGGTGGCTGGGCAACTGGCTCGTCACAATACGCCAATCACTACTCTTGATGAATTGTGGTATCGTGTTGAAGCTGCATGGGCACCTGTACCTGTACACGCCATCCCAGCTCTGACACAATGCCCAGGCGTATCAAGGCCGTTATTACGGCCAGAGGTTGTTGTTCTGGGTACTGATTTCTCAGGATCTGTGCACCCAAATTGCGTGAAAATGTAATCACATGTCAGTTCTAGTATAATATATTTGTCCAATGAATACCCGTTTATCATCTGCATTTCTTCTTGGTGTAGCAATTTTAATGGCCAGTAGTGTATTTCGTCACAAAGACGGACAAACAAGCTATTAAACAGTTGGGTATAGTGTTCTGCCTCATCAGTGTATATACCTGCATATATACGACGGCTATTCGGAAAGGTCCAGTAGGTAGCGGAATGGAAACGACACCGAAAATCCAATGAAGCTCTGCACAAATGTGTTGGGCGGTACCTATCTAGCATGCCCCTCGATCGTGTCACGTTGCTCTTCAGTTCTGAGCACACAGTCAGCACGAGGAGATGTCTAGGACAATAGCCTCTCCCGATAATCATGGGTGCCGCCTGAGAAATTTCTCCTGATTCATTCAGCGTACACAATGCAACCGTCATGTATGTCCTTCTTCATGGCTGTTGGATGATGGCTCTGAGCACTATGGGACTTAACATCTGAGGTCATCAGTCCCCTAGAACTTAGAACTACTTAAACCTAACTAACCTAAGGACATCACACACATCCGTGCCTAAGGCATGATTCGAACCTGCGACCGTAGCGGTCGCGCGGTTCCAGACTGAAGCGCCTAGTACCACTCGGCCACTTCGGCCGGCTTCATGGCTAGTTCTCAGTCACACACTTTCGATGGGAAGTGTTTGATCACCCACCATACAGTGCGGACTTGGCTCTCTCTGATGTTTATCTTGCTCACACAAACCGCTGACAATTAAGACAACATTGTGGCAAAGGAAACGAATTCCACACCGGTCTAGAGAGTGGCGAAAAGCACAGGCGGTTACGTTTTATGACAGGGATGTGGGAAAGTTGTTACAGCGCTACGACAGATATGTAAGTCGGAGCGGCAACTATGTAGCTGGAAGTTCTGCAAAGGAGAGCGAAAGGCAAAGGTCCCGAGTTCGAGTCTTGGTCCGGCACACAGTTTCGTATCAGCGCACACTCCGCTGTAGAGTGAAAATTTCATTCTAGAAACAACCACCAGGCTGTGGCTAAGCCATGTCTCCGCAAATCCTTTCTTTTAGGAGTGCTAGTTTTGCAAGGCTCGTAGGAGAGCTTCTGTGAAGTTTGGAAGGTAGGAGACGAGGTACTGGCGGAATTAAAGCTGTGAGGACGGGATGTGAGTCGTGCTTGGGTACCTCAGTCGGTAGAGCACTTGCCCGCGAAAGGCAAATGTCCCGAGTTCGAGTCTTGGTCCGGCACACAGTTTTAATCTGCCAGGACGTTTCATATGAGCGCACACTCCGCTGTAGAGTGAAAATTTCATTCAAGATTCATGTACAAGTTAAATGTACCAAAACAAATGAACAAACAGAGAACACTCCACTGTAGAGTGAAAATTTCATTCTAGAATCATGTACAAGTTAAATGTACCAAAACAAGTGAACAAACAGAGAACAAATCCTGGTGTTTGTAGTAGATTAATAACTAGTAATGGCGTGTGACTAGGGCCTCCCGTCGCGTAAACCGTTCGCCTGGTGCAAGTCTTTCGATTTGACGTCACTTCGGGACTTGCGCGTCGATGGGGATGAAATGATGTTGATTAGGACAACAGAACACCCAGAGCGGAGAAAATCTCCGGCCCAGCCGGGAATCGAACCCGGGCTCTCAGGATCGACATTCTGTGACGCTGATCACTTTTTTTATTATTTTTTTCATTAATCTCATTTTCTTCGTTTTCGTTCGTTGTATCTGCTCGGGGCGGACGTCGTAAGTCATCCGTCCCTGTTTGTCGTTGATTGGTTAGCTCAGTTTTTTATTTTTATTACAGAGGCCAGTAAACCCTCTGACCGAACACGCTGAGCTACCGTGCCGGCTATCACTCAGCGGACGATTAGTAGCTGGGTAAGTGGTTAAGGTTTTAATGTAGTTTTGTAGCAGTAGAAGTAGTTGTAGTTTTTTTTCTTTTTAATCTCGCTTTTTTTTAAAAAAAGAATTAAGCATCGGAA
Organism: Schistocerca nitens; assembly: GCF_023898315.1. Classification (NCBI taxonomy): domain Eukaryota; kingdom Metazoa; phylum Arthropoda; class Insecta; order Orthoptera; family Acrididae; genus Schistocerca; species Schistocerca nitens. The sequence goes on along the minus strand of NC_064622.1, from coordinate 393,908,610 downwards.
ATAAATAATTAATACATGACTTACAACTATCCAAGGAAATGTGATTTGCATGACATATTTTAGCTTTTTAGACAATAGGCTGTAATTATGAAGAATAAATAAATAAATAAATAGCCGGAAGGTGCAGCAAACTGCTGGAAATAATAAATTTTTATTTTCACTGTGGTTTCCATCTCGCGACCGAACGGGCCTTACTTTCCTAAAGGAACCTCGTATCTTAACTATTCGTAAGCCAATGTGGTGCGCTCTAGTGAGGAGAAAGAAAACCTTGTATGTTGCTCGGTAACCACGTTAAGTGAGAAAACCACGCATAGTTTGTGAAGTTTGTTTGTACGTGTTTTAATGGTTTTCAGCAAACGGCCAAAGCATATACCTATCACCGCTAAGTAAGTACACTTCTATTTATGTGTAAGTTAAGATGTTGATCAATATTCCGACAATTTTACCTCTAGAATGCTGCAGTTAGACGTGGAAACCAAGTATAAAGATTAGGTCAGATAAAATGAAAATCCAGTAATCCAAAAGGAGTTTATTTCATGTCCTGTAAAACTGGTGTTTTCTGGGAAACGAGGTTTTCGTTATAAGCCGACAATACATAGATGCCTAGCAGCCCGCCGTGCGGTTCTTGGCGCTGCAGTCTGGACCCGCGAGACCGCTACGGTCGCAGGTTCGAATCCTGCCTCGGGCATGGATGTGTGTGGTGTCCTTAGGTTAGTTAGGTTTAACTAGTTCAAAGTTGTAGGGGACTAATGACCTGAGAAGTTTAGTCCCATAGTGCTCAGAGCCATTTGAACCTAGCAGCCCATTCCTTTTCACTTTCTCCGACAGAGCGGCGAAAGTAGCTTGCCGGGAAATTACCACCACACTTCAAGTCACCCTACAGCCTGTCGTGTCGTGGGTGACAAAGAGAGCGTTGCCTGAATTAGAAAGATTGGCACTGGCTAACAATGAGCTGCGTACAGTGAAACCGGCTATTCGCCCATGGCGCACTTCCTTTCGAACTCCACAAAGGGACAAAGTGGTCCTCAGTCGCGTTGGTATCCGACAGAGCCCAATGACGCACGCATATCTTTTCCGGGAGAAAGACCACCGGCATCCAAAGTTTGCGGTGTCACATTCACGGTGTACCATGTTTTAACGTCCTACGTGTTCCATGCTGATAGGATAGAAGTCTTTGGCATACGAAGGGACTTACCCTCCATTTTAGGCTATGACGAAACAGCAGTACGAAAAATTTTGACATTTTGGGTGGCGTCAGGGCTCCCGTCCAGTTGAATTGGTGGGTGTGTTCTATTTTTTTTGGTATTACTATTAATTTGTTAAGTGTCTGGCTTCTCCTCTTAGTTCCACGATCAGTCATCCTTCTTCCTGACTTCAGCAGTTTTCTTAATTCTTTTAATATGTGACAATGGTATGACTAGGTCTTCGGGAAATTTTACGTTACATTTTCTACACTCCTGGAAATTGAAATAAGAACACCGTGAATTCATTGTCCCAGGAAGGGGAAACTTTATTGACACATTCCTGGGGTCAGATACATCACATGATCACACTGACAGAACCACAGGCACATAGACACAGGCAACAGAGCATGCACAATGTCGGCACTAGTACAGTGTATATCCACCTTTCGCAGCAATGCAGGCTGCTATTCTCCCATGGAGACGATCGTAGAGATGCTGGATGTAGTCCTGTGGAACGGCTTGCCATGCCATTTCCACCTGGCGCCTCAGTTGGACCAGCGTTCGTGCTGGACGTGCAGACCGCGTGAGACGACGCTTCATCCAGTCCCAAACATGCTCAATGGGGGACAGATCCGGAGATCTTGCTGGCCAGGGTAGTTGACTTACACCTTCTAGAGCACGTTGGGTGGCACGGGATACATGCGGACGTGCATTGTCCTGTTGGAACAGCAAGTTCCCTTGCCGGTCTAGGAATGGTAGAACGATGGGTTCGATGACGGTTTGGATGTACCGTGCACTATTCAGTGTCCCCTCGACGATCACCAGTGGTGTACGGCCAGTGTAGGAGATCGCTCCCCACACCATGATGCCGGGTGTTGGCCCTGTGTGCCTCGGTCGTATGCAGTCCTGATTGTGGCGCTCACCTGCACGGCGCCAAACACGCATACGACCATCATTGGCACCAAGGCAGAAGCGACTCTCATCGCTGAAGACGACACGTCTCCATTCGTCCCTCCATTCACGCCTGTCGGGACACCACTGGAGGCGGGCTGCACGATGTTGGGGCGTGAGCGGAAGACGGCCTAACGGTGTGCGGGACCGTAGCCCAGCTTCATGGAGACGGTTGCGAATGGTCCTCGCCGATACCCCAGGAGCAACAGTGTCCCTAATTTGCTGGGAAGTGGCGGTGCGGTCCCCTACGGCACTGCGTAGGATCCTACGGTCTTGGCGTGCATCCGTGCGTCGCTGCGGTCCGGTGCCAGGTCGACGGGCACGTGCACCTTCCGCCGACCACTGGCGACGACATCGATGTACTGTGGAGACCTCACGCCCCACGTGTTGAGCAATTCGGCGGTACGTCCACCCGGCCTCCCGCATGCCCACTATACGCCCTCGCTCAAAGTCCGTCAACTGCACATACGGTTCACGTCCACGCTGTCGCGGCATGCTACCAGTGTTAAAGACTGCGATGGAGCTCCGTATGCCACGGCAAACTGGCTGACACTGACGGCGGCGGTGCACAAATGCTGCGCAGCTAGCGCCATTCGACGGCCAACACCGCGGTTCCTGGTGTGTCCGCTGTGCCGTGCGTGTGATCATTGCTTGTACAGCCCTCTCGCAGTGTCCGGAGCAAGTATGGTGGGTCTGACACACCGGTGTCAATGTGTTCTTTTTTCCACTTCCAGGAGTGTATTACCGTGGCTATAGTTATATCGCTTTTGCTTTTCGTTTTAATGAGAATACTACTCATTCACTAGTACTACGATCTTGTGAAAAAGCACCAACGACTTCATGTAACGCCATTATGGAACAGTTCGACGTTGACTCATTACAGACGAATGTGTATTTCTTGTTAAGGTAGCGCCACCAACGTCTAATTACTAGCGATCCGCCTCAGCTTCCCAGGGGTACCAGTTGTAAGGTTTTGAGGTCAGAACAACAACTGTGTAAACTGTAAATAACTTTGGATTAATGTTGCAATCTTATCACAGAAATACACGCATTTACACAGTTTACAATGTGGCAATGTTACGACAGTTGTCAAATGAACGCATTTCGTCCTCAGAAAGTGAAATAAGCCTAAACACAACAATGGTAAATTATAACTAGAAGTTTCTTTACAAAATTATTCTTACAACTACGCCATGATGTTGGTCCGTACTACGATAAATCATCCGATTCCGATTCAAAGTTCGTTATTATTTAGGATGATCAAGTCTACGGATGTTTAGTCTTGTGACAAGTTGAGGAAAAGATTACCCGAGATCGCTCGAGTTTACAATGGACGCAAGCTGGTGAACCAAGAAGTTTACACCTCTGCTCGTGATATTTACCTCAGCTGTGATGAGCTGTCGTCTGCATGGCTGCTCTCGCCCACTGAAATTCCTATAAAAACTAATTAAGCCTTTGCTGATATTTTTCAGCAGAAACTCTCCCTATGTTTCTCGTGATGCTAGAAAACATGTACTCATCCCCAGTTTTGGAATATGGCGATATGCACGCGCATGGCTGGAGCAGCATGCATATTAAAATGCCCTCTCTGTCCTCTCAAGAACAATTAACTAACTGGCTGGTTCGTTTCTCCACAGTTGGAGCTCAACGACGCTACAACTAATATCTAGCTGAATGTCAGCCGCAGGGAACGCAGTGTTCACAGAAATTTCTCCTCTGCATCGTACACAGCATTATGCGCCCCGTTCTGTACTTGACGCCAGTTCAGAGAAGAGTCTTCGAAAATTTCGCTCTTGTCTTTCTTGTCTGTCTTCGCCGGCCGTGGTGGCCGAGCAGTTCCAGGCGCTTCAGTCCGGAATCGTGCTGCTGCTACGGTCGCAGGTTCGAATCCTGCCTCGGGCATGGATGTGTGTGATGTCATTAGGTTAGTTAGGTTTAAGTAGTTCTAAGTTCTAGGGGACTGATGACCACAGATGTTAAGTCCCATAGTGCTCAGAGCCATTTGAACCATTTTTTGAAGACTTAACAACAAAGAGAGATTAGGTAAAAGGATTTAGAAAGAGGACAAATATGTTCGCATGCCAAAATTTTTGTGAGGAAGGCGGAATGAGGATTGAGGCAGCTGCTTCTCCACTTTTCTGTCAGTCTGTTTTAAAGGGGAACATATTCGCCATTTGTGCTCCAACAGCAGAGTTATTTCCGTTGATGGATTATATGAGTGTTATTTCAGAAGTCCCACGCACTGCGCATGCGCTACCGTTAGGGTAGCGTGATCGGGTTGAAATGCATGTCAGTTGTGAGCGTGACTTTAGGCGATACGGTCGTACGTCCGTTTGGTCATTCGCGTGACTGTGTCGTAATGCAGTCTTAAAATGGGAGCCGAAACCGAATCAGGTCGGATTACAGTTAGTGACCAGCATTCCCTCATCAAAATCGAATTCGTTCGTGGAAAGAATTGTACTGGAATTTACAGCGTTTTGAGAGAAATGTGTGGGAATAGGTAGTGGTTCTTAGTGGTCTGCTTATTTCCGTGAAGATTCGGTAAGCACTGAGGACAAACCAGCAAATGGAAGGATATCAACTGCAACAGACTACACCTCTCAGGTTGTTGTTAATGACATGTTGAGAGAGGACTGAGAAAAAACAAGCGAAGAAATTGCACGTGAGCCCAGAATGTCTGTCACTTCTGTTTGCAGAGTGTAACTGTGAAGTTAAAGATGAGAGAAGTTGCTGCCAGATAGGTTCTGCGTGATCTGAGTGGAGAGAAGAAAGCAGGTCGCAGAAGAATCGCAGAAGAATTGCTTCGACGTTATCGAACAGGAGGAGGACATTTCCTGTAAAGGATTGTTACACATGATGAAACCTGGATATGAGATTCTGAGCCAGAACTGAAGTCTCAGTCGTCACAATGGAAAAGTTCCGATTCTCCATGTCCGAAAAAAATCCAACGTCAACAATGAAAGATGGAACTGGAGACGATCTTTGCGTTTGACATGAACGGAATCATGGCTAAAATAAAGTGACCAAGAGGACGTACACGTACTACAAGCTGTTTCTGCAAAATATTTTGCGCCCGAAAATTCGTCAAAGAAGGCCTGACGTGTTCGGAGCTGATGTCCTGATTTTGCAGTATAATACCAGACCACATATTCCCCTGCAAATGAGAAAAACACTCGACAAATACTTCCCCATCTTCAGTATAGTCCTGATATGAGGCTACCAGATTTTGATTTGTTTCCCAAATTGAAGGAACAACTCAGGGGGAAACGTTTTGATATAATCGATGTAGCGTCCAGTGAATTGACCGTAGTAGTAAGATGGCTCAACAATGAAGGTGCCCTGTCCGGAATACAGAAGTTCCCAAAACGTTGGGAAGCTGCCTTAAGCAAGAATGGAGATTATGTTCAAAGCCTGTAAAGATATTTTTAAAAATAAATTATTTTCTTCACTTCTATGTTACAGTGTGCAGAAGTTTTTAAATGACTCTTGTATACACAAGCTTTCCTCGTGAATCAGTCAACCTACCTGTGAAAATCGTATCAAAATCTTTACAATAGTTTCTGAGATTATTCTTCGCATATAGACATAAAAACGAGGCGAGGGACTTTAATTTGTGATATGTACAGAAGATGTGTACAGATGTACAAATTCAGGTTATGATTCTCTACTCTCTGGAGCTGAACCGACTGTTCACCGCATTTCGCGCTAGATACCGCCGCCTGTGTAACTTAACAGATCGTAACTCTCATCATTGCCGCGAGATGACGCTGCAAACACAAATAAACAGATAACGGAGGGTGATCAACTTTCCTGTATTTCCCGGGATCTTCCGTATTTGAACATATTTTTTCATGATCTCCCAGATTTCGTATTTTCAGTCTAATTGGGCGTTCTTCTCCCGTTTTTAACTTTCTTTTTCGTATGTACAAATATTTTTCATGCATTTAAATTTTTCGCTCCGATCAAATTTCTTTGAAACGTTGGACAGCAGAGAGAACGGATTCTCTATCGACATTATGCCTATCGGTTATCTTCGAAATTACCGACCGAAGCTTAGCGGTTATACGTGACTTCGTTTCAGTGCCAGTGCGTACTGTGAATCGTTTTATGATGGGCAGCGAGGACGAAGCTAAAACGCCACCAAAAATAAAACAAAGTATATGTCTACATACCTGACGAAGTGAGAAGTTTTATATTCCTGGATTGGAGAGCAAGGTCAAATGCTTATAAAGCAAACTAGTCAATCTGCAAACGTGAGATCAGCATCGGATATGGCGGCAAGAACAATTGTGTACAGAACGTAGATACTTCAGGTAATAAAGTATTACTGTGTATTCTAAATATCTTACTGTTCAGCATATAATAATTAGCAACCGCCAATTTTCCGAGTTAACTTTTTGTATTTGCTTGTAGGTCGAAAAAACAAAACTAATGACGTCACTATTGCGTCCAAGACTTCCTTCAGCTCTCCTGACGTGAGAAAGAGCCTGACAACGACGACGTGAAAATCTTTGCTGGTGAACTTTCATTAGTCTACCACACAGTACAACACAATCTAAGATATAGGAGCTAGGACTATGCGATCAAACTTTCAAAAAACTTGTTCAGCTTACCTAATGTGTCAAAGAAAATATTTTGCGGGCGAACTAAAGCTGATCCCGCATCTCGTGGTCGTGCGGTAGCGTTCTCGCTTCCCACGCCCGGGTTCCCGGGTTCGATTCCCGGCGGGGTCAGGGATTTTCTCTGCCTCGTGATGGCTGGGTGTTGTGTGCTGTCCTTAGGTTAGTTAGGTTTAAGTAGTTCTAAGTTCTAGGGGACTGATGACCATAGATGTTAAGTCCCATAGTGCTCAGAGCCATTTGAACTAAAGCTGAAATGATCACAATGGACGTTTTGCTCCTAAGAAGTGTGAACGATGTTTTGGAAGTTGTAAATGACCCAAAAAATGTGTAACATGTTCTTTTCTTTAGCAACGGTGCCTCCAATCACCTAAAGAGGGAAATGTTTCCAGTTACAATACGATATTTTAACCCCTTTAGAGAAATTCAAAAGACATTGTTGGATTTCATAGAATACGTAGATGAAACTGCAATGGATGTTCATACGTTGTTAAAAACTCAATGAAGTCAAGTAATTTGAATGTTAGTAATATATTATCATACTGTGCTGATGGTGCTAACATAATATGAAGAGCTTGTTTCAATAGCGGTACAAGTCCATCTTTGCTCATTCTGAGATACAGAGTCCTACAGTTAAATGAGAGCTGAAAAATCTACAGTTGACATACCAGAAATGTTCAAGTGTATATACGTGAATATTTCTGGTATCTCAACTGCAGATTTTTTAGCGTTCATTTAACTTTAGGACTCTGTATCTCAGAATGAACAAAAATGGACTTGTACCACTACTGAAATAAGCCCTTCATATATGGCAAGCACCATTCACTGTAAGGTAATGACAATGAAAAAATCCTCAAAGCCAGTTGTTTTAACCATGTGCTTCATAATGCCATGAAATGTGATTGCCATTGTTTGCAATATTTAAATGCTGAAATGTTAGTATAAAAAATATATTGTCATTTTTCCTGTCCTGCAAAATTAAGGGAAACGTTAAAATTAATATGATTATTTGAATTTGTTGATATTGAATGGGCTGAAAGCCTGCACATGTAAATACTAGATGGTTATCTCTCACACCTGCTATAGAAAGAATTCCGATCTCAGTATCATGGAATCTTATGAAGCTGTACAGTTACTAATTAGTAAAGCTAGAGAAAGGAAGATTGATTTTTTTAGTAGTGATACTCATAAATTGTTAGCCAAAGTTATTCATTTTAATTTGAAATCCACTAGCGAGAACAACTTCATTGAATTCTATGATTCTTTACATTCTTACTTAGATAACAAATTTGATGGCAGTTTAAAGCGTTTAATCCCACTATGTCTAAAAAGGGAATTAACATTCAGTGGCATGTATGGAGTTGTGGAATATGTCAAGCTGGATTGTATGAATGAAGATGAATTACACGAGGAATTTCGTAGTTCTAACGATGCAATGAAATGTGCTGTTTCTTTAGAGGGTAGCGTTAGCCAGGAATTTGAAATAAAACAATATAAATTTTGAAAACTTGGGTAAGCTGGTACGTTATGAGTACACCAGGAAGTAACGCTCGCTCCGAGAGACTGTTTTCTCTTATGAATAATAAGTTGACAGATGTATGGAATAGAAGCAGTACAAACCTAATAAAATCTGAACTGCAAGTTACCAAGAATTTTCCTTATTCTTGGAGTGAATTCTTTGAATTTGCTAAAAATGATATAAAACTACTGACTGAGGCAAAATCTGTTGCAAAATATGTGTGTTTGCGATGTGTAATTAAGTAGTTACATTTTACAAATAGCCCTTTGATTTTTGGTTAAATGTCGTCGTGCTCTTAATCTCCCGTATTTTTTGTAAGGATGTAAATATCTCCCTTATTTTATTTTTAAAAAAGTTGGTCAGCTTAAGATAACGATATATTACATTGTATTGTATTGAACTGGGGACCTAGAAACCACGCAGAGGCTCCGTGGTACACAACCCCACAACAGGTTACAGCAGTCCACTCACCCCACCGCCACCCCACACCGAACCCAGGGTTATTGTGCAGTTCGGCCCCCAGTGGACCCCCTGGGAACGTCTCATTCCAGACGAGTGTAACCCCAATGTTTGCGTGGTAGAGTAATTATGGTATACGCGTACGTATGACCCCGCCAGGAATCGAACCCGGGAACCCGGGCGTGGGAAGCGAGAACGCTACCGCTCGACCACGAGATGCGGACTGCGGATGCACACATATTCCCCGAACTCTTACGGGACTGGGTACGAATGTCTTCCACGAGTAATGAGTATGTTGGGACGCGACACTACGACTGTAGTGTGTGGACATACAAGGTGAGAATGTGGGTCTCGAGGGAGGCGTGCGCGGCATAGTTCCTGCAGTCGCGCTATGCTCTGCGCTCTCGGTGGGTCAGATGGATAGAGCGTCTGATTTGTAAGCAGGAGATGCCGGGTTCGACTCCCAGTCGGAACACACGTTTTCATATGTCTCCGTTGATGTGTATCAATGCCCGTCAACAGCTGAAGGTATTAATATAATTCTAATTTCGTTCTAGACAGCTGCAGGTCATCATATCCATATTGCTCAGAAGTGTCCAAACAATTATAATTTTTTGCATCATATTCAAAATCATTTACCCAAGATTTAAGTGAAGGGTATATTTTGCAGTACTTCCACATCTAAAATACATCAGCAACATACATACACACTCGGATACTCATACACACAGACACACACACACAGACACACACACACACACAAACACACACACCTTGCAGAATGTTCGGCCTCCGTAAATACTCTGCTGTCTCATTATTGAATTTCACCTCACATGTATCGGTACTAAACGTTCCCACATCTGTCTCGTCATCATCATCATCATCATCATCATCATGAACCACAACAAACTTAACGTCTCTCTCTTTTTTCCACCTCTGCCTTGTCATTAAATTTCACCGCATACGTGTGACACACAAAGTCAAAAAATAATTCACATCTGCCTCATCATCATCATTAAAATACACTGAAGCGGCAGAGAAACTGGTTCAAACGGCTCTGAGCACTATGAGACTTAACATCTGAGGTCATCAGTCCCATAGAACTTAGAGCTACTTAAACCTAACTAACCTAAGAACATCACAATCATCCGTGTCCGAGGCAGGATTCGAACCTGCGACCGTAGCAGTCACGCGGTTCCGGACTGAAGCGCCTAGAACCGCTCGGCCACCGCGGCCGGCAGAGAAACTGGTATAGCCATTCGTATTCAAATACAGAGATAGGTAAACAGGCAGAATACGACGCTGCTGTCGGCAACGCCTATATACGACACGTCGTGGACGCAGTTGTTAGATCGGTAACTGCTGCTACGATGGCAGGTTGTCAAGATTTAAGTGAATTTGAACGTGGTGTTATAGTCAGCACACGAGCGATGGGATACAACATCTCCGAGGTAGCGATGAAGTGGGGATTTTTCCGTACAAAAGTTTCACGAGTTTACCGCGAATATCAGGAATCCGGCAAACATTAAATCTCCGATATCGCTATGGATAGAAAAAGATCCTACAAGAACGGGACGAACGACGACTGAAGAGAATCGTTCATCGTGACATAAGTGAAACCCTTCCGCTAATTGCTACAGATTTCATTTCTGGACCATCAACAAGTGTCAGTGTGCGAACCTTTCAACGAAACATGATCGACATGGGCTTACGGAGTCTAAGGCTCACTCGTGTATCCTTAATGGCTTTACGCCTTGCCAGGGGCCGTCAACACCGACATTGGACTGCTGATGACTGGAAACATGTTGCCTGGTCGGAAGAATCTCGTTTCAAATTGTATCGAACGGATGGATGTGCACGGAATCGATGGACCCTGCAAGTTAGCAGGGTACTGTTCAAGCTGGTGGAGGCTCTGTAATAGTGGGGGGGGGGGGGGGGGGCGTGTGCAGTTGGAGTGATATAATACACTCTAGATACGATTCTGACAGGTGACACGTACGTGAGCATCTTGTCTGATCACCTGCATCCATTCATGCCCATTGTGCATTCCGAGGGACTTGGGCAATTCCAGCAGGACAATTTGACATCCCAAACGTCTAGAATTGTTACAGAGAGTAGCTCCAGGAACACTCTACTGAGTTTAAACACTTCCGCTGGCCAACAAACTCCCCAGAAATGAACATTATTGAGTGTATCTGGGATGCCTTGCAACGTGCTGTTCAGAAGAGATCTCCACCCCTCGTACTCTTACGGCTTTATGGACAGCCCTGAGGATTTCATGGTGTCAATTCCCTCCAGCACTACTTCAGATATTAGTCGTGTCCATTTCACATCTTGTCGCGGCACTTTTGCGTACTCGCGGGAGCCCCACACGATATTAGGCGGGTGTAACAGTTTCTTTGGCTTTTCAGGGTATGTTACAGGAGAAATGAAGAGAAAAAAAATACTGTACGTATAAGTTTCATTATAAAAAAATTTCCTACAATAAATCACAGTGAGCTTTGACTTGTAACAGATATCATTTGATATCTTTCACACACAGTGGAAACATACGAATTTAGTCATCACCTTTCTTTTTTTTCTAGACTACCATCCGTTGTTATGATTTGAGTAAACATTTGAGACAACTGTATTAATAAGTAGAAATGCCAATGAACTGCATTTTGTGGGCAAACTGTATACAGTATCAACAATATATCCTTACTGAAAAGCTGATGGTGACGTCATATCCTGTCACTGTTTAAGAACAATATCAACTCAGTTTTCTTGTCATCATACAGGAAATCTTGCAAGTGACAATCAAGCCATCATTCTTCCAAGAGCTTCACATTTAACTCTCCAGTCAGTGATTCAAGTTTGTCAACACACATTTTCGATTGGATCGCGGCAACTGAAGCTGCCCTTTTCCTCCAATTATGCCCATTATTTACTGTCGAAAACTTCGTCGAAGAACAGTGGCTTCTTCATAATGGAGAGCTCCAACGACTACTGGTACTGAATGGGCCTAGTTTTGTTTCCTTAAATAACGTAACTATCCGGCGAACGGTCGGGACACTTGGATGATGTCGTCCAGGATACCGAGCAGCATACATAGCACACGCCCATTGGGCATTTTGATCGCAATAGCCACACATCAACACGATATCGACCTTTTCCGCAATTGGTAAACGTTCCATTTTAACAAGGGTAATGTATCATGAAGCAAATACCGTCCGCACGGGCGGAATGTTACGTGATACCACGTACTTATACGTTTGTGACTATTACAGCGCCATCTATCACAAAGCGAAAAAAGTGGTCCAACTAAAACATTCATATTTCTTTACGTACTACACGAATATGTAATAAAAATGGGGGTTCCTATTTAAAAAACCTGAATGAATTTACACTTACAAAAACACGAGATTAAAGCTCTTAAACAGAAAAACACGAACGAAATTTAATAAATATTGTTATTGAATTTATCCGCCAAAATGCTGCTGCTGGTGTGGGAGCACGGTCCGCCACTTACTGCAAATGGACAAATTACGAGAATTTCAGCGGAAAACTATTTTTTTACAGAACGAAAAAAAAAAACATACAGCAGTGACATTGCACTGACAGTTAAACCTTGCAAAAGTGGTCGATAGATCGTGAAATACGGAAACTACTGCCAAAGACACTTAGCCAGTTTCACTGCTCTGCTGCTGTCATGGAAAGATTGGAATTTTCGACGTGAAACCGATCTCCAGCCAGGCTATATCACCACAAACGATTGTACCACCACGCCATATCACTACATCGCTGTAGTAAACACAATTCATATCCTGCAACATACAAAATCACATCCTGCATATAGCTATCGACCGCCAGGCACTCCTACATATACCATGGAGACACACCGATACCAAAAGCAGAAGCATATGCACCGTATAAACTCGAAGTGCTAGATGTCCCCTGCGAGGTCTGTCGGTCATCCACCGAGGCGAGGCAATTGTCCCCCACACATGATGGTCCGATGATCGATCGGAGCGTCCTCTGCACACAGCAGTCACACTTCAGACTAGTGTACAAAGACTGGGTTGGTTCCTCCGTCAGCTAACTGTACTGTTTCCGCCTGGGCCTGCATGCTACCGTGGTTACTGCAACTAGTAGCGACCATCTCCAAGAATATTTGATTTCTGAGCTCTGTCGATGAGAAATTCTTCGTCAATCGCGAATTAAGTTACCGTTCTCGAAACCGATATCAACTGCAATATCCGATTTTATAAGCCAAAAAACGATGATATTTGCAACAGTTCTATGCTGAAATCATCGAGTAGCATGTTAAAATTTCCAGGATTTCATCCGTTTTCACCTGCCAACGGCCTTGCCACAGTGATAACATCGGTTCCCATACGATCACTGAAATTAAGCGCTGTTGGGTTCGGATAGCACTTGGATGGCTGACTGTCCACGTCCGCCGAGTGCTGTTTGCAAGCAAAGTGCACTCAGTACGTGTGAGGCCAATCGAGGAGCTACTTGATTGAGAAGTAGAGGCACCGGTCACGAAAACTGACAACGGTCGGGAGAGCGGCATGCTGACCACACGCCCCTCCATATCGGCATCCAGTGACACCTCATGGCTGAGGATGACACGGCGGCCGGTCGGTGCCGTTGGACCTTCAAGGACTGTTCGTACGGTGTTCTTGTTGAGTTCATCTGTTTTCACATGAATTTCCGGAATATCTTGCCATCTGCATGACTGTTCTCGATATCAACTGCCGATCCTCTGCACAGTGTACTTTTGAAGATAAAGAATGGAAATTATATCTTTACAGAACCGAAACTTTAGCGTGGCACATGCTGCAAACCATTGACTAACTAGAAAGTTATCCCGTCTGCGAAGATTTGTTAGGGGAAAACTCGAAAATAGACGAAACTGCTGGTTCCACTCGAATTTTTTTAACAAATATCAATGTCCGTGATATAACACATTCCAGATCATCCTTGGACTTTATGAAGCCAATTAGTATTTTAATACTGATAATCATATTTGTTTCTCGTCTCTAGAGACACAGCAAATGTCTTCTCCAATGGTGTTTCACCGTCTCTATGGAAATAACATATCACAATTGATGTTCTCTCAAACAAAAAAAGACGGAAAATGTATAGAGTGGCAGTATACCTCGCAGTCGAACAAAAGGCTTCTGTTTCCAGTTTGCAGAAATCAGTCACGGATGAACAAAAGACTCAAGAACAGGACGCTCCCTGCAAATCGTTAAGCATATTTATCGGAAAGTTGTGAAATACCTGACTATTCGTCACTGAACGGTAAACAGTGGTGTGCTTTAAAAGATTCTGGATATGCCGGCACCGTCTGAAAGGGGTCCTAGGCTAATATCAGGCTTATGTAGGAAAAACATTACGCTGGTCAAAGCTGCTCTCTGCCGATACCTACATTCCTCCCTCATATCTACACCTGGCGGAAACTTTTAACACTGAAATGCAATCTCCTGTGCGTATTATGTTCGCCCAATTTTGTACTAAGTGTGAAACGAGTGTTGTTTCATGTTAAGGTTCTCCAGAACAATTTCTCTGCATACCTTCAGCTAGTGTGTTAGACTGGTCAAAGCTACTCTTTGACGCTTTTCACTGCTTATACCTTCAAACCTATTCCCGCTGAAAACTTTTATGGCCTGTCGTTCGTTGGATTTAGTACCAAGTCAGAGACGTTCACAACACTGCTTTTGAGAAGATTGACTGGACTGCTGCATTGCTATATAATCTAGTCCTCAAAAATTTGACGACTCACAAATTCTTCCTAAAAATGCTTAAGTTCGTGCGCAAATACTGGAGAGTACAACGAACGCGTGCGGAGCTGGTAGCACGTGCAGTTGCGTCTGGATGGCTCAGTGGTAAGAGCATGTGACTAGTAAGCTGGAGACACAGGTTTGAATCCCAGTCCGGCACGAATTTTCAACTTTCCCCATTGATGTGAATGAACGCTTACTAGCAGCTACGTGTAGTAATTCCTTTGTGCCACTAGTTGAGTCTTTCAACTGATAGTCTGCCAAGTGGTGTCATTGAGAGTGCATCGATAAGAACGTTGAGCTGGAACATTTGAGTGTTATAGGTGACTTAAAGATGGCCGGGAGTCGGTAGGGGATGACAAACACTAGGGCCGACCGTTATCGTGCTTAACTTCGGAAGCGACAAAAGACAAACGATCGATGATGTTTCCGAAATCGCTGGAAGTTCATGTGGGACATGACGACTCATTCTAGCTGATGCAGTGAACATGAGCCAAATTGCCGCAAAGTTCGTTCCTCGTCTTTTGAATGCAGTCCAGCGAGACCACTGGGTTCAGATGTTCACTGAACAGCAAACAGCGGTTCGAGGTGACCCAGATTTCCTCTCCAAGGTCATAATAGCCGATGAGACGGCTGTTACCTTGAAACAAAACGGCAGTCTCCACAGCGGAAGACACAATCCTCACCGCGGCCCAAAATAGCGAACCAAGGTCGCAGAAATACCAAGAAATGCCAACGATTTTTTTTATATTCATGGAACTGTCCGTAACGAATCTGTTCATTGTCGTCAGAAAGTCACAGGGAAGTTCAGCTGCGTCGTTTCGAGGGGACTAAGGTAAGATGTCAGACGCGAGTGGCCTTAGAGATGAGAGAATAAAAGCTTGTTGCTGCATCATGACAATGCGTCTACACAGACATATGAGGTAATTCCTGAAAGAAAAAAAAGAACCATGAGAAGCACAAGCCACCCACCACACTCACCTGATCTAGTCTATTGTGATTTCTTCCTGTTGCAGGAAATGAAATTAAGAAAGGGGGAGTATCGACCCCATAGTAGAGACTCAAGCGGAATCGCAAATAATTTGGAACACGATTCATCCAGCAGATTTACAATATTGCGTCCAATAATGGGAGAATCGCTGGGAACGTTGCATATAAGCGCGAGGAGACTACTCTAAAGTTGACGATGGAAATTAAGATTGGAGGTAAATTTTGTGATTTTTAAGAAAATATTCCTGAAAATTTTTTGGTAGTTCCTTGTAAATCGTGCACCATCCGCGAGCTCGGCAAATGACAAAAGGACTCATTTGTAATGTCGGAAATACACCGCATTCCCTGTATGTGGAAAAGACTACATGAGAATGACTGGGCAGTCCATCAACACGACGATCACTGAGCGTAAACGGTACTGCCGACTGGGATAAGTAGGGAAATCAGCTGCGGCGGCACATTCACTGGTTGTGATGGACCACATTACAAAACTCGTCGACGCGTAAGTTCTCGCTCTGCAGCACAACTACCAAGCCCGCTTGTTTCACGGAATCCACAGACATCCACAAACATGACAACAGCTTCAACAACAAAAAAAGAGGAAAACCTCACGTTACGTGGATCCTGGATTCCCGTGCTGCAGCGAACGACCGTTCAAGACAGCGAGGGGAGAACCACAGCGATAATGACCGAGGTTAAGCCCTCAGACGACGGCGCGACAGGTGTATACAGGGTGTTACAAAAAGGTACGGCCAAACTCTCAGGAAAAATTCCTCACACACAAAGAAAGAAAATATGTTATGTGGACATGTGTCCGGAAACGCTTACTTTCCATGTTAGAGCTCATTTTATTACTTCTCTTCAAATCACATTAATCACGGAATGGAAACACGCAGCAACAGAACGTACCAGCGTGACTTCAAACACTTTGTTACAGGAAATGTTCAAAATGTCCTCCGTTAGAGAGGATACTTGCATCCACCCTCCGTCGCATGGAATCCCTGATGCGCTGATGCAGCCCTGGAGAATGGCGTATTGTTTCACAGCCGTCCACAATACGAGCACGAAGAGTCTCTACATTTGGTACCGGGGTTGCGTAGACAAGAGCTTTCAAATGCCCCCATAAATGAAAGTCAAGAGGGTTGAGGCCGAGAGAGCGTAGAGGCCATGTAATTGGTCCGCCTCTACCAATCCATCGGTCACCGAATCTGTTGTTGAGAAGCGTACGAACACTTCGACTGAGATGTGCAGGAGCTCCATCGTGCATGAACCACATGTTGTGTCGTACTTGTAAAGGCACATGTTCTAGCAGCACAGGTAGAGTATCCCGTATGAAATCATGGCGGTGAATCGATGAAGTACAGTACATACTGACGAAACTAAAATGAGCTCTAACATGGTAATTAAGCGTTGCCGGACACATATCCACATAACATCTTTTCTTTATTTGTGTGTGAGGAACGTTTCCTGAAAGTTTGGCCGTACCTTTTTGTAACACCCTGTATAATTACGAACTGCAATGCCTGTGTTGTTCAGAAGTACTATGCAATGTTCCTTCGGACATATACGCACCACTGCGGCAGCTACAGCCATTAACTCTTTGAAGGGCAGGCAAAACTGTAACTAATCACATACGTAGACGGTTTCAATGGGCGGTGGTCACTGTGGCTAACCACTTAATATTTTCTCAAAAAAAAAAATGGTTCAAATGGCTCTGAGCACTATGGGACTTAACATCTGTGGTCATCAGTCCCCTAGAACTTAGAACTACTTAAACCTAACTAACCTAAGAACATCACACACATCCATGCCCGAGGCAGGATTCGAACCTGCGACCGTAGCGATCACGCGGTTCCAGACTGAAGCGCCTAGAACCGCACGGCCACACCGGCCGGCTAATATTTTCTCTCCCTTTACTGCTCAGGGACCAGTAGTCTCTCTGCCGACCAGCTAATTGTTGCCTAAAATGCCGCTAGATGGCAGTGCAGGCCTTCTGCGCGAATTTTTGACGCGTATTCAGAACAATAGTTGGTACTTTTTCATCGTTAGCACTGTTCTCGGAAGCGGCGTTCAGTATTCTCTGTAGCTCATCTTTATACGACTATTTTTGGTAAGTAATGTGTTGACACATATAAGTCTATGTGTAATGTAACTTTAAATTGAAACAGAATGTTCCATGTTTTACTGGCAAATTTCTGTGTGGTTAGTGCTGCTAACCACCGCCCTTCTGCTCCATCAATATGTCTAGCCGAAAAGGAATAACTGTTCATGAATGTTACCGAACTTTATTTGAAGAAATACCTTCTAGTGACAGCAGTGTTGACTGTGATGGCACTGATGGAAACGACCCCACATTCACGACAATCTGTTCAAGTTCTAGTCTTGTGTGCAGTCGTGTGGTTCTAAATTTAACCAGCGGTCTTAATGGAAAGAATCATATTTTCATGGACAATTATTGTACATCATATGATCTATTCGAGGACCTAAAACCCAATGGTGTGTTCGCTTGTGGAACAATAAATCCCAGAAGGAAAAACATACCAAAACTCAAGGAGGAAAAGGAACTGGAAAGAGGGGAATTCGATTACAAAATACGCAATGATGACATACTAATCTATAGATGGAAAGATAACAAGGCAGTCGACTTGATTTCAACATGTCGTTCACCATCAGATGTGTCCACAGTAATTCGA
Source organism: Schistocerca nitens (assembly GCF_023898315.1). NCBI lineage: Eukaryota > Metazoa > Arthropoda > Insecta > Orthoptera > Acrididae > Schistocerca > Schistocerca nitens. The sequence continues at coordinate 393,890,424 of NC_064622.1, read as the reverse complement.
AAAATGGAAGATGGAACAATAACAAATATCACTGGTCCAATTGTATTGAAAGACTACAATTCCAGTATGAATTATGTGGATAATTTTGATCGACTAAAGTCAGACTAAGCTATTGACAGAAAAAACAAGAAATGGTGTATGAGATTGGTTTTTCACTTTTTAGACTGCAGTGTGACAAATGCTTTCATTATGCACAAAGAAATCGAAATGGAGCAGTTCTCTAATAAAGACTTTAGTCAAGAGGTGTACAAAATCTTGATGGCTCCAAAAATAGTTTCAGTGGCAGCTAATTTTGCTTCTGTATCCCAAAGTAGTATAGCAACCCAGATCAGATCGCACAAACCATATGTAGACGAAAGTATTCGCCACAAAAGCAGTAAACATCAACCAATTCACTAATCATCTAGAAGATGTACACTTCGCAGTTCAAAGAAAAGTCCAGTGCGAACTGTGTGGATGTGTTCAGTGTGCAAAGTACCTTTGTGTCTGAGAGCAGGCAAGAACTGTTTCAAGAGATACCACGAAAATTAAAAACTAGTTATTTCAAAGTTCAACCACCAAATATCGAATTTGTATACTGTAATGGGGTGGTGGTTACCTGTAGTGGCCACATTTAATGTTAATATTTTGTTGTTGTTTAAGTGAATTTTTACAAACTCAATGTATAAAACATGTCAAGACAGTAAAACAAATGTGCTACAAGTAAAAGAAATTTGAAATTTGCATATAATTTTTCTTGCCCCACTAGGGTAAATTTTAGTGGTGTTTACCTGCCCCTCAATGAGTTAAGAGATGCAAAAATTGAATTTGTAGTTGCGAATATGGACAATCACCAGCTCTATAATGGAATGACGAAAACGAAAATTTGTACCGGATCTAGGAATGCAGATTGCAGACACATGGTTGACGACATATTGGAGTTTGGGTCTAGCCGTGAGTCGTCCTCGGATAGCCTAATGGTAAGACGACACATAGAAAATGTTGTAGGGAAGGCAAACCAAAGACGGCGTTTTATTGGCAGGGCACTTAGAAAACGTAACACATCTACTAAGGAGATTGCCTACACTACTCTTGTCCGTCCTCTTTTATAATACTGCTGCGCGGTGTGGGATCCTTACCAGGTAGGACTGATGGAGTACATCGAAAAAGTTCAAAGAAGGGCAGCACGTTTTGTATTATCGCGAAATATGGGAAAGAGTGTGACAGAAATGATACCGGATTTGGGCTGTACATCATTAAAAGAAAGGCGTTTATCATTGAGACGGAATCTTCTCACGAAATTCCAGTCACCAACTTTCTACTCCGAATGCGAAAATATTTTGTTGACACCGGCCTACAGAGAGAGAAACGATCACCACGATAAAATAAGGGAAATAGAGGCTCGCACGGAAAGATATAGGTGTTCGTTCTTTCCGCACGCTATACGAGATTCGAATAATAGAGAATTGTGAAGGTGGTTCGATGAACCTTCTGCCAGGCACTTACATGTGATTTGCAGAGTATCCATGTAGATGTAGATGTAAATCGCTCGCGGTAAGCGGCAAACCCATCTTCGGTATAAATTTTCATTGTCGTCATCCCATTATACAACTGACGCTTGTCCGTCTTCGTAACTGCGAATACATTTCAAATATGTATACGTATAAAATATCGTATAATATCCGGTTACGAGCCCGGCTCCAGTTGGCCACCAGTATTGGAGGGTGAAGTTTGACAATGTCAGCAACTCGTGCTGAAGAAAGGTTAAAAAACAATCGTGAAACAAACATAGGCCGATGAACCCGAGGCGTAGACTAGCAGGCAATATATCGACAAATGGGCACGAAAGCCTTAACAATTTTGTTCACAATTTAAGTCGTTCACACTCCATGGTGTAACTAGTCTGTTTACTGTAATCTAGTGTAGATCCCGAGAGCAAAGAACTGTGATCAGTAACAGGAAAAAAACACAGGCCACACCTGTCTACAAGAAGGGTAGCAGAAGTGATCCAAAAAACCAAGGATTTCGAAAACATAGATCATGTTAAACTGAATTTGCACTTTTCTCACGTGACATACTGAAAGCTATGGAATAAGGCAGATGCGAAAAACATTTGACTCAGCACCCCGCCTTCGCTTATCAAAAGTACCATTGTATGGAATATCAAGGGAAATCTGACTGGACTGAGGATGGAGTGTCATAGAAATGCGTAAAAGTAAATTCGACTGTACCCCTGGGAAGTGTGTTGGATTCCTTGCTGCTCATTTTGTATACCATTGATCTTGCGGACAATTTTAAGACTTTTCGCAGATGATGCAGTTTTGTACAACAAAGGTATAGTCCTTCAGTCAGACCTTGATAAGATTTCAGAGTAGTACAACGCTTAGCAACCTGCTTTAAATGTCCAGGAATGTAAAATTGTACGTTTCACAAAACGAAAAAAACATTTCTTACGAATATAATCTCAGTTATTCACAGTTGGAATCTGTACGCGCTTACAAACACCTGGATGTAACGCTAAGTAGGGACATGAAATCGAACGGTCACATGCGTACAGGCATGAGTGAAGCAGGTAGCAGACTTCGGTTTATCAACTTGATACTAGGCAAATAGTCAGTCTGCAAAGGAGATAGCTTACGAGTCACTCGCTCCTAGAAGGGGCGCCTGGTCCCCGGCACGAATCCGCCCGGCGGCCTTGTGTCGAGGTCCGGTGAGCTAGCCAGTCTGTGGATGGTTTTGGCGATTGCTGCGCAAACAAGTTCTCCACGTACGCGTACACCACACCATTACTCTACCACGCAACACATAGAGGGTTACACTCGTCTAGTGGGAGGCGTTCCTTGGGGGGAGGGGGGGGAGGTCCACCGGGGGCCGAACCGCACAATAACCCTGGGTTTGGTGTGGGGCGGGGGCGGCGGAGGGGTGAAGTCGACTGCGGTAGTCGTCGTGGGGTTGTGGACCACTGCGGCTGCGGCGGGGACGGAGCCTCTCTGCCGTTTCTCGGTCCCTGGTTAACATACAACATACAATGCTAGAATATTGTTCAAGTGCGTGGGACCCGTACCAGATACGGCTAGCAGGGGATATTGAACGTGTACAGAGAATGGCAGCACGAATGGTCACCGGTTTGTCTGACCCGTGGGACAGTGTCACAGAGGTTAGGAAGAAACTGAACTGGCAGACTCTTAAAGATTGACGGAAACTGTCCCAAGAAAGCCTACTAACAAACTTTCAAGAACTTGCTTTAAATGACGACTCTAAATATACTACAACACTAAATGTCGCTCCCATAGGGCTTGTGAGGAAAATATTGGATTAATTACAGTACGCACAGAGGAATTTCAACAATCATTTTCCCCGTACTCAGCGCGTGAACGGAACAGGAAAAGCCCTAATAACTGGTACAGTGAGAAGTACCCCCCTGCCATGCTCTTCAAAGAGGTTCCCAGAGTATAGATGTAGATGCAGGTCTTGTTCTGCCGCCAGCATCATGCACAGTGGCTGATACGCCGGAGACAGTTCTAAGTAATGTGTCTGACATCAGCTGACCATTCAAAGGTCTAAGCAGAGAGAAACGAGCGAAAACAGAAAAGCAGCCTACACCATTGGTCACTGGCCGTTTTCAATACAAGTAAAATGTCTCGTATCTCAACAACTGTTTCCGGCCATACGTTTACAGGGGTTCTTTTTTACAGTTTTGGCTAGAACTGTTTCCTGTTAGAATGAGGGATACTTTTTTAAAACAGCCTGTATAGCCGCTCTGGAGATGAGTACGCCCTGCTGTTATCTACTGTATACCGAACAACGGTCCGAAATTATAGACAACTTTTAGTAACTTTTAACCGAAAATGTAACAAACCCTATAAACTATGAGAACTCTTGCATCGAGGCACCATAGGTACCTTCACCATTTTGGCAACTGGGCCATTTCTTGTGACGGACGTACCATTTCCATAAAATCTTAACATGTTTCATGTTCCAAAATTAAAATTCTGTTGCAACAGGAACTTTCCTTCTGCGGTCATAAAATATTGTAGGCCTACATATAATTTTAGTAAAATAAAATTGTACAAGTGCCATTTAATGTTGTGTAAATAAGTAAAAACGGACATGTGACGGAATAAAGCTTAGACAGGATATGAAATCCATCTTTGGTAACATTATATAAAAATTCTGTCAAATTACTCCCAACTGGGCTCTGATAGTTATTTGCTTAACGAATAAAATTATTTCTCCAAGTGATAAAGTGGGACAAGTGCAAAACAATTTATTGTAAAACGTTTATTTTTAAAATATAGTTTCCAACATCAGGAAGTCCACAAATTCTACATTTTAACGAAAATACCCCAGCCTATGTAATACTATTGATGTCCAAGTCACGGAATTCAAACCTTCGACGATAGCCAGTATCAGGCACACAAGAAATTTGAACATCAGTCCTTGATACCCAGCCGGGACTATAAACTTTAAATGCAAATCTATTGCTACTTTTAGAACTTACCCTACATCGTGCTTAACTGATTTTCTGCTTGCAAATTGTACAACACGAAAGGAACCCATTTTACTATTGGCTTCGTTATTTAAGGTCTGATCACGAATCACTGTTGTAATTTTTCTGATTCTAAGTTAACATCAAAAGCATTTTTGGAGATTGACCGCTTTTTATAAATTACTGTATAGGGGGATAGGGCTTTCCCACAGTGTGCAGAATGAGTTTTAGATATTAAGTGCATATCAGACTTAAGCTGTTCAGCTTGATCGTTAGAACAAAATATCACCAACTTTGTTATTCTTCACATATTTCTGACAATCTCATAAAACGTTACTGCATTCACAACCAGATATATTCCGACCAAAATCTCATGTTGTGCCATTCGTTTGAGTTCATCGCCATGAATTTACATCTGTGATGAATTAGGCCAACTTTATGTAGAATGTTACTACTTTAACGAAACTATAGCTACTCCTAATGGAAGACATATTAATAAAAACGCACAGCCTAATAAATATCCAAATTTACTTAATATACAAAATTTTTGAATTTCTCAATTTTATGAAAGTTTGTTTCTAAATTTATTAAAATAGAAACCTGAAACTCGTTAAAAGTAGAGAATAATTAATCTTGTTCAGAGTATCTTCAAACTGGCCTCTTAAGCTGTAACGGAATGGGACAAGTTAGAAAAAGTAATTTGAGTGTTAAAGATTTAAGTCACTGATTATTTGCATGTAATATGATTTTCTCTAGTATTTCTAATTTGAGAAACATTATTGGACTGAAATTACCATTATTATTTTTAAATAACATCAGCGTTTTAGTTGTACTGTGACACAATGATGCCATGAAACACACAGGCCCAGACTGCATTAAAAACATGTGTAGAATTAAGCACGTAATAGAAGTACTAAATAATTTATAAAAGCATATCACACAGAATAGCAATCGTAACATATCGAGGAAAACGTATCTTCTGAAACTGTTGGTAAAGATCTTGCTTTATTATTAGGAGATAGAAAAGTTTTCATCCACAGTTACAAAGAAATTACAATGTTACCACCTGTATTTATACAAAGTGGGCAACTTTGACACCTACTGCAACAAATTTAATAATGAAGGATTGGAAAAAGTTTTGGTGAGTTCGGTGTCAATTTTGGTGTAATGGACCAGCTGTCTTAATTTTAGGTGCAACCTAAAAACTGAGTGATATTGAAACAGTCAAAAGCAAAATTTTGATCAATTAGGCTTCACGAAATATAGTGGGACTTACCTTCGTTGACGTCGGGATTCTCGTCGACGTGCACGGGCGACACAATTTCTGCCGTCAAGAATACGCTACCATAGGACTGTAAAAATAATCTCATGCAAGCGACGAAGGTCAGATTGCTTGAGTAACGTTCAGTTGAGAAGTGAGATGTTACTTACGATGTACACAACTGATGCGACTATACACCCCATCTTCAAGCTAAGACCACAAAGACTCTCATCTAATTCAATTCCAGGCATGATGGGCCGCGGGTTTGGAACAGGTACAGTGGTATATAGTAAAAATAAACCGCTGCGTCTGTATAGACGTACTGTTTATAAAATCTCTTTGACGTGGAGGGCAGTTATCTTTGCTCACCTCCACAGAGTAGAAATATGTAAGGAGGGAGCATTCAGTTCTTAGACCATAGATGCATCTATGGTCTAAGATTCAAACTTTTTTAAATTTCGTAATAGCTCTTGGACATCATTCCTACAACCAGTCTCAGAATGATTTTTATCTTTTAAATCTCGTATAACAGCCTGAAATGATTAAAAAACACCAATTACCAATTACATTCATTTAACGTGGCGTTAAGTCTATGATCGAAGAACATTAAAAGCATTCATCGATACGGAAGGAGAGTTGATAATGCATCATAATGTAAAAAATAACAAATAGAAAAAAAAATTTGCTATATTCTTATAATTTTGTCCTTCTGCTATAAAATCCTATAGGAACTTATGAACTTTTATATAAAAGAGGTTGAATTTCTACTGTTAATGCATTGCCGGAGGGCCCGCATCTCGTGGTCGTGCGGTAGCGTTCTCGCTTCCCACGCCCGGGTTCCCAGGTTCGATTCCCGGCGGGGTCAGGGATTTTCTCTGCCTCGTGATGGCTGGGTGTTGTGTGATGTCCTTAGGTTAGTTAGGTTTAAGTAGTTCTAAGTTCTAGGGGACTGATGACCATAGCTGTTAAGTCCCATAGTGCTCAGAGCCATTTGAACCATTGCCGGAGGACATTACACGTTGCATTAGTATTGTGGTTTCTTGATATCTTCTGTCGAAGTCTAATAATATATAGTTTACGTCTTCCTCACCGCCGCATTCAGTTGAAGAAGAGGGCATAATGCTGAGGCAATAAAGATGTTGCCATAATTTTCCGTAATTAATCGAAGTCGTGGTACCACGGGCGTGATGGGGGCTAGGTAGTATTGCATCGTTGTACATCTATATCTATGAACCGTCTGGCAGCAACTGAATAAAACGCAATTTTAGTGCCATACGCGTTTCGTCTTTATTTTCTGCAAGGCATCATCGGTGGCCTGTAATAGGTACATTTCGCCTTTATTTTCTGCAAGGCATCATCAGTGGCTTGGAATATGTACATATGTTTGCTATTTAATTTACATTTTGGTCACTGTACCTATAGGTTATAAACAGTTCTGGTGGTTGGCTCAAATGGTTCAAATGGCTCTGAGCACCATGGGACTTAACATCTGAGGTTACCCGTCCCCTAGAACTTAGAACTAGTTAAACCTAACTAATATAAGGACGTCACACACATCCATGCCCGACGCAGGATTCGAACCTGCGACCGTAGCGGTCGCGCGGTTCCAGACTGAAGCGCCTAGAACCACTCGGCCCCAACGGCCGGTGGTGGTTGGTATTTCCTATTAAGTAGTAGTGTTTTGAACTGTACTTACAGGTTGCGTGGACGATTTCCTACATACTACGCTCCTGTTGCGTTTTTGGTGTTGTTCTTCTTATAAATGGCAATTTGCGGTGTTTTCCCACATTTGCCACATTATCTTTGGTTGTCCCAGTACCGAGCGTAAGCAATTCTTACAATGTATGTGAATTTGGAATTTCTTATGAATAGATCTTGCCCTAGAATGCAAAGCTATTATCCCGCGTCCTACTTGGTTTGAGGGATTGAAGCGCACTTCGTATGCAGATGAATAGGAAAAAGAATCCCGTAATGATGAATACTCCATTAGTAGAGTAGCGCTTGACACAGTCACGTCGATTAAATATTTGGGCGTAACATTGCAGAGCGACATGAAGTGGGACAAGCATGTAATGGCAGTTGTGGGGCAGGCGGATAGTCGTCTTCGGTTCATTGGTAGAATTTCGGGAAGACGTGGTTCATCTGTAAAGAAGACTGCTTATAGAACACTAATACGACCTATTCTTGAGTACTGCTCGAGCGTTTGGGATCCATATTAGGTCGGATTGAGGGAGGACATAGAAGCAATTCAGAGGCGGGATTCTTGATTTGTTACTGGTAGGTTTGATCATCACGGGAGTGTTACGGAAATGCTTCAGGAACTCGGGTGGGAGTCTATGGAGGAAAGGAGGCGTTCTTTTCGTGAATCGCTACTGAGGAAAATTAGAGAACCAGCATTTGAGGCTGACTGCAGTACAATTTTATTGCCACCAACTTACATTTCGCGGAAAGACCACAAAGATAAGATAAGAGAGATTAGGGCTCGTACAGAGGCATATAGGCAGTCATTTTTGCCTCGTTCTGTTTGGGAGTGGAACAGGGAGAGAAGATGCTAGTTGTGGTATGAGGTACCCTCCGCCACGCACCATATGGTGGATTGCGGAGTATGTATGTAGATGTAAATGTAGATGTTGTAGTGATGTGAACCTATTATTCTTATAAAGATAAATCAAATGATATTTTGAATGCCGCTCTTAGTCAAAGACCACGGTTTATGTCTACCTGTGCTGGCATCAACTGTTGGCTTTCTGGATTGGTGTCATATTGTCAAAAAATCAAATGGCTCCAAGCACTATGGGACTTAACGTCTGAGGTCGTAAGTCCCCTAGACTTAGAACTACTTAAACCGAACTAACCTAAAGACATCACACACATCCATGTCCGAGGCAGGATTCGAACCTGCGACCGTAGCAGCAGCGCGGTTCCGGACTGAAGCGCCTGGAACCGCTCGGCCACAGCGGCCGGCACGGTATCATATTTACAATTTCTGTGTTGGTACAGGGCTTTTCAATTGACCTAAAGATAAAGAATTTTTTTTTTTGTTTTACGATTCTGAAACTAACCGCTGTACCGTGTTTTTCTTCTTGCTTTATTTCTTATATTTAATATTTTCGAAATTTTGTGGTTGTTATTTTAGATTTTAGTTCCTCTCCGCTCAAAATCTACAGTTTCCGGCAGTTGAGCCGTTAGGAACAATATTTATTACTAAGAATTTATGTGATGCTGTAATTGATATTTTCGCTCCGTGGGAACGGGTGATACCATCGTTGAATGCTGGGGTATACGGCCGGTATTTGTATTACTGCTGATATTTGTTCTATACGACATTATTTTCTGAAAAACGTTTTGTCTTCCCATATGCCCTTAAAAACGATATCAGTAATAATGCAATACTGTCTGTGAAAGTTTATGGGGGGACGTGTCAAGAAAAGTTAAACTTTCCGAAAGCAGGCGGAAGAAGAAGTCTCGTTTAGTCTTCAACAGGTTTCTGAGTAATTAAAGCGTATAATGATGTCTTCTTAATGGGAAGAACAAACATTACTCAAAGAACTAAGCCTTGGACCATTGCCTTATGCCTATAAAACAATTATCAGCATTAAAAATGATATCACGTTCACCATTTTGAAATCATTCTTGTGTTGTATTTCGGGTCTTGTGATCTCGACAGTCAAAGTCGACGGCTGGTATCGAAGATTATGGTTTATCCAGTGATTCACAGATATACACTACTGGCCATTAAAATTGCTACACCACGAAGATGACATGCTACAGACGCGAAATTTAACCGACAGGAAGAAGATGTTGTGATATGCAAATGATTAACTTTTCAGAGCATTCACACAAGGTTGGCGCCGGTGGCAACACCTACAACGTGCTGTCATGAGGAAAGTTTCCAATCGATTTCTCATACACAAACAGCAGTTGACCGGTCTTGCCCGCTGAAACGTTGTTGTGATGCCTCGTGTAAGGAGGAGAAATGCGAACCATCACGTTTCCGACTGATAAAGGTCGGATTGTAGCCTATCGCGATTGCCGTTTATCGTATAGCGACATTGCTGCTCGCGTTGGTCGAGATCCAATGACTGTTAGCAGAATATGGAATCGATGGGTTCAGGAGGGTAATACGGAACGCCGTGCTGGATCCCAACGGCGTCGTATCAGTAACAGTCGACAGTCATCTTAGCAACATGGCTGTAACGGATCGTGCAGCCACGTCTCGATCCCTGAGTCAACAGATGGGGACGTTTGCAAGACAACAACCATCTGCACGAACAGATCGACGACGTTTGCAGCAGCATGGACTATCAGCTCGGAGACCATGGCTGCGGTTACCCTTGACGCTGCATCACAGACAGGAGAACCTGCGATGGTGTACTCAACAACGAACCCGGGTGCACGAATGGCAAAACGTCATTTTTTCGGGTGAATCCAGGTTCTGTTTACAGCATCATGATGGGTGCATCTTTGTTTGGCCACATCGCGGTGAACGCACATTGCAGGCGTGTATTCGTCATCGCCATAGTGGCGTATCACTCGGCGTGTGGTATAGGGTGCTATTGGTTACACGTCTCGGTCACCTCTTGTTCGTATTGGCGGCACTTTGAACAGTGGACGTTACATTTCAGATGTGTTACGACCTGTGGCTCTAACCTTCATTCGATCCTTGCGAGACCCTACATTTCAGCAGGATAATGCACCACCGGATGTTGCTGGTCCTGTATAGGCCTTTCTGGATACAAAAAATGTTCGACTCCTGCTCTGGTCAGCACATTCTCCAGTTCTCTCACCAACTGAAAACGTCTGGTCAATGCTGGCCGAGCAACGGGCTCGTCACAATACGCCAGTCACTACTCTTGATGAACTGTGGTATCGTGTTGAAGCTGCATGGGCAGCTGTACCTGTACAGGCCATCCAAGCTCTGTTTGACTCAATGTCCAGGCGTATCAAGGCCGTTATTACGGCCAGAGGTGGTTGTTCTGGGTACTGATTTCTCAGGATCTGTGCACCCAAATTGCGTGAAAATGTAATCACATGTCAGTTCTAGTATAATATATTTGTCCAATGAATACCCGTTTATCATCTACATTTCTTCTTGGTGTAGCAATTTTAATGGCCAGTAGTGTATTTCGTCACAAAGACGGACAAACAAGCTATTAAACAGTTGGGTATAGTGTTCTGGCTCATCAGTGTATATACCTGTATATATACGATGGCTATTCGGAAAGTAAGGTCCAGTAGGTCGCGGAATGGAAACGACACCGAAAATCCAATGAAGCTCTGCACAAATGTGTTGGGCAGTACCTATCTGGCATGCCCCTCGATCGCGTCACGTTGCTCTTCAGTTCTGAGCATACAGTGAGCACGAGGAGATGCCTAGAACAATAGCCTTTCCCGATAATCATGGCCTGATTTCACGCAGCCCACACAATGCAATCGTCATTCATGTCTTTCTTCACGACAGCTCTCAGTCGCACACTGCAGGTACAATGAGGAAGCTCCTGCAGCGTTTTCGGTGGGAAGTGTTTGATCACCCACCATACAGCCCGGACTTGGCTCTCTCTGATGTTTGTCTCTGCTCACACTAACCGCTGACTATTAAGGCAACATTTTGGCAAGGGAAACGAATTCCAGACAGGTCTAGAGAGTGGCGAAAAGCACAGGCGGTTGCGTTTCATGACTGGGATGTGGGAAAGCTGTTACAGCGCTACTACAGATATGTAAGTCAGAGCGGCAACTAAGTAGCTTGAAGGGTACTATGAGGGCGGATCCAGTAGCGGAAACAACCATGTACAAGTTAAATGCACCAAAATACATGAACAACCGGAGAACAAATTCCAATGTTTGTAGTAGATTAGTAGCTGCGTAAGTGGTTAAGGTTTTAATGTAGTTTTGTAGCAGTAGAAGTAGTTGTAGTTTTTTTCTTTTTAATCTCGCTTTTTTTTTAAAAAAAGAATTAAGCATCGGAAATAAATAATTAATACATGACTTACAACTATCCAAGGAAATGTGATTTGCATGACATATTTTAGCTTTTTAGACAATAGGCTGTAATTATGAAGTATAAATAAATAAATAAATAGCCGGAAGGTGCAGCAAACTGCTGGAAATAATAAATTTTTATTTTCACTGTGGTTTCCATCTCGCGACCGAACGGGCCTTACTTTCCTAAATGAACCTCGTATTTTAACTATTCGTAAGCCAATGTGGTGCGCTCCAGTGAGGAGAAATAAAACCTTGTATGTTGCTCGATAATCACGTTAAGTGAGAAAACCACGCACAGTTTGTGAAGTTTGTTTGTACGTGTTTTAATGGTTTTCAGCAAACGGCCAAAGCATATACCTATCACCGCTAAGTAAGTACACTTCTATTTATGTGTAAGTTCAGATGTTGATCAATATTCCGACAATTTTACCTCTAGAATGCTGCAGTTAGACGTGGAAACCAAGTATAAAGATTAGGTCAGATAGAATGAAAATCTAGTAATCCAAAATGAGTTTATTTCATGTCCTGTAAAACTGGTGTTTTCTGGGAAACGAGGTTTTCGTTATAAGCCGACAATACATAGATGCCTAGCAGCCCGCCGTGCGGTTCTTGGCGCTGCAGTCTGGACCCGCGAGACCGCTACGGTCGCAGGTTCGAATCCTGCCTCGGGCATGGATGTGTGTGGTGTCCTTAGGTTAGTTAGGTTTAACTAGTTCAAAGTTGTAGGGGACTAATGACCTGAGAAGTTTAGTCCCATAGTGCTCAGAGCCATTTGAACCTAGCAGCCCATTCCTTTTCACTTTCTCCGACAGAGCGGCGAAAGTAGCTTGCCGGGAAATTACCACCACACTTCAAGTCACCCTACAGCCTGTCGTGTCGTGGGTGACAAAGAGAGCGTTGCCTGAATTGGAAAGACTGGCACTGGCTAACAATGAGCTGCGTACAGTGAAACCGGCTATTCGCCCATGGCGCACTTCCTTTCGAGCTCCACAAAGGGACAAAGTGGTCCTCAGTCGCGTTGGTATCCGACAGTGCCCAATGACGCATGCATATCTTTTCCGGGAAAAAGACTACCGGCATCCAGAGTTTGCGATGTCACATTCACGGTGTACCATGTTTTAACGTCCTACGTGTTCCATGTTGATAGGAGAGAAGTCTTTGGCATACGAAGGGACTTACCCTCCATTTTAGGCTATGACGAAACAGCAGTACGAAAAATTTTGACATTTTGGGTGGCGTCAGGGCTCCTGTCCAGTTGAATTGGTGGGTGTGTTCTATTTTTTTTGGTATTACTATTAATTTGTTAAGTGTCTGGCTTCTCCTCTTAGTTCCACGATCAGTCATCCTTCTTCCTGACTTCAGCCGTTTTCTTAATTCTTTTAATATGTGACAACGGTATGACTAAATCTTCTGGAAATTGTACGTGATATTTTCTATTACTGTGGCTATAGTTATATCGCTTTTGCTTTTCGTTTTAATGAGAATAATACTCATTCACTAGTACTACGATCTTGTGAAAAGCACCAACGACTTCATGTAACGCCATTATGGAAAAGTTCGACGTTGACTCATTACAGACGAATGTGTATTTCTTGTTAAGGTAGCGCCACCAACGTCTAATTTCTAGCGATCCGCCTCAGCTTCTCAGGGTTACCAGCTGCAAGATTTTGAGGTCAGAACTACAACTGTGTAAGCTGTAAATAACTTTGGATTAATGTTGCAATCTTATCACAGAAATACACGCATTTAAATAGTTTACAATGTGGCAATGTTACGACAGTTGTCAAACGAACGCATCTCGTCCTCAGAAAGTGAAATAAGCCTATACACAACAATGGTAAATTGTAACTAGAAATTTCTTTTCAAAATTATTCTTACAACTATGTCATGATGTTGGTCAGTACTACGATAAATCATCCGATTCCGGTTCAAAGTTCGTTACTATTTAGGATGACAATCAAGTCTACGGAGGATGGTTAGTCTTGTGACACGTTGAGCGAAATATTACCCAAGGTCGCTCGAGTTTACAGTGGATGCAAGCTGGTGAACCAACAAGTTTCGCCTCTGCTCGCGGTATTAACTCAGCTGTGATGAGCTGTCGTCTGCATGGCTGCTCTCGCCCACTGAAATTCCTATAAAAACTAATTAAGCCTTTGCTGATTTTTTTCAGAGAAACTCTCCCTATGTTTCTCGTGATGCTAGAAAACATGTACTCATCCCCAGTTTTGGAACATGCCGAAATGCACTTGCATGGCTGGAGCAGCGTGCATATTAAAATGCCCTCTCTGTCCTCTCAATAACAATTAACTAACTGGCTGGTTCGTTTCTTCACAGTTGGAGCTCAACGACGCTACAACTAATATCTAGCTGAATGTCAGCCGCAGGGAACGCAGTGTTCACACAAATTTATCCTCTGCATCGTACAGACTATTATGCGCCCCATCCTGCATTTGACGCCAGTTCAGAGAGGAGTCCTCGAAAATTTCGCTCGTTTTTCTCGTAGCCAAATTGTCTCCCCACCTGGGTTGTTTCGTTCTCGACGTCACGGCCTTTTTCGACCAATAGGAGCGTTCCTCTTATTTTGTGGAAACTTTCTCTTCCAATCGCAAGAGCCATACCACTTAGCTGCGTTGAAATCACGGCACTTTACTCCTTCCTAGTTCGTTTCCGCCAATCGGACGTTTTGTGCCCGCTCCAGACGCCTAAAAGTTACATGCGTACACCACATGTGTACCATTTGCTGTTCATGTGATCAACTGCATCACTGTTCTTGTTCGTATCCATTTGGAATTCCGAAACGCTGTTTTCTAAAGATTCTTTCTGTCCTACTTCTGATGGCCCATTACTTGCTCTCGAGTATGCGTCACCTGTCCGGTTGCTGACTCCCTCCATGGGACCCCCCATAAGAACTTCTCTTGGTGCCTCCCGTGGTGCGGCCTCTGGTTCAGCCCATGCTTGCTTCCACGCAAAACGTTTCCTCTCGCTGCCTGTTTCGCCTTTTACTTATTGACATGCGTTATATAGGAGTTATGTGTTAATACCGTTGATTGAGTGTCATCCCTTTTGCATTACATACTGTTAGGCAAATCTGCTCATTACCGTCGAAGTAATAAGTTAGGTGTCATGTTCAGCTTCCTGTTATGATGTATAAAACTCTTATGTAGGTGTGAAATTGACCTTCATTAATTGTGCCATCTTACACAGTAACCATCTACGTCTATTGCACACTGTACCAATATATTCCACAAAGCCGCACTCGAAAATTCGATTTTTCATGGGGTCATATTCCGGATTCTATTGATCACAGAGATAAGGGGTCAAGTGGCCCTTGACCTATCGACCACTTGTATACCTATCGAAAGAACGGGCATATTATTGCTGTCCTACAGTACAGGGCTGGAATTTAAATATTGCACAATTCCTCCAGCCCAGGTAAATTAAGCAAATCAGTTAGTTCTTTTGCTTTAGATGTGACCTGCGGTGGACCTTAGGTGGCTTATACACTGAAGCACCAACGAAACTGGCAAAAGCATGTGTATTCAAGTACAGAAATATGTAAACAGGCAGAATAAGGCGCTGCAATCGGCAACGCCTTTATAAGACAATAAGCGTCTGGTGCAGTTGTTAGATCGGTTACTGTTGCTACAACGGCAAGTTATCAACATTTAGGGGAGTTTAAACGTGGTGTTATTGTCAGTGCGCTAGCAATAGGACACAGCATCTCCGATGTAGAGATGAAGCGGGGATTTGTCTGTACTACCGTTTCACGATTGTACTGTGAATATTAGAAATCCGGTAAAACATCTAATCACCGACATCGCTGCGGCCAGGAAAAGATCCTTCAAGAAAGGGACCAACGACGACTGAAAAGAGTCGTTCAACGTGACTGAAGTGCAACCCTTCTGCAAATCCCTGCAGATTTCAATGCTGGACCGTCAACAAGTGTCAGCGTGCGAACCATTCAGCGAAACGTCATCGGTGTGGACTTTCGTAGCCGAAGGCCCAGTCGTGTACCCTTGATCACTGCACGACATAAAGCTTTGCGCCTCGCCTGGGGCCGTCAACACCGACATCGGACTGTTGATGACTGGAAACATGTTGTTTGGTCGGACGAGTTTCGTTTCAAATTCTATCGAGTGGATGGACGTGTACGGGTACGGAGACAATCTCATAAATCCATGGACTCTGCATGTCAGCAGGGTACTGTTCAAGGTGGTGGAAGCTCTGTAATGGTGTGGGGCGTGTGCAGTTGGAGTGATATAATACACTCTAGATACGATTCTGACAGGTGACACGTACGTGAGCATCTTGTCTGATCACCTGCATCCATTCATGTCCATTGTGCATTCCGAGGGACTTGGGAAATTCCAGCAGGACAATGTGATATCCCACACGTCCAGAACAGTTACAGAGAGTGGCTCCAGGAACACTCTTCTGAGTTTAAACACTTCCGCTGGGCACCAAACTCCCAGACATGAACGTTACTGAGCGTATCTGGGATGCCTTGCAATGTGCTGTTCAGAAGAGATCTCCACCCCTCGTACTCTTACGGTTTTATGGACAGCCCTACAGGCTTCATGGATCAATTCCATCCAGCACTATTTCAGACATTAGTCGAGTCTACGCCACGTCGTGCTGCGGCACTTCTGCGTGCTCGCGGGAGCCCTACACGATATTAGGCAGGTGTACCAGTTTCTTTGGCTCTTCGGTATAAAAGCACCATTTGTTTACCGACGATTTCTCAGAATATCCTGAACAACCATAATTTTTGAACACGGGATGTACCAATCGTGGGCATAGCCGCTTCTATTATTTCTATCCATGGTGGGTCGTCGCAATTTTTACCGTATTTTCTTAAGATGATGTTATCGGGAAAAATTCAAACTTTTTTCGATATCATTATCCATTATCAATATTTACCGTACCTATGCACGTAATATCCGGCGTGATGCGTGAATGTAGTTTTAACTGACGTAGCGAACACGTGACAAGGGTTGTAGGATCATCGCAAGGGTTCTGTGGTTACCAAACTAAGTTTTTTGTCATCATTTTCATCAATAAAACTTCATGACGCGCTGTATCAGTATAATGGACACATCATGCTAATACAAATACTCCCAAAATAGTACTTCAGTGACAATAAATTGGGTAAAAAGGGCATTGACATGCCATGAAAGAACTTAGAAAGATTTTCAAAAATCATGTAAAACTGGAAAGACTCAAAATTCAGTAAAATGTGTCTAATGAAATTTTTATTCTAAGAAACAAATCATTAGAAAGACGTTTTCGATTACTTGCGATAGATGAGCAAAGCATCCAGAAGAAAATCAAAGCAAATAGTTTTGTATTGACCTTATATTTGCGTTCTTATTCGTTGTTTCTAAGTGGGAAAGCATATTGTAAGGGTGTCGAAGTATGTAAATAAACTGTCAGAACTTTGCTGACCATAGAATTAGTTTCATATAAGCAGCGCGCCCGGCTGAAGCAGGGAAAAGAAGGGAACCAAAGGAAAAGTGCTACTATCGGAACACAAAAAAGCGAATATGTACCACTTTAAAAGACTCTGACGGTAAAGTGGAGAACCAGCTCCCTCAATCCTCACCAAAAATTTTGTCACGCGAAATTATTTGCGCTTGTTTGTGCAAAAAGAGAGTATCAGAGAGACGGAGCCAGTGGGAGGAAAAGAGAAAGTATACAACGATAGTGGGAGACAGAAAGCGGCAGTGAAACAAAAGAGAGATGAATGAAAATAACGTCAGTGGTAGCCAAAGAGAGAAGAGCTGTTAATTGGCAGTGAGAGAGAGTGGTAGTAAAAGAGAAAGACAGACGAGTGGAGATAGAAACAGTGGGACCCAAAGAGGGTGGAGACAGTGAAAATGAAAAACACAGTGGAGTGGAGACTATATGTAGGGTTGGGGGTGGGGGGATGGTTGGACCCTACCAGACCAGTTAACTTCAATACGTAAGTACTGATGAGGGAGCATTTGGGACCGAAATTTTAAACACGTGGTTATAGCGGAAAACATACAATTGGACCCGTTCCCATTGATTTCTGAGCTGCCGAGGTAGGTTGGAGGCTGTGGCAGTGGGAAAGGAAGACAAAAGGAGACAGTGGGATACGCTGTAAACCAATGGGAGAAACAGGAGCCAGCGGGAGAGAGTGGCAGTGAGAGGAGATACTGAGTATGAAGGCATAACAACAGAGAGAGATTGGGCAAAAGGATTTAGGAAGAGGACGAATATATTCGCATGCCAAAATTTTTCGTGGGGAACGCGGAATGAGGATTGAGGCAGCTGCTTCTCCACTTTTCTGTCAGTCTGTTTTAAAGGGGAACATGTTCACCTTTTTGTGCTCCAACGGCAGCGTTATTTCCGTTGATGGATTATATGAGTGTTATTCCAGAAGTCCCACGCACTGCGCATGCGCTACCGTTAAGGTTGCGTGATCAGGTTGAAATCCATGTCAGTTGTGAGCGAGACTTTAGGCGTGACGGTCGTGTGTCATTCTCATTCTCGTGACTGTGTCGTGAGTAATTCAGTCTTAAAGTGGGAGCTGAAACCGAATCAGGTCGGATTACAGTTAGTGACCAGCGTTCCCTCATCAAAATCGAATTCCTACGTGGAATGAATCCTACTGAAATTTACAGCGCTTTGAGAGAAATGTGTGGGAATAGGTAGTGGTTCTTAGTGGTCTGCCCATTTCCGTGAAGATTGGGTAAGCACTGAGGACAAACCAGCAAGTGAAAGGCCATCAACTGCAACAGACTACACCTCTCAGGTTATCGTTAATGACATGTTGAGAGAGGGCTGAGAAAAAACAAGCGAACAAATTGTATGTGAAGCCAGAATGTCTGTCACTTCTGTTTACAGAGTGTAGCTGTGAACTTATAGATGAGAGAAGTTGCTGCCAGATAGGTTCTGCGTGATCTGAGTGGAGAGAAGAAAGCAGGTCGCAAAAGAATCCCAGAAGAATTGCTTCGACGTTATCGAACAGATTTGGTGAAGGCTGCCGGTCTTGCTTACGAGATGAAGGCAGAGCTCACCATCTGCAGCATCGTTGACAGAAACGACTGCGGGCCATTGGTGCAGAGCCGGGTGGAGGGTCTGAATCAGAGGCTCAGACGGTTTTGGGACCGTTTTGGCTGCAGATTCCTTGACTTGCGCCATAGGGTGGTGGGGTTTCGGGTTCCGCTGAATAGGTCAGGAGTTCACTACATTCAGCTGGCGGCTACACGTGTAGCGGAGGCTGTGTGGCGTGGACTGGGCGGTTTTTTAGGTTAGAAGGCCTCGGGAAAGTACGGGGTGGGCTGCAATCTCAAAGGGTGCATGGCAAATACAGGACGTGCTTGGAACAAGGAACAGTCGGAATTGTAGTTGTAAATTGTTTTAGTTGTGCTCAGAAAGTCCCTGAGCTTCAAGCGCTAATAGAAAGCACAGAAGCTGAAACCGTTATAGGTACAGAAAGCTGGCTAAAGCCTGACATAAGTTCTGCAGAAATTTTTACGAAGTCTCAGACGGTGTTCAGGAAAGACAGATTAGGCAGAATTGTTGGTGGAGTGTTTGTCAGTAGTGGTTTATCTTGTAGTGAAGTCGAAGTAGATACTCCGTGCGAATTGGTATGGGTGGAGGTTATACTTAACAGCCGAACTAAGTTAATAATTGGCTCCTTCTATCGACCCCCAGACTCCGATGATATAGTTGCTGAACAGAAAATTTGAGTCTCGTAACAAATAAATACCCCACTCATACGGTTATAGTTGGTGGGAACTTCAACCTTCCCTCGATATGTTGGCAAAAATACTTGTTCAAAACCGGTGGTAGGCAGAAAACATCTTCCGAGATTGTCTTAAATGCTTTCTCCGAAAATTATTTCGAGCAGTTAGTCTACGAACCCATGCGAATTGTAAATGGTTGCGAAAACACATTTGACCTCTTAGCCACAAAGAATCCAGAGCTAATAGAGAGCATCATGACTGATACAGGGATTAGTGATCACAAGGTCGTTGTAGCTAGGCTCAATACCGTTTCTTCCAAATCCACCAGAAACAAACGCAAAATAATTTTATTTAAAAAAGCGGATAAAGTGTCACTAGAAGCCTTCCTAAGAGACAATCTCCATTCCTTCCGAACTGACTATGCAAATGTAGACGAGATGTGGCTCAAATTCAGAGATATAATAGCAACAGCAATTGAGAGATTCATACCTCATAAACTGGTAAGAGATGTAACTGATCCCCCATGGTACACAAAACAGGTCCGAATGCTGTTGCAGAGGCAACGGAAAAAGCATGCGAAGTTCAGAAGAACGCGAAATCCCGAAGATTGGCTAAAATTTACAGACGTGCGAAATTTGGCACGGACTTCAATGCGAGATGCCTTTAATAGGTTCCACAACGAAACATTGTCTCGAAATCTGGTAGAAAATCCGAAGAAATTCTGGTCGTATGTAAAGTACACAAGCGTCAAGACGCAGTCAATACCTTCGCTGCGCAGTGCCGATGGTACTGTTATCGACGACTGTGCCGCTAAAGCGGAGTTATTGAACGCAGTTTTCCGAAATTCCTTCACCAGGGAAGACGAATGGAATAATCCAGAATTTGAAACACGAACAGCTGCTAGCATGAGTTTCTTAGAAGTAGATACCTCAGGGGTTGCGAAGCAACTCAAATCGCTTGATACGGGCAAGTCTTCAGGTCCAGATTGTATACCGATTACGTTCCTTTCAGATTACGCTGATACAATAGCTCCCTACTTAGCAATCATATACAACCGTTCGCTCACCGATAGATCTGTACCTACAGATTGGAAAATTGCGCAGGTCGCACCAGTGTTTAAGAAGGGTAGTAGGAATAATCCATCGAACTACAGACCTATATCATTGACGTCGGTTTGCAGTAGGGTTTTGGAGCATATACTGTATTCAAACATTATGAATCACCTCGAATGGAACGATCTATTGATACTTAATCAGCATGGCTTCAGAAAACATCGTTCTTGTGCAACACAGCTAACTCTTTATTCGCACGAAGTAATGGCCGCTATGGACAGGGGATCTCGATTCCGTATTTCTAGATTTCCGGAAAGATTTTGACACCGTTCCTCACAAGCGACTTCTAATCAAGCTGCTGGCCTACGGGGTATCGTCTCAGTTGTGCGACTGGATTCGTGATTTCCTGTCAGGAAGGTCGCAGTTCGTAGTAATAGACGGCAAATCATCGAGTAAAAATGAAGTGATATCAGGTGTTCCCCAGGGAAGCGTCCTGGGACCTCTGCTGTTCCTGACCTATATAAATGACCTGGGTGACAGTCTGAGCAGTTCTCTTAGGTTGTTCTCAGATGATGCTGTAATTTACCGTCTAGTAAGGTCATCCGAAGACCAGTATCAGTTGTAAAGCGATTTAGAAAAGATTGCTGTATGGTGTGGCAGGTGGCAGTTGACGCTAAATAACGAAAAGTGTGAGGTGATCCACATGAGTTCCAAAAGAAATCCGTTGGAATTCGATTACTCGATAAATAGTACAATTCTCAAGGCTGTCAATTCAACTGAGTACCTGGGTGTTAAAATTACGAACAACTTCAGTTGACAAGACCGCATAGATAATATTGTGGGGAAGGCGAGCCAAAGGTTGCGTTTCATTGGCAGGACACTTAGAAGATGCAACAAGTCCACTTGTAACGCCGGAAATGCATATCCTCCTATTTCCATCTATTGTACTATAAATTTGTTTTCCTTATTTTTGTTACCTGAATATATGACATTTCTGTGTCTTTACATATTGTAATTGTTTTACTATTTGTATATATATTTTTATGCATTTATGTCGATGTATAATTGGTTTGTTTCGTAAATATTATTTGTATTTTTACGCTGGGTCTTGCCTAGGGAAAACTGCTATCGAACGATTACATCGATAGGTCGTGTGAAGAATCAAAGTGTGTAGGATCTTTGGTAGTGTTAACTCTGCCGCGTGGAGCGCGGGCAGAGAGAGTCTGGCTGGAGTAGCGAGTGGAGCAGGTGTGTTGTGTGAAGCTCCCGCGAGTTGCCGCGCTTTCGGGGTTTGGCAGCATGTAATTGCGCTCGACTTGCGATGATAGTTTCTGACATGGTGTCGCGGACGGGAAGCATTAGCTGGCGCACATCAAGAGCCCGTTTGGTCTGGTGACCGTGTCGAGAAGAAGGCGCGCCAACATCCAGCTTCTGCAACAGCGACGGCCGACAATGAGTGACTGTCGCCACCTCCTCGATCGACGACTTCAAACCTTCAATCAACCAACAAGGAAGACTGGAAGCACGTAAAGTTTTAGAACTGTGTGGCAGACCTCAGCTTTTCAAACTTTTAAAATTGTTTTATCACAAAATTACAGCTACTTAGCAATAACCTTTGTTGCTCATTGTCCCTAATTGCATTACCAAGCAGGGTCCCTTCCTTTTCCGAAATGAACCCGAGTGTCGTTGAAATTCAGACGCCAGCATTAAAGTACAATCATTCGATTTCACTGCTTTAATTTCAAAGTTCACTTTAAGTATTCATAGCTGGCTACAATATTTAGATTACACAAGCACAAATTAAGAGTGCGAGTTTTGTTACCGTATTTTAGCTTACCTGTGACTGCAGCTCAGCTTGGTACGTACTAAATTTTACTATTGTTAATTGTTCAGAATCATTTAATTCAAGTTCAAAGTTAAATCTCTTATTTCTAAATCGCGTAGATTCAAGTAGCTTTTGAAATGATTGTTGAGGTAGTCCAAGACTAACCGTATTTTACTGAATTTCGATGTGCTTCAGAAAGAAAGCTCACTATTAACTTCAGTCACTAAATTAACTTTCGATTTTCCGGTCTTATTAATTCTTTTGCTAAATTAAGTCAGAGTGCAGCGAAATTTATTACTTCTAACAAACTTTCAGTTTTCACACTACACATGTCAACCTTCAGTTGCCACGCTTCTAGTGCTAATTATATGTGTAATAACCTTTCTTTTTCAGTTACTATAGTAATTGTCTTTACGACTGGCGACAGTAATTTCCCCAAATCTCAAATAGCTAATTACCGCTAGTTGATTGTTAACGTAACGGCCGCACATTTACTTTCTTTATTAACTTTACCCCTTTTCAAAATTAATTTCTACCAGTTTCATTTGCATTTTTCCTTTCATTTGGATGTAACCCTTTCCTCCCTCTTTACCGACAGATTAACTTCGGTGACGATTGCTTTTTCCCAAATTTCCATTAGGTACACGCGGTTTAATTTTTCACTGTCATTTAGGTCGATAGTGAGGGGGAGGTTACACACTAAAGAGACAGCTTACACTACACTCGTTCGTCCTCTGTTAGAATATTGCTGCGCGGTGTGGGATCCTTACCAGGTGGGATTGACGGAGGACATCGAAAGTGTGCAAAAAAGGGCAGCTCGTTTTGTATTATCACGTAATAGGGGAGAGTGTGTGGCAGATATGATACGCGAGTTGGGATGGAAGTCATTAAAGCAAAGACGTTTTTCGTCGCGGCGAGATCTATTTACGAAATTTCATTCACCAACTTTCTCTTACAAATGCGAAAATATTTTGTTGAGCCCAACCTACATAGGAATGATCATCAAAATAAAATAAGAGAAATCAGAGCTCGAACAGAAAGGTTGAGGTGTTCGTTTTTCCCGCGCGCTGTTCGGGAGTGGAATGGTAGAGAGATAGTATGATTGTGGTTCGATGAACCCTCTGCCAAGCACTTAAATGTGAATTGCATAGTAATAATGTAGATGTAGAAGGAGGACGTTTTCTGTAAAGGATTGTTGCACGTGATGAAACCTGGATATGAGATTCTGAGCCAGAACTGAAGTCTCAGTCGTCACAATGGAAAAGTTCCGACTCTCCATGCCCGAAAAAAAAAAAAAAAAATCCAACGTCAACAATGAAAGATGCAACTGGATCTTTGCGTATGACATAAACGGAGTCATAGTCTGTAACTACAAGCTGTTTCTGCACAATATTTTGCGCCCGAAAATTCGTCAAAGAATGCCTGACGTGTTCGGAGCTGATGTCCTGATTTTGCAGTATAATACCAGACCACATATTCCCCTGCAAATGAGAAAAACACTCGACAAATACTTCCCCATCCACAGTAAAGTCCTGATATGAGGCTACCAGATTTTGATTTGTTTCCCAAATTGAAGGAACA
Source organism: Schistocerca nitens (assembly GCF_023898315.1). Lineage (NCBI taxonomy): Eukaryota > Metazoa > Arthropoda > Insecta > Orthoptera > Acrididae > Schistocerca > Schistocerca nitens. Next base: position 393,866,540 of record NC_064622.1, on the reverse strand, counting down.
ACTCAGGGGGAAACGTTTTGATATAATCGATGTAGCGTCCAGTGAATTGACCGTAGTAGTAAGATGGCTCAACAATGAAGGTGCCCCGTCCGGTATACAGAAGTTCCCAAAACGTTGGGAAGCTGCCTTAAGCAAGAATGGAGATTATGTTCAAAGCCTGTAAAGCTATTTTTAAAAATAAATTTTTTTTCACTTCTATGTTACATTGAGCAGAAGTTTTTAAATGACTCTTGTATACACAAGCTTTCCTTGTGAATCAGTCAACCTACCTGTGAAAATCGTATCAAAATCTTTACAATAGTTTCTGAGATTATTCTTCGCATATAGACATAAAAACGAGGCGAGGGACTTTAATTTGTGATATGTATAGAAGATGTGTACAGATGTACAAATTCAGGTTATGATTCTCTACTCTCTGGAGCTGAACCGGCTGTTCACCGCATTTCGCGCTAGATACCGCCGCCTGTGTAACTTAACAGATCGTAACTCTCATCATTGCCGCGAGATGACGCTGCAAACACAAATAAACAGATAACGGAGGGTGATCGATTTTCCTGTATTTCCCGGGATCGTCCATATTTGAACATATATTTTCATGATCTCCCAGATTCCGTATTTTCAGGCTAATTGGGCGTTCTTCTCCCGTTTTTAACTTTCTTTTTCGTATGTACAAATATTTTTCAAGCATTTAAATTTCTCGCGCCGATCAAATTTCGTTGAAACGTTTGGACAGCAGAGAGAACTGATTCTCTATCGACATTATGCCTATCGGTTATCTTCGAAATGACCAACCGAAGCTTGGCGGTTAGAAGTGACTTCGTTTCAGTGCCAGTGCGTACTGTGAATCGATTTATGATGGGCAGCGAAGACGAAGCTAAAACGCCACCAAAAATAAAACAAAGTATATGTCTACATACCTGACGAAGTGAGAAGTTTTATATTCCTGGATTGGACAGCAAGGTCAAATGCTTATAAAGCAAACTGGTCAATCTGCAAATGTGAGATCAGCATCGGATATGGCGGCAAGAACAATTGTGTACAGCACGTGGATACTTCAGGTAATAAATTATTATTCTAAATATCTTACTGTTCAGCATATAATAACTTCTTGTATTTGCTTGTAGGTCGAAAAAACAATGCAAATGACGTCACTATTGCATCCAGGACTTTCTTCAGCTCTCCTGACTTGAGCAAGGGCCTGAAAACGACGACGCGAAAATCTTTGCCGGTGAACTTTCGTTAGTCTACCAAACAGTACAACACAATCTAAGGTATTGGAGCTTGGACTATACGATCAAACTTTCAAAAAACGTGTTCAGAGAACCTAATGTGTCAAAGGAAATATCTTGCCGGCGAACTAAAGCTGAAATGATCATAAAGAAAGTACTGACCTCAAGAAGTGTGAACGATTTTCTGGAAGTTTTAAATGACACCAAAAATGTGTAGCATGTTCTTTTCTTTAGCAACAGGTGCCTCCAATCACCTAAACAGAAAACGTTTCCAGTTGTAGTACGACATTTTAACCCCTTTAGAGGAATTCGAAACAAATTGTTGGATTTCATAGAATAGGCAGATGAAACTGCAATGGATGTTCATAGGTTGTTAAAAACTTACTGAAGTCAAATAATTTAAATGCTAGTAAATATTACCATACTGTGCTGATGGTGCTAATATAATTTATGGCAAGCACCATTCGAAGGTAATCAGAATGAAAAAATCCTCAAAGCCAGTGTTTTAACCATGTGCTTCGTAATGCCATGAAACGTGCATGCAATTGTTTGCAATATTTAGATGCTGAAGTGTTAGTATAAAAAATATATAGTCATTTTTCCAGTCCTGCCAAATTAAGGGAAACGTTAAAATTATTTTTTTTAATTTGTTGATATTGAATGTGCTGAAAGCCTGCACATGTAAATACTAGATGGTTATCTCTCACACCTGCTATAGAAAGAATTCCGATCTTAGTATTACGGAATCTCATGAAGCTGTACAGTTACTAATTAGTAAAGCTAGACAGAGAAAGGAAGATTGATTTTTTTAGTAGTGATACTCATAAATTGTTAGCCACAGTTCTTGATTCAAATTTAAATCTACTAGTGAGAACAACTTCTATGATTCTTTAAATTCTTACTTTGTTAACAAATTTGATGGCAGTTTGAAGTCTTTAATCCCAGTATGTCTAAAAAGGGAATTAACATTCAATGACATGCATGAAGTTGTGGAATATGTCAAGCTGGATTGTGTGAATGAAGATGAATTACACAAGGAATTTCGTAGTTCGAACGATGCAATGAAATGTGCTGCTTCTTTAGAGGGTACCGTTAGCCAGAAATGGATAAAAATTTTAACAAATTTGAAGTCAAATAATGTGAATTTTGAAAACTTGAGTAAGCTGGTACGTTATGTTAGGAGTACAGAAGAAAGTAATGTCACGCCAAGTGACTATTTTCTCTTGCTAATAATAAGTGGACAGATGTAAGGAACAGAAGCAGTACAATCCTAATTAAATCTGAACTGCAAGTTACCAAGAATTTTCCTTATTATTGCAGTGAATTCTTTGAATTTGCTAAAAACGGTATAAAACTACTGACTGAAGCAAAATCTGTTGCAAAATATGTATAAGTATTGCGATGTGTATTTAAATAGTTATCTTTTACAAATACTCCTTTGATTTTCGGTTAAATTTCGTTGTGCTCTTAATCTCCCTTATTTTTTGGTAAGGATATAAAACCTCCCTTATTTTCTTTTAAAAAAGTTGGTCAGCCTAAGATAACGATAGGTGTATTACATTGTATTGTATTGAACTGTGGACCTCGAAACGATGGAGAGTCTCCGTCCCCGCCGAAGCCCTCAGTGCGTCCCCACAACAGGCTACAGCAGTCCACTCACCCCACCGCCACCCCACACCGAACTCAGGAAACGTCTCACACCAGACGAGTGTAGGCCCAATGTTTGCGTGGTAGAGTAATTATGCTGTATGCGTACGTGGGGAAAGTGTTTGCACAGCAGTTGCCGACATAGTGTAACTGAGGCAGAATAAGGGGAACCAACCCGCATTCGCCGAGGCAAATGGAAAACGCCTAAAAAATTATCCACAGGCTGGCCGGCACCACCGGACCTCGACACTAATCCGCCGGGCAGATTCATGCTGGATCCGGCACGCCTTCCCGTCCGGAAAGCAGTGCGTTAGACCGCACGGCTAACCGGGCGGGCGATATATTACAAACTCATTATTGACATAATTAAAATTATAGACACAAGCCATCCTCGTGAATTAATCTTTCTCTTAGTGAAAATCGTGTGAAAATTCCAACAGAAGTTCTTAAGATTTGCCTGTACATACAGGCAGTAAAACATAGCGGAGGACTTTAATTTAGTAACATGTACAGACGAAGCGTAAATAGTTTAGAAGTACGTGCATCACACACATTGCTGATTTAAGAATCGCTCCGTCTGAGATACACATTGCGGCTAATTTTTCGTTATCTCCGTTTTCGGCCGTTTGCACAGTCTTCACCCCGAAGGGCTGCAACCCTTTCTAAACCAGAGAGCGTAGGTATTGTCTGCAGGGCATCAGCGTCTGTTAGAAATTAAAATTGTAGAGAAGCCGGAAGCCGAATTAAAACTTGCTCGATTTTTACGCGTTTGACTCAACCAACGTCAGCACCTTCAGAACTGAGGTAACCACCATACAACAAAATAAAATTACAGATTCATCTTACAGCGTGATAACTCACATTATTTAGCCAAGAGCCACACGTTACAAGATAAGAAAAAAGTTTCAGTAAATACTGGCTCTAAAACTCATACTTTCTTATGATCATGAAACATATTTCACTTAATGAAAAAGTGCCCACGGCTCTTAAGGTATGCATTTTAGAGCCTACATTTATTGGACCTTTTTTTTTTTTTCGTGTTTTGATCCACACCAGCACGTCAGGAACTTGCCTACTCTGCGATATTAGCTACAACAGTACCGGTACGCGTATTCCACCGTCACATGTATCAGAATCATTGTCACTTACAAATTTCAACTTAATCGTTCCTAGACTAGGCTCCCTCATCTCAGATTCATACATTTACCCTTCTCCGTCATGCCTGAAAGTTTGTAACGTTATAGCGGAATCACCTCGTATGCGAAGAATTTAAAAAAGTGTCACGTATTCCAACAAGAGGATGTGTTTGTCAAAATTACCAGAAAAATTCCGGTAATGAAATCGGTACCTTTTACCGAGCGAGGTGGCGCAGTGGTTAGCAAACTGGACTCGCGTTCGGTAGGACGACGGTCCAAACCCGCGTCCGGTCATCCTGCTTTAGGTTTTCCGTGATTTCCCTAAATCACTTCAGGCAAATGCCGGGTTAGTGCCTTTGAAAGGGGAACGGCCGACTTCCTTCCCCATCCTTCCCTAATCCGATTGGACCGACGACCTCGCAGTTTAGTCCACTTCTCGAATCAACCAACCAACCATTACCTGTTCAGGTATGAACCAGTCTGTCCTCTCATTACCACTTGTCTGTTATGCACAAGTAGATACTACAGGCTATGCTGCATATGGTTACCACACATCCTCACACATCATTCATCCTTTCTTCGCACAGAATCACGAACTCCTTCAGATACACCTGACCCCATTCGAATTACATCACCGGCCTTGGTTACATAGTCATGTAACGTCTGCAAATTGGTGATAGGTTGGGTACACGCCAATGCCTTTAAATGTCCCCACCGTCAGAAATCAAACGGATTCAAGGCTGGTGGATGGGGAAGCTGCGCTATAGGACCTCCTCAATCAAGCGCTCACGAAACAGTGGAGGGAGGCACAGCCCCATGATGTGTAGAAATGCGGTGTTGCCTCGCCATGCATAAACGACATTACTATTACAGTAAGCTACTTTTCAGCTAGCTTTGTATACATTTGTGACGCCATGTGACTTAGGTCAATGCCCAACGGCTGACATCCCAAACCCCACCCTCCTTATCGGTTGTGACAATGCTCTTATCGGTGAGTTGACCAGCCTTATTAGTGATGTCATCCTAATCACAAGAGAAGCCACATTCCCTTCCCTTCCTCCTTTCCCCTCCATCTCCCCTCTCCAACCAATCTAAGAATAGTATTACAGTGAGACAGTTAACCATAGTGTAGTATTTTGGAGGGCACTGAAATTACCATATAGCCCCAAAGAAGGCATCTTGGATGTGCTCAGAAGTGTCCAAACCATCTTATTTTTTTGCATCATGTTCAAACTCATTTACCCAAGAATTAAGGAAAGCGTACATTTAGCAGTACTTCCACATCTAAAATACATCAGCAACATACATTGTAAGATGGTAAGAACTATGCCCCTTACATGAAGTCATTAAAGATTACCTAACTCACGTTGAGTGAACAGTAGGGCTGAACAAAATGACTGACAAGGCACAATGCATCTTGTAGAGGGTATAGTATGGACGTATTGGAATAATTAATGTTGGGTGATGGTTTTAAAGTAATTCACATGACATGAAAACTTTGTGGAAACAAGTCGATTTACTGGACGCTACTTTACCCCAGGGAAGTATTTAGAGTAACCGTGGCCAGCTGGGGAACGGCGAAGGGAAGCGACAGTAGGTAGCTTAGGGCGGCTCAAGCTCTGAGAAAGCGGTAATACAGCACGGCCCCCAGCCACCTTAAGATGAGTGACAGCATGGGTGGTTGACCCCGACCCCATGCTGGTGTACCGGGAAGCAGACGGAGAACTTGTATGCCTCTTGATAAATGCCCGTTGTCCCGTTTTCAGGGAAACATACGAGAACGCCGCGCAAAGCTACGGTGGAGCAGTCAACAGAGGTTAAAATATGCATGTTCGTGACTATAGCAACTTCACGCTGAATTCACAGTCCGCAGAGTAGGAAGTATATCAGGTGAAGAGCGACAGAATGAATTACGCCGGCCTCCGATAGGAACGTAGGACCGAGGAATTTGAAGTACTCTCCTGGGAGTCAGAATTGCGGAACAATTGGTGTTTGAGCAGACGCTAACCTTGATGGGTGGCCTGGGAGGAGCTAAAATAGAAGAAGTTGAGAGGAAGGGAAATTTTGTGGGAATTTGTTGACTTCCCAGAGCAGGCATTGGTCGGCACTGGGAAGTGACGCATAATTAACGCGACTTGCGCTGCAATTGGCGTAAGTGATTTTGCTGGAGGGGAAACCGAGGCGAAGAGCGGACTGGGAGAAATCCCTGTGGAGGTCTTCCATTCCCAGCTTGCCTAGAGTGCGGACGTGGCGTTCTTGACTCAGCTTGCCTGAGAAAGAGTGAGCATCTCAGCAGTTTAGAACTTATCAAAGGGAACGATTGAGCTTGGAGATAGGAAGTTTTGGTTCAGCTATGTACTGAGCAAGATAGCTAGGAGTGAATAGACGAGCCTTGCAGCACCACGAGGTCGGCCGACGTCCACACAACGACGCCGCTCCGCAACGCTGCATTCGGTGATGCCCCCGCTCCGGCCACTGATTAATTTGTTGGATCACGTCGGCAAAGTTTCCGCAAGGGTTTCATGGGTCGTGTATTGTAGAATTCTTCTCGCACTTCGCATTACGCCTGGGTCAGTCAATAGGAATTACTTTTGAGTTATCGCGCTTTACTCCATGCAAACGCAATTTATTACCACTGCCTGATAGGAGAGTCTTGTAATGTGATGATTGAAGGTCGGGAGTTAAAATAAATTTGTGCTAATCGACTGCATCTGTTTTCAATCAAGTAGATGAAATCCCAAGTCACTTTCTTAATTAATTTTATGTTCAACATTTGCATCTGGTGTTCAATAGGTGAATATAACATCAATGTGCACCCCTTTTTAATTAAAAGTGATTAATTCTGAATAAATTAATGTCAACACTGCCAGCGCAGTTCAATCAGGAGTCACAGGGCCATATTACTTTTTTGTGTTATCCGATATTGCGGCAGTTTTGCACTCTCTGTTGATCTGTTAGTCAATTAGTTGGGGTGAACACACACCAAAACCAGCTAAGTGACGGGTGGGGTGTTACATATGGCTGACCCATGCCGAGATACGGTACTTCGGGATTTGCTAGGAAGTAGTCTTGAAATAGGAAATTTTTTTCGTGATCCATTGCTTAGCCATTTTAATTGAAAACGGGTAGCGTTAGTTACAATAAGTTACATTGTCTTCTTCATATGCTGTCCTTTCGAATTGACATTTATGGGTGCTTGTTACTTGTATTTGTGATTTGTTGGAGTACTTATGATGTGCAGTGCCGTAATCATCCGATGCTGAGCACACAGAACACAATCATTGGTACTAGCTTTTTGGGGGGAATGCTTCATCAACTGTTTGTCGGGTCACTGCTCACGCCCAGTGCATCAATTTGTGTCCTGATATATGTTTTGCGTTATCTAATTATTGAGAGTAAGGGGTACCTGGGTTTTGAGTTTTCGTGTAACATAAAAGTGCAAATGATAACGAGGGGAAATGCCAAGACAATGGCAGAATATAATCAGACTGTTACTCGGGAGAACATGGGTGATAGTAGGGAAAGCTCTACCGATGAGCGTGACGAACGCGAGCTGCAACTTCGTGAAACTTGGTCTCGCGACTGGTTTAGTCCTCTGACGTAGATTCAGGCAGTGATACTGAGGGCTCGGGGGACGCAGGGCGTACAGGATTAATCCATAAGTATGGAAGATCCAGCCTAAGAAGCCAGAGTGTGTTGGAACAAAACGGTGTCCGACGATTATCAAACGATTCATTCACAAGTGATCCGACGGGGGCGCGGAGACGGTACTTGCCTAGATATCGAAGGGTTCCTCAGAACACAGGAGAAGAGTCGCATTTTCAACCACAAAAGAACGAGGATCCAAATGCGGCTACTCTCAAAAACATTACGGACCTGTTGCAACAGATGCAAACGGTGAACTTAGAGCAGAGCGCCAACCTTAATGCCGAAATTAAAAAGGCGAATTCAGAACTGAACTATAGGCTCACAGAAGTTCATAGGGAAGTAAAAGAGGAGGTAAAGAATCTCGGCGTCAAAATAGAGAAAGAGATTGCCATCATCAAACGAACGGCAATTTAAGCCAAATTAATTGCGAAAGGTGCAAGGAAAATAGCGAGGGAAACTCGGGACTCCACGCAAAGCACGGCAAAAGTAGGAAAGGTCATGTTATCGAGGCTACAAAGCCGGATAAAACGTGTCGAAGAAAAGCAACAAGAGCAACCGGACATAGGGCCTAACGAGATGTTGAAAGAGGAGGTGGCGATATTAAAAAGAAATTTAGAGGACGAGGTAAAACGTCTCATTACAGAGACATCAGGAAAGGAGAAGGGTGTAATTACTGCGTCGACTGAACCGTCACTTGCCGGAACACAGATAACCGCTTCACGGTGTGACAAAGTTGACACTATAAGCAACGGGAGCCACGCCTTGATTCACAGCTCTGAGGCAACGACCGAGGTAAATACTGACAGCGCGGTGAGCACAATTGCTGTCAGCTGATTAGATGTACCGAACAACTGTCGAACATACAGAGGGGGAGAGATGACGATAGCGTGTCGGAACGAATTAGTCCACGTCCCGAAGTTCATACGAATCGTAAGAACGGGCGAAATGATAACTAGAATGATGACCGGTTTGACTACAAGTATTTTGTATCAGTCCGAAAGTTCCATCACTACAAGGACGAAGGTATTAGCTTGCATCCAAAAACTTTTATGGGACAATTCGAACAATCTTTGCCCCCACACTGGTCATTGATGTACCAGCTGGATTTTGTGTGCTCCCATATGGAGGGCGCGACCGCTGACTACATGAGAAATGTAGCGAAGACAAGCGTCTCGTTCGAAGAATTCAAGAATGCCTTCTTGGGCAAGTATTGGTCTAAAGAAACCTAAGAAAGGATCAAACAAGAAATTGTGATGTCCAGAGATATGGAAGTGGCAGGGTACCGGAGTCCCGTTAAATTTTTTGAAAATATGACAAAAAGGAACCAGTACCTAGACAACCTATGTAGCGGTGCGGAAATCATCAGATTATGCTACGAGTACATGAAACTTCCCATCTCGTATCAACAATCACTTGCCGGTCGTTGTGGTAGCGATACTGAAGTATTTAAGGGCATTTTGCGCGAACTGGAATTCGCATTTCAAGAGGAACAGGCGCGGGAGAAACGCCGACAGCGTGAACAAAATAACAACCGTCGCAATAATGGACCCCAGTGGGATAGTAGCCCAGTACCGAACTACTCGTACAACGGCCACAATCAAGATAAGAGTAATGGCAACTGGAGAAGAAGGTAGAAGGAAGAAGAGCGACACTCTCCGGTGCAACATAATAAATTACAAAGGACTTGGAGCGGTAATCAGCAATCTGGAAGGAACAGGAATAATGGTTACCAAAATAACAACCAGGAAGAGGTCGAAGTCCGCCCTCCGAAGCCTGGTCCATCCCACATTAACGGGCAGGATTACGAATGACTAGACCAGAGCGCGAACGTAGTAAATATAGGCTTAGAATAAGGATTTTTGCTAAAATGTCTTGTTTGTTTGTGTATGTACTGATCTTAGTGGTAGAATGTCTCGTTTATATGTGCCGATATTTTGTGTTTTTATTATTAATAATGATATCTCGCCTCTCGATGTTGTGAAAGTAAAGTGCACTAGAGTATTTTGTTAAAACACATGATTAAAGAATGGAAAACAAGTATTTCTGGGCGTACCCCTAGAAAAAGGTTGATTAGGAACTCTGTAAATTACAGAAAAGTTCCCCATAATTGTATCTCTGTCATTGGAGAACATAATTAAGGTGGCCAGTCCCGTAGGTCGTTACGATGACGCACCGACGCATCTCGTATGCCCCTGAATACGAAAGAGGTGGACAGCTGTGCGCAGTTGCGAGAATTAGCGCACCCAGTGTATGTTAAAATGAACCGGATGTAACCATCTACAGAGCGAACAGCAGCATTGATACGCCAGAAATACTTGTTGATACCAAGATAGTGTAACAACTGCGAGCGTGAGCAGTGAGCTATATTTGTGTTGTGCCATTGTGACATTGCTAATCCGAAACATGTTCACAGGCCTTATGAAACCATTCGTCACAAAAGGAGAAAACGGGAATAAAATAGAGGAGAGAAGAAGTGTCGCAATAGAACACGATAAAGGACGCTATCCAAACTTCCAACAAAAATCTTGGTAAGACTGACACATGTCTAAGTTTGTTGTGTTTTATACATGTTCGCAGTCACAATAAGAGAGACGTCTGCCTCATATGGAACTCAGAAGAAAAAACAAGATTAGAGATAAAAAGTAGTAAATAGTAAATATGTAGTCAGGTTGGCCAACACCGTGTTAGTAGTAGGAATTGGTAGTTAGGAATGGTGATGGGATCCTGTCCAGATAATATTGATTCCCTATCCCATGATTGTGTGTGTGTGTGTGAACGACTGTGAAGGAAGTTGTCTTGTACCTTTTTATGTTTATGTATAAAAAAGTTCTGTTAAATTTCTATTTTAGTTGATCCTGAAGTTGATTTACAAACAAGTAAAATTATTCCTTTTGTAATGAAACAAGTTCATTGTATTAAAAAAAATTATGGTACTGATGGTTAAACATGAGCACTTTCCATATACTAAAATTAGTTGTCTTAGTGTGTTAAGATGGCGTAACTGAGCAAGAGGGAGTTGAAGCTACGACACCTGGCACACCACACACGAGCTGGCAAGGAACGAGAACGACAGCAATGAGGGGAGCACACAGCTGACGATGGTGATGGCATGCAGACCACGCCCTGAATCGACGGGGACGGTGGTCAACTCAGCAGCCAAGGAAAGGTGAGATCCAGCACCTCTGTGTACGACTAAGAGGTCGGTCCTGGCCTCTGTACACGGTACTGATCGGGGGCAGCAATGAAGAGGTCCAAGAAGGTTTCTATATTTGTTGCTCGCCACGTCAGGTGGAGCGACAGCCCAGATGACCTTTTGTGCCTAATGACACCAACTTTGAAGGCCTGAGCAAAAACATAGGCTCTTGTCTGAACACGGTTCCTCCCTTGCCCTAAAACGTCTATAGAACGAGCAATGACCTGTGGCTGAGCCGCGAGAGGTCACCGATCATAGATGCACCGATGGGGTCTTGTGCCTGTCGGACAAGATGTCAACAACGAGCTCTTAGGTGAGAGCCATTCTGCCTCAAGAAGATGCGTGTGCCTGTGGCATCTCGGTAATCGACGTTGCTCTCTTCTCAGCCGTTACCCACCCCTCAACTTGCTAGTCAGTACTAATGTTACTTCCGTTCCTGCAAGAAACTTGAGCCGTATGTGTGAGTGTGTCAGTGTGGATTCAAATGAATAACATGCGCCTCAACGAACGTACTCATTTGTTCTGTTTATGAATTGTTATAAGAAGGTTATGATTTTATAAATGTGCCATTTGTTAAAACGTCATATATTTGTCATGCCACGTCTGTTTGTGTTAGTTGTGTTAGAATAAGATTTCATACTTATACCTTGTTGCAAATACACAACAGTGGTTGCTCAATACGCAATGATTCTTGTCATTTTGCTTTTGTTTTACATATATATAAATATAAAAGTACATGTGTGTACACAATCCAGACACTGGACTGGGTCAGACCTTGTTGAATTGCACAATACAAACGTCTAGAGACAGACACAAAAAAAACCTTTATTTATAAAATGTCAAAGGAGGGTTCACATATAATTTAATGAGAGCAACTACTATCAACTTCACAAAATGTTACAAGAATATTGTTCATATATGTTTTTAGTAGTTTAAGTCGAGTAGGGATGGATAACTGAGAGTGAATGGACCTTAAGGGGCTCCGGAAAGGCTAAAAATCATGAAAAGTTCAATTTTTACTTTTTTGCGTTTTCTTAATCTGCAGACTATTCCCTGTTAATAGATATATAATTTATTCAATTCCGAAGACTACAACTATTTTTAAATTTTTTTTTGAAATGTGTTCTACATGGGCGTGACCCACTGTGGCGCTGTTAAACTGCTGTCAAATGGTGTTATTATTAACGTCCGTGTTCATCAGGTACAGTTTAGTGATGTGGGATAAAGTATGTGTTGTGGCTAACCTGTGATGGTTCAATATATATCGCTGGTGTGATTGTCGATTGTTTCATGTTTATTTACTCTGTCGTTATCTCGAAAATATTCGTAATTAATTCTGTTTCTTGAGTCTCTGTTTTGTTGAAGTATAATAATGAGTAAAAGTAAAGTTATTAGAAATCCTCTTTAGGCTTTTAAGAAAAGGAGAAATGTTGGAAAGCCAAAGGTATGTGTTATTACTGTAAACAATAAAGACGATAACCAAGTGAGTGAACCTAACCTCTCAAGTACACCTGCCCATAGCAGGCAGAGTGGGAAAGAAAATACTTCACAGAAGAAGCTTGGTTCAATGAGTGAAAACCATGAATGTTTTATGGGCGAATCGGATGTGAATGAAATATTTGATATGTCGGTTCTCAAAGGAATTTTTTCAAACTGTGTAAGATGTATTCATTGTAGTGAAGTTGGTCTGGAACTCTCCATAATAAAGCACGTAGGACTTGCTAGTGAAATACAACTGAAATGTGATAAGTGTTCATACATGACCACCTTTTGGAACAGTGTTGCAGTAACTGCAACTGAAGAAAATGGTAGCAAAATCTACGAACACAACATTAGATTTGTTTATTCCTTGCGTTCAGTTGGTAAGGGTGCTACTGCAGGTGCAATTTTCTGTGGCATCATGAATCTTCCAAATCCCCCATCAAGTTTACGACCTATAATAAATTAATAGGGTCTAAAGTAGAAGATGTCTGTATAGAATCTATGAAGAGCGCTGTGGAAGAGGCAGTAATGGAAAATAATGGTAACAGAGATTTGACTGCAGCGTTCGATGGTACCTGGCATAAACGGGGACACACATCTCTTCATGGTGTAGTATCTGCCACCAGTATGTATACAGGGAAAGTTTTAGATGTAGCAGTAATATCAAAGTATTGTAGATGTCCACAAAAATATAAAGGTACACATGAAAATAATTGCAAAGCTAACTATAGTGGCAGTAGTGGAGGAATGGAAGTGGCTGGTGTTGCCAGTATATTCCAGCGTTCTGAGGCGTGTGATAAAGTGCGATATGTTAATTACCTTGGTGACGGTGATTCTAAAAGTTTCAAACATGTTCAAGGACTGAAGCCCTATGGTGATGATGTTGTAGTGCAGAAATTTGAGTGTATTGGACACATACAAAAGTGAATGGGAACAAGACTTCGGCGACTGAAAGCTTCGTACAAAAAACAAAAACTCAGTGATGGTAAAGGGTTGGATGGGAAGGGAAGGTTAACTGACAGTGTAATTGACAAAATACACAACTATTATGGAATGGCTATTAGGCAAAATACACAAAGTGTCGACGAAATGAAGAAGGCTGTTTGGGCTCTTTTTTTTCATACTTCTTCAACCGATGAAAATCCCCAACATAGCTTGTGTCCCAAAGAAGAAGACAGTTGGTGTAAATATAACAAAGGATTGCTAACTGGTGAAGTGTACACTCATAAGCATAGTCTGCCTCATGCAATAATGGAGGTGATAAAACCTATTTTCAGAGACTTAGCAGCACCTGAACTGTTGAAAAAGTGTACTCACGGAAAAACTCAAAACCCCAATGAAAGTGTAAATAGTGTTATATGGTCGAGAATCCCCAAGACTGTATTTGTTGGAATAGAAACACTTCACTTTGGTGTGTATGATGCTGTTGCGACTTTCAATGATGGCAACATTGTAAGGTGCAAGGTATTTAGAAATATGGGAATGAAGATAGGTTCTAACATGGTACGAGCGATGCTTGCTTTAGACAAGGAACGCCTTCGGGCTGCAGACAGGGCTGTAAAGAGTCTAGAAATACAAGCAAGAGTAAACAGGAGGAGGAACAAGAGGAAGCTGGAGGAGGAGTTTGCAGAGGATGAAGATAATCCATCATATGGACCTGGAATGCACTAAAAAGTTAATCCAATCTTTGTCGCTCGATTCCCAAAACTTTTATTTTCTCATACTAATTACATGTTTTCTAAGGATCTTCCAAACATATTTGTTTCAAACTTTCAGTAAATGTTACACAGTACCTTCTGCATAATTTAACACAGCATTTTTCCAAAAAAAACTGTATATTTTTGAATATCTAAATAAAAAATTGCAAAAAAATGTTGTGAATTTTCATTACAGTTGAAAAAAAAATCATCTTTAATAACTGAACTAAAATTTTGTAAAATCCCTGTGTTAAGTTGTAGCCCATATTCCAATAAATAATCTGTAAAAAGTTCAACTTCCTACCTCAAATACTTAGTGAGGAAAGATGTAATTTATAAGCGTTATTTTAACATTGCAAGTATAGGGCGTTCCGGAGCCCCTTAAGTTATAATTGCGGGTCTTGCCATTCAAATGACAAGCACAGAGGTGCTTAAACATGTGTATTTGCTCTTTGCGACGTGTGTCCTTGTAGTAGTAGTTTTCTTTTGAGTACTCTGACCAATAATTGTCTCCGGAATCGGAAGAGATTAAAGTAAAATTAGACTAAATAATGACCACGTCTTTAACGGTAAATCCAGTCATTGAAGGCAGGTACCCTAGGAATGAGTGGGATTGTGCATCAGAGATGAGGCAGTGGCAACCAATCGCCCGTAACTACTCACGCGAATGGATTAAAAATACCAGTTATGGAGATATTAATTTTGTACCACAGTTGGTAACATCATAGGAGTCATCACCTGTACTACAAAATTGATTTGAAGAGAGGGGCTATGTAAGATGGTAAGAACTATGCCCCTCACATGAAGTCATTAAAGATCACCTAACGTTGAGCGAACAGTAGGGCTGAACAAAATGACTGACAAGGCACAATGCATCTTGTAGAGGGTATAGTATGGACGTATTGGAATAATTAATGTCGGGTGATGATTTTAAAGTAATTCACACAACATGAAAACTTTGTGGAAACGAGTCGATTTACTGGACGCTACTTTACCCCAGGGAAGTATTTAGAGTTGACCGTGGCCGGCTGGTGAACAGCAAAGGGAAGCGACAATAGACAGCTTAGGGCGGCTCAAGCTCTGAGAAAGCTGTAACGCGGCGTGGCCTCCAGCCGCCTTAAGATGAGTGGCAGCATAGGTGGTTGACCCTGCCCCATACTGGTGTACCGGGAAGCAGACGGAGAACTTGTATGCCTGTTGATAAATGTCCGTCGTCCCGTTTTCAGGGAAACACGCGAGAAAGCCGCGCAAAGCTACGGTGGAGCGGTCAGCAGAGGTCAAAATATGCGTGTTGGTGACTATAGAAGGGGAAACCGAGGTGAAGAGCGGACTGGGAGAAGTCCCCGTGGAGGTCTTCCATTCCCAGCTTGCCTAGAGTGCGGACGTGGCGTTCTTGACTCAGCTTGCCTGAGAAAGAGTGAGCATCTCAGCAGTTTAGGACTTAGCAAAGGGAACGATTGAGCTTGGAGATAGGAAGTTTTGGTTCAGCTATGTACTGAGCAAGATAGCTAGGAGTGAACAGACGAGTGCAGCCTTGCAGCACCACGAGGTCGGCCGACGTCCATACAACGACGCCGCTCCGCATCGGTGCATTCGGTGATGCCCCCGCTCCGGCCACTGATTAATTTGTTGGATCACGTCGGCAAAGTTTCCACAAGGGTTTCATGGGTCGTGTATTGTAGAATTCTTCTCGCACTTCGCATTACGCCTGGGTCAGTCGATAGGAATTACTTTTGAGTTGTCGCGCTTTACTCCACGCAAACGCAATTTATTACCACTGCGTGATAGGAGAGTCTTGTAATGTGATGATTGAAGGTCGGGAGTTAAAATAAATTTGTGCTAATCGACTGCATCTGTTTTCAATCAAGTAGTTGAAATCCCAAGTCACTTTCTTAATTAATTTTATGTTCAACATTTGCATCTGGTGTTCAATAGCTGAATATAACATTATGTGCACCCCTTTTTAATTAAAAGTGATCACTTCTGAATAAATTAATGTCAACACTGCCACCGCAGTTCAATCAGGAGTCACAGGGCCATATTACGTTTTTGTGTTATCTCATATTGCGACAGTTTTGCACTCTCTGTTGATATGTTAGTCAATTAGTTGGGGTGAACACACAACAAAACCAGCTAAGTGACGGGTGGGGTCTACAACATACATACTCGGATACTCGTAAATGCACACACACACGCACACATACACACAAACACACACACCCTGCAGAATGTTTGGCCTCTGTAAATACTCTGCTGTCTCATCATTGAATTTCACCTCAGATGTATCTGTACTAAATGTTCCCACATCTGTCCCGTCATCATCATCATCATCATAACTATTATTTATAAACCACAACAAATTTTACTTATCTCTCTTTTTTCCACCTCTGCCTTGTCATTCAATTTCACTGCATATATGTGACACACAACGTCAAAAAAAATTCACATCTGCCTCATCATCATCATTATAAATCACTGAAGCGCCAGAGAAAGTGGTTCAAATGGCTCTGAGCACTACGAGACTTAACATCTGATTCCATCAGTCCCCTAGAACTTAGAACTACTTAAACCTGACTAATCTAAGGACATCACACACATCCATGCCCGAGGCAGGATTCGAGCCTGCGACCATAGCAGTCGCGCGGTTCTGGACTGAATCGCCTAGAACCGCTCGGCCACCACGGCTGGCAGAGAAACTGGTATAGCCATTTGTATTAAAATACAAAGAGATGTAAACGGACAGAATACGACGCTGCGGTCGGCAACGCCTATACAGGACAAGTTGGCTCTGAGCACTATGGGACTCAACTGCTGTGGTCATCAGTCCCCTAGAACTTAGAACTACTTAAACCTAACTAACCTAAGGACATCACACACATCCATGCCCGAGGCAGGATTCGAACCTGCGACCGTAGAAGTCGCACGGTTCCGGACTGCGCGCCTGGAACCGCGAGACCACCGTGGCCGGCAGACAAGTGTTTGACGCAGTTCTGCTACGATGGCAGGTTGTCAAGATTTAAATGAATTTGAACGTGGTGTTATAGTCAGCGCACGAACGATGGGACACAGCATCTCCGAGGTAGCAATGAAGTGGGGATTTTCCCGTGCAACAAGAAACTTCCTGGCACATTAATACTGTGTGCCGGACCGAGACTCGAACTCGGGACCTTAGCCACAGACAGGGGGATTTTTCCAGAATGAGATTTTCACTCTGCAGCGGAGTGTGCGCTGATATGAAACTTCCTGGCAGATTAAAACTCTGTGCTGGATCGAGACTCGAAATCGGGACCTTTTTACCTTTCGCGGGCAAGTGCTCTGCCAACTGAGCTACCCAAGCACCACTCACGCCCCGTCCTCACAGCTTTACTTCTGCCAGTACCTCGTCTCCTACCTTCCAAACTTTACAGAAGCTCTCCTGCGAACCTTGCAGAACTAGCACTCCTGAAAGAAAGGATATTGCGGAGACATGGCTTAGCCACAGCCTGGGGGATGTTTCTAGAATGAAATTTTCACTCTACAGCGGAGTGTGCGCTGATATGAAACTTCCTGGCAGATTAAAACTGTGTGCCGGACCGAGACTCGAACTCGGGACCTTTACCTTTCGCGGGCAAGTGCTCTACCGACTGAGCTACCCAAGCACGACTCACGCCCCGTCCTCACAGCTTTACTTCTGCCAGTACCTCGTCTCCTACCTTCCAAACTTTACAGAAGCTCTCCTGCGAACCTTGCAGAACTAGCACTCCTGAAAGAAAGGATATTGCGGAGAGGCTTAGCCACAGCCTGGGGGATGTTTCTAGAATGAAATTTTCACTCTACAGCGGAGTGTGCGCTGATATGAAACTTCTTTCAGGAGTGCTAGTTCTGCAAGGTTCGCAGGAGAGCTTCTGTAAAGTTTGGAAGGTAGGAGATATACATTTGACCTATGGCAGCGCCATCTAGCGTGCCAACCGTAGCGCCATCTGGTTTCCCCCTTCACGCTAGACAAGTTTCTTTCTTTGTAGTTTTTTCGTTTGACGTTTATTTCGTGAGATATTTGGCCCGGTCACGATCAATGGATGACTCTGTATATACTGTGGGATTCGACTGTTCACTGCTTTACGCTCAATGTCAATATCATCACCGCTGCTGCCGCCGTTATTGTTTTCGCCTTCAAGCATTGGTTTTATAATGGTTTTATATTTCTTGTTGCTCAGGCTTTTCGTGATCTTGTGTACACCAGTCATGTGCAGTATTTCACGAAACGTTTCCCTAACATTAACTGAATAATTTATGGGTTTTTGGTAGGTCTTAGAAAAATAAGATTCATTAAACAGGGTGTTCTGTCAAACCGTCAATCACCGATTTGTATTTTGTCTTCAGTTACAGTTACAGGATGCGTACCCAACATGTACGGTCTTCCCCTGCTAACGCTGACCTGGGGTGTGACGAATAATGAATTCATCAGTGTATTAAAAAATTAGAAACCAGCCTCGACTGCGAAAAAAGTACCTTGTGTGTACCTAGGTTTCGGCGTAGATAACTACACCTTCTTCAGAACAATAAAACCCACAAGTGCCTAAGAAGACCTTTGTCAATGATTAAAAGAACACCATGGCTATACATTTATAAACGAAAAAAGGGGAAACACAAACAGTACATATGTACAAAGTCTAAACCGTTACTTCTTAGGCACTTGTGGGTTTCATTGTTCTGAAGAAGGTGTAGTTATCTACGCCGTAACCTAGGCAAACACTAGGTACTTATTTCGCAGTCGAGGCGGGTTTCTAGTATTTTAATATATTAACCAATGACTGCTGACGCGCTGCAATGTTGAAGGTTCTTAAATTCATCAATGGCAGCACCCTCGTTAACGTGTGTTTTTGATTTTGCTGAGAGCTGCCGGAGGGATTCAGTAACCGACTTAAAGGTCTCTCTTAGTGTTTGCTGTCGATCCATATGCCCTAACCTCAGCAGCCGTAATTTCTCACGAATTGCTTTACGCGCCTGAATCACTTTCTGCTTCGTCGACATCGCGGTGTATACTAATCAGACATCTCCGCAGCGTGAGGCTTTATATATCCGGCCATTTTCTTCCCCCTCTTACTATGATCCTGCTCACACTTCTCAACAACAAGGAGGTCTACATCTATTTTCCCCTGAATAGCATCGACCTTTTCAGATAAGTCGGTTACTTTCTTGCTGACTTGATTAACTAGCTCATTTAACACATTTATCATTCTCAGATGTGTCTGGTAATACGTCTCTAGTACCCTGCGCAGACATGCAAATTTATGCGCCATAGCCTGAATTTTAGCATCCAAATACAGGCGAACGTTCTGTCTGTGAACACCCAATCTCTCGGGTTGAGAAGTGGACAAAATATGGTTCAAATGGCTCTGAGCACTATGGGACTTAACATCGGAGGTCATCAGTCCCCTAGAACTTAGAACTACTTAAACCTAACTAACCTAAGAACGTCACACACATCCACGCCGAGGCAGGATTCGAACCTGCGACCGTAGCGGTCACGCGGTTCCAGACTGTAGCGCCTAGAGCCGCTCGGCCACTCAGAGGTGGACAGACTCGTGAATTTGTCCATGGTGTAGCGTAGACAGATGTACTAACCTCTCTTACCGTGCTATATATCCAAACTCTTGAAAGTTTAGCCTGTACCTACCATCACTCAGTTTTCTTGTTTTATCAATAACGAGAAACCCATGCTGTGAATGATTCCAGCAATCTGCACATATCTTTACAAAATCATTGAAGGACATGTCCGTTCCTACATTTGCTTTGTAAATGTGTTTTAAATACACGTTATCTTGTCTGAAGGCGATAATGAGGTTTGCATTCTCCCTAAACAACTGTTTGGCCATTCTGGAATATGTGTGACTTAGATAAAATACATCAGCACCCATATGACGACCGAAACAGAAATATTTTCGATTTGGTCTTGGTTTCCCATGGTAACATCGTCAAATATGAAGACTTTGGCTTTGCTTTTTCAGGTGGAGGGATATCAGCGCTTTCACTGAGTGTCGTGTATGTAACACCATCTACACCGTGCAATATCACCTGCAATAGCTGATACTTGGGTTGAAACAGTGTTTTTGAGAATGTACAAATCGGACCCCATCTACATGTGTTAGCAGAGTCATGAGGACATTAGTCTTCCCGCAATTGGATGGGCCTACAATAATTGCTCGTATATTATCAGGAAGGAGAATTCTGTTCTTCTTGTTCTTCTTCTTCAGGTCTTCATTTGCATCTTCACAGGACCATTCACCGACAACAAAGTCCTTGTGGCGAGGGTGCTTCAGCAAACCCACCATGATAATGCGCTGGGCACAGATATGTACACTACTGGACATTACAATTGCTACACCAAGAAGAAATGCAGATGATAAACGGGTATTCATTGGACAAATATATTATACTAGAACTGACATGTGATTACATTTTCACGCAGTTTGGGTGCATAGATTCTGAGAAATCAGTACCCATAACAACCACCTCTGGCCGTAATATCGGCCTTGACACTCCTGGGCATTGAGTCAAACTGAGCTTGGATGGCGCGCACAGGTAGAGTTGCCGTTGCAGCTTCAACACGATACCACAGTTCATCATGAGTAGTGACTGGCGTATTGTGACGAGCCAGTTGATCGGCCACCATTGACCAGACGTTTTCAATTGGTGAGAGATCAGGAGAATGTGCTGGCCAGGGCAGCAGTCGAACATTTTCTGTATCCAGGAAGGCCCGTAGAGGACCTGCAACATGCGGTCGTGCATTATCCTGCTGAAATGTAGGGTTTCGCAGGGATCGAATGAAGGGTAGAGCCACGGATCGTAACACATCTGAGATGTAACGTCCACTGTTCAAAGTGCCGTCAATGCGAACAAGAGGTGACCGAGACGTGTAACCAATGGCACCCCATACCATCACGCCGGGTGATACGCCAGCATGGCAATGACGAATACACGCTTCCAATGTGCGTTCACCGCGATGTCGCCAAACACGGATGCGACCATCATGATGCTGTAAACAGAACCTGGAGTCATCCGAAAAAAAAATGACGTTTTGCCATTCGTGCACCCGGGTTCGTCGTTGAGTACACCATCGCAGGTTCTCCTGTCTGTGATGCAGCGTCAAGGGTAACCGCAGCCATGGTCTCCGAGCTGATAGTCCATGCTGCTGCAAACGTCGTCGAACTGTTCGTGCAGATGGTTGTTGTCTTGCAAACTTCTCCATCTGTTGACTCAGGGATCGAGTCTTGGCTGCACGATCCGTTACAGCCACGCGGATGAGATGCCTGTCATCTCGACTGCTAGTGATACGAGGCCGTTAGGATCCAGCACGGCGTTCCGTATTACTCTCTTGAAACCAACGATTCCATATTCTGCTAACAGTCATTGGATCTCGACCAACGCGAGCAGCAATATCACAATACGATAAACCGCAATCGCGATAGGCTACAATCCGACCTTTATCAGAGTCGGAAACGTGATGGTACGCATTTGTCCTCCTTACACGAGGCATCACAACAACGTTTCACCACGCAAAGCCGGTCAACTGCTGTTTGTGTATGAGAAATCGGTTGGAAACTTTCCTAATGTCAGCACGTTGTAGGTGTCGCCACAGGCGCCAATCTTGTGCGAATGCTCTGAAAAGCTAATCATTTGCATCTCACAGCAACTTCTTCCTGTCGGTTAAATTTCACGTCTGTAGCACGTCATCTTCGTGGTGTAACAATTTTAATGGCCAGTAGTGTAGTTTACCTATATGTAGAAAAATGTACTTGAAAGGCTAATAATAGTATGGGTAGCCACTATAGCCCCATCACTTAAACGACTGAGCTATATTGACTACACAGAGAAAAGAGCTATATATTTTACCCATGAAGAGTAACATGATCGTCTCAGTAAATCGTATAGCATGAAAAAAAATAATTGTAATACTTTGATTGTAATGAGAGAGTGGTATGAAATAAAACGCAAACACGGTTTGAGATTATAAATAAATTATTTATTTAAAATCATAATGGGGTGTAGTATTTCAGGACTATCATTAGAATCTGTATGTCTCTTCTTCTTCCTCGCACCTGTACAGTATTTACCAAATAAAGCTTTCTGGCAAGCAATAAATTCAGCACGTATCTCACTCAAGCCTATAGATGACTCACAGTACTCAGGTTTTTTACACACATATTTCATCTGTTTCTCTTTAGGTTTAGCCGTCACGATGTGTGAACAAAGATGTTGCTTAATATCATCAATATGTGTTCTATCCACACGTAGGGAATTTACAATATCGTTGTATGCAGAGTCTATGCTAGGCAACCAACGATTCAATCTGCCCAGCGCAAGACGTATGGCAGAGTCTAGATCGTATAACTCCATAACTGAGGGATATCTTAGATAAACACAGTTATCACCCGATTTCACACACACATAATGCACAGTCATCATACACTGTTGTAATAGAAAGTGTCACACCAGTAAGGCAAATGTCTGGAGGAGAATGAGTTGGATAATATTTCGTAGTCATCTGCGGATTGATGTAGCGCTCTGCACCACATATTTCATCCCAGTCGAACTCATAAATTGGCACTTTAACACATTTGGATATATTTTCAATCTCCATTCTAGCATGCAACCCCGAGACATGATGTGCCTCTATTGCAATGTTCACACGTTTCGATCCACTGGGTGTTAAATTGTATGTGGAGGTGAAAAGCGTAGGTGTACTCGACGCTTTCTTCTTATCTACAGTATCTGCACCCTGTGGGTGCGCTATAACAGGGATGTTCTGCTGGGATGGGTCTTATGTTGGCGCCCAGTACTGACATCCATCTTGTTGTTGTTTAACACCGCCAGCGACAGCATTCGATGTGTCGTGTGCAGGGGCTCAAAGGGCTCTGAGCACTATGGGCCTTAACAGCTGTGGTCATCAGTCCCCTAGAACTTAGAACTACTTAAACCTAACTAACCTAAGGACATCACACACATCCATGCCGGAGGCAGGATTCGAACCTGCGACCGTAGCAGTCGCACGGTTCCGGACTGCGCGCCTAGAACCGCGAGACCACCGCGGCCGGCGTCGTGTGCAGGTTGTATGTCAATAAATCAATGAGTGCCGGCCTTTGTGGCCGAGCGGTTCTAGGCGCTACAGTCTGGAACCGCGTGACCGCCACGGTCGCAGGATCGAATCCTGCCTCGGGCATGGATATCTGTGATGTCCTTATGTTAGTCAGGTTTAATTAGTTCTAAGTTCTAGGGGACTGATGACCACAGATGTTAAGTCCCATAGTGCTCAGAGCCATTTGAACCAAATCGTTGAGTGGGATAGACAGCAGCAACTCCTTGTCCTGCTCCAACAAGTGAGCTATGTGCCCTACCAGATCCCACGTGGCTGCTACTCTTTGAGACGCGCTGGAGGCTGCTGCTGGAGATCTCGACGAGATGGCAGGCAAGGTTACTACAGGTATGGACGTATCAGCAGAGCTAGGCATGTTGGCGCTCGACCATGTTGAACAAAGACGATGAAGCATTAGATATGGACAAAGACGTGAAACTTTGAATAATAATAGTAATAAGGCTAAGCAGAGAGAATGATGTGGTATGGGGTAGTTACTTTTGCGTTTAATTCTGTTCTGCATGACTGTGCTGGAGTGTGACTGCTGTTGACGCTTCATAGTTCTTCTGCTGACTGACTGAACAAGACTGAGGCCCCAGAGCTGCTGAGCCCCACCTATATACCCTATGATGACGTCGCCAGATACTTCCATCCCACTGGCTGAACACGTGATTGGGTTAAGGGCTCCTATTGGTTCCCGCCATTTCCCTCAACCCAGAACGTCATCAGCTGACGTCACAGTAGTGCCCTCTGGTGGCGGCGATATGAATTAGACCACATGGCGAACACACTGGCTGCCGCCATCTTGCGTAACGGTACTTGCGTCATCACCTGACATCACGGTAGCGCTCTCTGGCGGCGACGAAATGTTATGATCACAGGGGAACTCTGGACCTCATGGTGAATACACTGGCTGTCGCCATCTAGGATTACATCACAGATGAGAGCGCCCTCTGGTGGTGGCGATGTGTACTAAGGCAGTTGACCTCTGGACCTCATGGCGAGCACATCTGCAGGAAATTGTTTAAATAAAGACTTATATCCAAGTCATTTTCCCCATAAATACTTAGGAGGAGCGAAACCCCAAGTGACCTTTGTTTACTGTCAAAATTCAAACTTGGCGCCAGTTCATAGGAGGAAGTGGCGGTCGGGTGACATAGGTTAGTGGAGGTAGCCCAAATGGCCTATCTGACCGCGATTATCTTTGCTTAGTAGAGGTGTGATGCATTATCTTGTTGGAATTTGAACTTCTTCATTTTTTCTGGGGGAGGAGGGGTGTGGCACTTTTCCACCAAAATTCAAATTTGCCGCCAAAATCCGCCATCCTGAATGACATCACAGCCACCATATTGGATGGCGTCACCGCCGCCATCTTAGAAGACGTTATCGCCGCCATATTGGATAACAGTACTTTGGGCCCATAGTGGTTTGTCCTAATACTAGCATATGGGTGTAGGTGGATGTATCTGTGAGTGCATGTGTGTGTGATTACATACTTTGTACGCAAATTAGTGTGTTTCGCACAGTGTGTGTTTGAGTGTATACTGCGAGTCAGGTTGGTTTTTGTGTACTATGTGTCTGAGTTGTATTGTTTTGTACACCATGTGTGTATTGTATATATAGTCAGCACTGCTGGTAGCCATACCAAATTAGCTTGAATTTAGTTTAATGTTATGATCACAGGGAAACTGTAACAATATTCCATGTCAACTATGTTAAAGTGGAGACTGTTCAAAAAGAGATGTATCATGGAAATATCTCAATGAAGAATGGAATCCTGTTTCCTAAGCCGGATCCATGGGTCATTGAAGTCACTGTGACCACAGGAAGACATGTTTCTGTATACAAGTAAACTGTCTGTGTGCAGAAAAATCAAAGCGCTCTTGTTCTTCTGTTAGAACCACGATCATTGGCTTTTTATTTACTGCTACTTGTGCATTGAAATGCATTTAGAATGTATGCATGGTCTATATGAGCTATTGTGTTTGAAAATTCTTCTTCATTAACAGCCCAAACAAAAGATCGTGTGTTGCTACCTCTACTCATTTTGCAGCTCCAGAATCTATCCACAGTCGAAATGCTGCTATGTAGTCCTGCAAGTAGGATGGAACCATTGTATTTTGATCCAGAGCATTTCTGTTTCGATTAATATGTGTGGCTACTCTTTCAGAGGACTCGTAGATTTACATTGAACTGGCGAATGGAATTCAGTCACTTATTTCAGGTAGCTATACAGACATATTGCATGCCATGAGTAATGAATCAATGTGAGGCAAGTACTGGAAGATGGGCACTACCATAACAGTAAAAACAATTGAGAATTTCTCAGTGAGCTATAGGGAGTAAACAAGTTTGAAATTACTAAAAATGGTTCAAATGGCTCTGAGCACTATGGGACTCAACATCTGTGGTCATAAGTCCCCTAGAACTTAGAACTACTTAAACCTAACTAACCTAAGGACATCACACACATCCATGCCCGAGGCAGGAGTCGAACCTGCGACCGTAGCGGTCACGCGGTTCCAGACTGAAGCGGCTTTAACCGCACGGCCACAACGGCCGGCTTTGAAATTACTAGGCGAGGCAGTACGACAAGCATATTGGCCAGGGAACAGACTAGATTGGGATACGTAACTATGACCGCATTGAAAGTGAAACGGAGGTAGACAGATATGTAGCTATGCGAATGGATGGTAGGTGGGCTATGGGCCCAGAAGATAAGAACTGATCGAGACGACGACCTAATACAGGGACAGAAATGGAAAGTGTTACACCACGGAGCAGCAGTTCGATATTTATCAAACGTTATGGAGATGCTCGTCATGTAATTAAATGATAAATGATAAAAAATTCACCCCCTTCGGTCACGGGTATGCTCTTGCATTCCTTATGGCTTAGAAGCAAACAATCTCAAAATGTCATCTTCAGGATTTTTCTCCTTGCTTGACACACCTGGCGTGCCAGTTCATAAAGTCTGCTGGCTGAAATCTGTTCTGAAAGTACATAATTCATCTTCCTATGACATTCCTGAAATCATCCATGGGGAAAAATCAGGGAACCTGGAAAGCCAACCAAGGATCAGTTCATTCCTCAAGCTTTTATGATGTAAACTATGGTGTTTCCAATTGCCTTATGCTGCTGGAATGTGCTATTAGGAACTCTGGTCCTCAAGGATATGACAAAAGTTTCACTATTGTTGTCGCATACTAGCGAACATTGATCCCGCTTTCAAAAAATGGCTCTGAGCACTATGGGACTTAACACCTATGGTCATCAGTCCCCTAGAACTTAGAACTACTTAAACCTAACTAACCTAAGGACATCACACACATCCATGCCCGAGGCAGGAGTCGAACCTGCGACCGTAGCGGTCACGCGGTTCCAGACTGAAGCGGCTTTAACCGCACGGCCACAACGGCCGGCTTTGAAATTACTAGGCGAGGCAGTACGACAAGCATATTGGCCAGGGAACAGACTAGATTGGGATACGTAACTATGACCGCATTGAAAGTGAAACGGAGGTAGACAGATATGTAGCTATGCGAATGGATGGTAGGTGGGCTATGGGCCCAGAAGATAAGAACTGATCGAGACGACGACCTAATACAGGGACAGAAATGGAAAGTGTTACACCACGGAGCAGCAGTTCGATATTTATCAAACGTTATGGAGATGCTCGTCATGTAATTAAATGATAAATGATAAAAAATTCACCCCCTTCGGTCACGGGTATGCTCTTGCATTCCTTATGGCTTAGAAGCAAACAATCTCAAAATGTCATCTTCAGGATTTTTCTCCTTGCTTGACACACCTGGCGTGCCAGTTCATAAAGTCTGCTGGCTGAAATCTGTTCTGAAAGTACATAATTCATCTTCCTATGACATTCCTGAAATCATCCATGGGGAAAAATCAGGGAACCTGGAAAGCCAGCCAAGGATCAGTTCATTCCTCAAGCTTTTATGATGTAAACTATGGTGTTTCCAATTGCCTTATGCTGCTGGAATGTGCCATTAGGAACTCTGGTCCTCAAGGATATGACAAAAGTTTCACTATTGTTGTCGCATACTAGCGAACATTGATCCCGCTTTCAAAAAATGGCTCTGAGCACTATGGGACTTAACACCTATGGTCATCAGTCCCCTAGAACTTAGAACTACTTAAACCTAACTAACCTAAGGACATCACACACATCCATGCCCGAGGCAGGAGTCGAACCTGCGACCGTAGCGGTCACGCGGTTCCAGACTGAAGCGGCTTTAACCGCACGGCCACAACGGCCGGCTTTGAAATTACTAGGCGAGGCAGTACGACAAGCATATTGGCCAGGGAACAGACTAGATTGGGATACGTAACTATGACCGCATTGAAAGTGAAACGGAGGTAGACAGATATGTAGCTATGCGAATGGATGGTAGGTGGGCTATGGACCCAGAAGATAAGAACTGATCGAGACGACGACCTAATACAGGGACAGAAATGGAAAGTGTTACACCACGGAGCAGCAGTTCGATATTTATCAAACGTTATGGAGATGCTCGTCATGTAATTAAATGATAAATGATAAAAAATTCACCCCCTTCGGTCACGGGTATGCTCTTGCATTCCTTATGGCTTAGAAGCAAACAATCTCAAAATGTCATCTTCAGGATTTTTCTCCTTGCTTGATACACCTGGCGTGCCAGTTCATAAAGTCTGCTGGCTGAAATCTGTTCTGAAAGTGCATAATTCATCTTCCTATGACATTCCTGAAATCATCCATGGGGAAAAATCAGGGAACCTGGAAAGCCAGCCAAGGATCAGTTCATTCCTCAAGCTTTTATGATGTAAACTATGGTGTTTCCAATTGCCTTATGCTGCTGGAATGTGCCATTAGGAACTCTGGTCCTCAAGGATATGACAAAAGTTTCACTATTGTTGTCGCATACTAGCGAACATTGATCCCGCTTTCAAAAAATGGCTCTGAGCACTATGGGACTTAACACCTATGGTCATCAGTCCCCTAGAACTTAGAACTACTTAAACCTAACTAACCTAAGGACATCACACACATCCATGCCCGAGGCAGGAGTCGAACCTGCGACCGTAGCGGTCACGCGGTTCCAGACTGAAGCGGCTTTAACCGCACGGCCACAACGGCCGGCTTTGAAATTACTAGGCGAGGCAGTACGACAAGCATATTGGCCAGGGAACAGACTAGATTGGGATACGTAACTATGACCGCATTGAAAGTGAAACGGAGGTAGACAGATATGTAGCTATGCGAATGGATGGTAGGTGGGCTATGGGCCCAGAAGATAAGAACTGATCGAGACGACGACCTAATACAGGGACAGAAATGGAAAGTGTTACACCACGGAGCAGCAGTTCGATATTTATCAAACGTTATGGAGATGCTCGTCATGTAATTAAATGATAAATGATAAAAAATTCACCCCCTTCGGTCACGGGTATGCTCTTGCATTCCTTATGGCTTAGAAGCAAACAATCTCAAAATGTCATCTTCAGGATTTTTCTCCTTGCTTGACACACCTGGCGTGCCAGTTCATAAAGTCTGCTGGCTGAAATCTGTTCTGAAAGTACATAATTCATCTTCCTATGACATTCCTGAAATCATCCATGGGGAAAAATCAGGGAACCTGGAAAGCCAGCCAAGGATCAGTTCATTCCTCAAGCTTTTATGATGTAAACTATGGTGTTTCCAATTGCCTTATGCTGCTGGAATGTGCCATTAGGAACTCTGGTCCTCAAGGATATGACAAAAGTTTCACTATTGTTGTCGCATACTAGCGAACATTGATCCCGCTTTCAAAAAATGGCTCTGAGCACTATGGGACTTAACACCTATGGTCATCAGTCCCCTAGAACTTAGAACTACTTAAACCTAACTAACCTAAGGACATCACACACATCCATGCCCGAGGCAGGAGTCGAACCTGCGACCGTAGCGGTCACGCGGTTCCAGACTGAAGCGGCTTTAACCGCACGGCCACAACGGCCGGCTTTGAAATTACTAGGCGAGGCAGTACGACAAGCATATTGGCCAGGGAACAGACTAGATTGGGATACGTAACTATGACCGCATTGAAAGTGAAACGGAGGTAGACAGATATGTAGCTATGCGAATGGATGGTAGGTGGGCTATGGGCCCAGAAGATAAGAACTGATCGAGACGACGACCTAATACAGGGACAGAAATGGAAAGTGTTACACCACGGAGCAGCAGTTCGATATTTATCAAACGTTATGGAGATGCTCGTCATGTAATTAAATGATAAATGATAAAAAATTCACCCCCTTCGGTCACGGGTATGCTCTTGCATTCCTTATGGCTTAGAAGCAAACAATCTCAAAATGTCATCTTCAGGATTTTTCTCCTTGCTTGACACACCTGGCGTGCCAGTTCATAAAGTCTGCTGGCTGAAATCTGTTCTGAAAGTGCATAATTCATCTTCCTATGACATTCCTGAAATCATCCATGGGGAAAAATCAGGGAACCTGGAAAGCCAGCCAAGGATCAGTTCATTCCTCAAGCTTTTATGATGTAAACTATGGTGTTTCCAATTGCCTTATGCTGCTGGAATGTGCCATTAGGAACTCTGGTCCTCAAGGATATGACAAAAGTTTCACTATTGTTGTCGCATACTAGCGAACATTGATCCTGCTTTCAAAAAATGGATCTGAGCACTATGGGACTTAACACCTATGGTCATCAGTCCCCTAGAACTTAGAACTACTTAAACCTAACTAACCTAAGGACATCACACACATCCATGCCCGAGGCAGGAGTCGAACCTGCGACCGTAGCGGTCACGCGGTTCCAGACTGAAGCGGCTTTAACCGCACGGCCACAACGGCCGGCTTTGAAATTACTAGGCGAGGCAGTACGACAAGCATATTGGCCAGGGAACAGACTAGATTGGGATACGTAACTATGACCGCATTGAAAGTGAAACGGAGGTAGACAGATATGTAGCTATGCGAATGGATGGTAGGTGGGCTATGGGCCCAGAAGATAAGAACTGATCGAGACGACGACCTAATACAGGGACAGAAATGGAAAGTGTTACACCACGGAGCAGCAGTTCGATATTTATCAAACGTTATGGAGATGCTCGTCATGTAATTAAATGATAAATGATAAAAAATTCACCCCCTTCGGTCACGGGTATGCTCTTGCATTCCTTATGGCTTAGAAGCAAACAATCTCAAAATGTCATCTTCAGGATTTTTCTCCTTGCTTGACACACCTGGCGTGCCAGTTCATAAAGTCTGCTGGCTGAAATCTGTTCTGAAAGTACATAATTCATCTTCCTATGACATTCCTGAAATCATCCATGGGGAAAAATCAGGGAACCTGGAAAGCCAGCCAAGGATCAGTTCATTCCTCAAGCTTTTATGATGTAAACTATGGTGTTTCCAATTGCCTTATGCTGCTGGAATGTGCCATTAGGAACTCTGGTCCTCAAGGATATGACAAAAGTTTCACTATTGTTGTCGCATACTAGCGAACATTGATCCCGCTTTCAAAAAATGGCTCTGAGCACTATGGGACTTAACACCTATGGTCATCAGTCCCCTAGAACTTAGAACTACTTAAACCTAACTAACCTAAGGACATCACACACATCCATGCCCGAGGCAGGAGTCGAACCTGCGACCGTAGCGGTCACGCGGTTCCAGACTGAAGCGGCTTTAACCGCACGGCCACAACGGCCGGCTTTGAAATTACTAGGCGAGGCAGTACGACAAGCATATTGGCCAGGGAACAGACTAGATTGGGATACGTAACTATGACCGCATTGAAAGTAAAACGGAGGTAGACAGATATGTAGCTATGCGAATGGATGGTAGGTGGGCTATGGGCCCAGAAGATGAGAACTGATCGAGACGACGACCTAATACAGGGACAGAAATGGAAAGTGTTACACCACGGAGCAGCAGTTCGATATTTATCAAACGTTATGGAGATGCTCGTCATGTAATTAAATGATAAATGATAAAAAATTCACCCCCTTCGGTCACGGGTATGCTCTTGCATTCCTTATGGCTTAGAAGCAAACAATCTCAAAATGTCATCTTCAGGATTTTTCTCCTTGCTTGACACACCTGGCGTGCCAGTTCATAAAGTCTGCTGGCTGAAATCTGTTCTGAAAGTACATAATTCATCTTCCTATGACATTCCTGAAATCATCCATGGGGAAAAATCAGGGAACCTGGAAAGCCAACCAAGGATCAGTTCATTCCTCAAGCTTTTATGATGTAAACTATGGTGTTTCCAATTGCCTTATGCTGCTGGAATGTGCTATTAGGAACTCTGGTCCTCAAGGATATGACAAAAGTTTCACTATTGTTGTCGCATACTAGCGAACATTGATCCCGCTTTCAAAAAATGGCTCTGAGCACTATGGGACTTAACACCTATGGTCATCAGTCCCCTAGAACTTAGAACTACTTAAACCTAACTAACCTAAGGACATCACACACATCCATGCCCGAGGCAGGAGTCGAACCTGCGACCGTAGCGGTCACGCGGTTCCAGACTGAAGCGGCTTTAACCGCACGGCCACAACGGCCGGCTTTGAAATTACTAGGCGAGGCAGTACGACAAGCATATTGGCCAGGGAACAGACTAGATTGGGATACGTAACTATGACCGCATTGAAAGTGAAACGGAGGTAGACAGATATGTAGCTATGCGAATGGATGGTAGGTGGGCTATGGACCCAGAAGATAAGAACTGATCGAGACGACGACCTAATACAGGGACAGAAATGGAAAGTGTTACACCACGGAGCAGCAGTTCGATATTTATCAAACGTTATGGAGATGCTCGTCATGTAATTAAATGATAAATGATAAAAAATTCACCCCCTTCGGTCACGGGTATGCTCTTGCATTCCTTATGGCTTAGAAGCAAACAATCTCAAAATGTCATCTTCAGGATTTTTCTCCTTGCTTGACACACCTGGCGTGCCAGTTCATAAAGTCTGCTGGCTGAAATCTGTTCTGAAAGTACATAATTCATCTTCCTATGACATTCCTGAAATCATCCATGGGGAAAAATCAGGGAACCTGGAAAGCCAACCAAGGATCAGTTCATTCCTCAAGCTTTTATGATGTAAACTATGGTGTTTCCAATTGCCTTATGCTGCTGGAATGTGCTATTAGGAACTCTGGTCCTCAAGGATATGACAAAAGTTTCACTATTGTTGTCGCATACTAGCGAACATTGATCCCGCTTTCAAAAAATGGCTCTGAGCACTATGGGACTTAACACCTATGGTCATCAGTCCCCTAGAACTTAGAACTACTTAAACCTAACTAACCTAAGGACATCACACACATCCATGCCCGAGGCAGGAGTCGAACCTGCGACCGTAGCGGTCACGCGGTTCCAGACTGAAGCGGCTTTAACCGCACGGCCACAACGGCCGGCTTTGAAATTACTAGGCGAGGCAGTACGACAAGCATATTGGCCAGGGAACAGACTAGATTGGGATACGTAACTATGACCGCATTGAAAGTGAAACGGAGGTAGACAGATATGTAGCTATGCGAATGGATGGTAGGTGGGCTATGGGCCCAGAAGATAAGAACTGATCGAGACGACGACCTAATACAGGGACAGAAATGGAAAGTGTTACACCACGGAGCAGCAGTTCGATATTTATCAAACGTTATGGAGATGCTCGTCATGTAATTAAATGATAAATGATAAAAAATTCACCCCCTTCGGTCACGGGTATGCTCTTGCATTCCTTATGGCTTAGAAGCAAACAATCTCAAAATGTCATCTTCAGGATTTTTCTCCTTGCTTGACACACCTGGCGTGCCAGTTCATAAAGTCTGCTGGCTGAAATCTGTTCTGAAAGTACATAATTCATCTTCCTATGACATTCCTGAAATCATCCATGGGGAAAAATCAGGGAACCTGGAAAGCCAGCCAAGGATCAGTTCATTCCTCAAGCTTTTATGATGTAAACTATGGTGTTTCCAATTGCCTTATGCTGCTGGAATGTGCCATTAGGAACTCTGGTCCTCAAGGATATGACAAAAGTTTCACTATTGTTGTCGCATACTAGCGAACATTGATCCTGCTTTCAAAAAATGGCTCTGAGCACTATGGGACTTAACACCTATGGTCATCAGTCCCCTAGAACTTAGAACTACTTAAACCTAACTAACCTAAGGACATCACACACATCCATGCCCGAGGCAGGAGTCGAACCTGCGACCGTAGCGGTCACGCGGTTCCAGACTGAAGCGGCTTTAACCGCACGGCCACAACGGCCGGCTTTGAAATTACTAGGCGAGGCAGTACGACAAGCATATTGGCCAGGGAACAGACTAGATTGGGATACGTAACTATGACCGCATTGAAAGTGAAACGGAGGTAGACAGATATGTAGCTATGCGAATGGATGGTAGGTGGGCTATGGGCCCAGAAGATAAGAACTGATCGAGACGACGACCTAATACAGGGACAGAAATGGAAAGTGTTACACCACGGAGCAGCAGTTCGATATTTATCAAACGTTATGGAGATGCTCGTCATGTAATTAAATGATAAATGATAAAAAATTCACCCCCTTCGGTCACGGGTATGCTCTTGCATTCCTTATGGCTTAGAAGCAAACAATCTCAAAATGTCATCTTCAGGATTTTTCTCCTTGCTTGACACACCTGGCGTGCCAGTTCATAAAGTCTGCTGGCTGAAATCTGTTCTGAAAGTACATAATCCATCTTCCTATGACATTCCTGAAATCATCCATGGGGAAAAATCAGGGAACCTGGAAAGCCAACCAAGGATCAGTTCATTCCTCAAGCTTTTATGATGTAAACTATGGTGTTTCCAATTGCCTTATGCTGCTGGAATGTGCTATTAGGAACTCTGGTCCTCAAGGATATGACAAAAGTTTCACTATTGTTGTCGCATACTAGCGAACATTGATCCCGCTTTCAAAAAATGGCTCTGAGCACTATGGGACTTAACACCTATGGTCATCAGTCCCCTAGAACTTAGAACTACTTAAACCTAACTAACCTAAGGACATCACACACATCCATGCCCGAGGCAGGAGTCGAACCTGCGACCGTAGCGGTCACGCGGTTCCAGACTGAAGCGGCTTTAACCGCACGGCCACAACGGCCGGCTTTGAAATTACTAGGCGAGGCAGTACGACAAGCATATTGGCCAGGGAACAGACTAGATTGGGATACGTAACTATGACCGCATTGAAAGTGAAACGGAGGTAGACAGATATGTAGCTATGCGAATGGATGGTAGGTGGGCTATGGGCCCAGAAGATAAGAACTGATCGAGACGACGACCTAATACAGGGACAGAAATGGAAAGTGTTACACCACGGAGCAGCAGTTCGATATTTATCAAACGTTATGGAGATGCTCGTCATGTAATTAAATGATAAATGATAAAAAATTCACCCCCTTCGGTCACGGGTATGCTCTTGCATTCCTTATGGCTTAGAAGCAAACAATCTCAAAATGTCATCTTCAGGATTTTTCTCCTTGCTTGACACACCTGGCGTGCCAGTTCATAAAGTCTGCTGGCTGAAATCTGTTCTGAAAGTACATAATTCATCTTCCTATGACATTCCTGAAATCATCCATGGGGAAAAATCAGGGAACCTGGAAAGCCAGCCAAGGATCAGTTCATTCCTCAAGCTTTTATGATGTAAACTATGGTGTTTCCAATTGCCTTATGCTGCTGGAATGTGCCATTAGGAACTCTGGTCCTCAAGGATATGACAAAAGTTTCACTATTGTTGTCGCATACTAGCGAACATTGATCCTGCTTTCAAAAAATGGCTCTGAGCACTATGGGACTTAACACCTATGGTCATCAGTCCCCTAGAACTTAGAACTACTTAAACCTAACTAACCTAAGGACATCACACACATCCATGCCCGAGGCAGGAGTCGAACCTGCGACCGTAGCGGTCACGCGGTTCCAGACTGAAGCGGCTTTAACCGCACGGCCACAACGGCCGGCTTTGAAATTACTAGGCGAGGCAGTACGACAAGCATATTGGCCAGGGAACAGACTAGATTGGGATACGTAACTATGACCGCATTGAAAGTGAAACGGAGGTAGACAGATATGTAGCTATGCGAATGGATGGTAGGTGGGCTATGGGCCCAGAAGATAAGAACTGATCGAGACGACGACCTAATACAGGGACAGAAATGGAAAGTGTTACACCACGGAGCAGCAGTTCGATATTTATCAAACGTTATGGAGATGCTCGTCATGTAATTAAATGATAAATGATAAAAAATTCACCCCCTTCGGTCACGGGTATGCTCTTGCATTCCTTATGGCTTAGAAGCAAACAATCTCAAAATGTCATCTTCAGGATTTTTCTCCTTGCTTGACACACCTGGCGTGCCAGTTCATAAAGTCTGCTGGCTGAAATCTGTTCTGAAAGTACATAATCCATCTTCCTATGACATTCCTGAAATCATCTATCGGGGAATAATCAGGGAACCTGGAAAGCCAGCCAAGGATCAGTTCATTCCTCAAGCTTTTATGATGTAAACTATGGTGTTTCCAATTGCTTTATGCTGCTGGAATGTGCCATTAGGAACTCTGGTCCTCAAGGATATGACAAAAGTTTCACTATTGTTGTCGCATACTAGCGAACATTGATCCTGCTTTCAAGAATTACCTAACGTACTGTTGTCATATCCAGTAACTTCCCACATCACCATGCCATTACGGCCTTATCACTTTAGGACATGGTGTAGAAACGATCTGAAGATGGTCATTACTGACTGAAACCGGTCATCGTCAAAAGAATTTATTCTTGAGTTTCTCCCGGCGTATTTGACAATCAAAATATCCACGGGTGTGCTGCCGGTCTATAGTGTCCAACGGGCACAATATTTCGGCGATCATACATGTCGCCATCATCAGGTGAACTGACGGACTCAGCTCCTGTGAACGTGCCGGCACGGAGATCCGTACGCTATGGCTGCTCAGAGGGAACTGGGTTCGGTCGCGGCGGCGGCCGATTTAAATACCCTTCGCCCGCGGCGCGCTCCCTCCGCCGTCCGCGCCCCGCGCCACGGTCGCGCGGTGGAACAGATTGCGACGGCGTCTGAGATGACGTCGGTGTGATGGCTCTGTCCGCCGTGGTAGTCACAACTATACGTTTGCTCGATTTACTCTTGATTAACCCAATCGCTGGTTCCCAAGCCTTGCGTCATCTCAGACGCCGTCGCAATCTGTTCCACCGCGCGACCGTGGCGCGGGGCGCGGACGGCGGAGGGAGCGCGCCGCGGGCGAAGGGTATTTAAATCGGCCGCCGCCGCGACCGAACCCAGTTCCCTCTGAGCAGCCATAGCGTACGGATCTCCGTGCCGGCACGTTCACAGGAGCTGAGTCCGTCAGTTCACCTGATGATGGCGACATGTATGATCGCCGAAATATTGTGCCCGTTGGACACTATAGACCGGCAGCACACCCGTGGATATTTTGATTGTCAAAAGAATTGATATTGTGATCAAAGACTGGAATAAAAGACATTTGACAGTATTGGATCACTGTTCAAATACGTGACCATGTCGCAGCTGGTGAAACGATACCAAGAGATGGAGAGTTTCTGTTTTAGAAAATCGCTGCTTCGTGCGACCTCTCACCAAGTCCTCGGGCATGTTGGTGCCGATCTGATAGGAGCGGGACTAATGCCAAATATCACACAATGCCACTCAGCGTCCCAGTTGACTCCGGCTCTACACCACGCAAATCCCTGTTATCTGTGCTATGGTGTCCATATTGAATCCGCATGGCAACTAACTTCCAACTGTTCCCAACGGTTCGTGGTGACACCCTGGTTGTAACCTCCGTATGCTGCACGATCTCCTTGTGGTGTAGTTGTTGTGGATGGACCCACGCTTCTCTTCTTGCCAAGCTGTTGTACTGAGACCATCTCGTCACCACCGGTCTTGCAGTCATTTTACTAGAACCAACTGTCTGTGCGATATGCAAGTATGATGCTCTTACGTCGGTTGTGTTAATGATGTGACTTTTCTGAAACCGAAAAACGGTGATCGTTCTCTGGGCATGCCGTGTTGCAATCTCTGCATAAAAAACTCCAGAAACGTTAGACACAATCAGCACCCAGACTTACTAACATCATTCACTATCTATAGGAACGGATTTTTTCTATGTTGGAAATACAGAACATTCTGGAGCACTGAACCAACACCGACTCAAAGGAAGGCTTCGGCGCTTGTTGGTGACGTCACGTCAGCTAGGCACGGCGAACGCCAGGCCTGTTGCAGACAGAAACGCCTGTGCGTGCTTATCACTATAAATCTCTTATTTTTGGACAAAATGTTTGGTATTGTTTTGGATTCTGCAGTTTTATTTAGATGAAAGATTTTCTTACTATCGTAAAGCTACAAATGAAGATCATAGTTCTGTATTACTGAATCCTGTAGAAACAAACGTAGATCAATATGAGAAGATGCTTTGCCCCATTGCAAGCTTCGGAAATTTTACATTCAAGTAACTATATTTACTTGATCCATTTTGTTATCGAAATTTACCCCAACCCCCTTAGAATGGACTCGTTTCTTTTATTTATTTTCGTTTGACATCGTCACTAGAAATGTGATCTAATTTCCATGTGTAAATGTCCAACTGTTGCCAGTCATTAGATTACAGTACTTTTCAACGAAAGGAATTCTAAACAGGAAACAAAATAGCTTCATACATCGAAAATACTGCTGAGCTTAAACTCTTTCAAACGTTCACATTAGGAAAGATAAATATTCCCCTCTTGCAACTGAAAGGAGAAACTTTATAAGATAAAAAAATTTTATTTGATAATACAAGTATCTCTGTTTTTCCTCTTCTTCTGTCCCCCACCCCCTCCCCCAATCGCAAGATATTTCATTAACATTCAGTGCTCCTCACCCCATAGTCAACCAAGATACCTAAAGAAGAGCACCAATATGTTCACAGTTTCTAGTAAAAGCAACCCAGTACAAACGTAACTTCCTCAGATTTACAAATAAGGTAAAGAAGCACGAATTCTGTTGCTGCTGGACTATGAAGTGGTTTTTGTATGCCAATCCTTAAAACAGGCGGACATTTAAGTTCAGGAGCACACTGTTTGTTAAGAAGTGTAATGAATTGCACAATTAATTGATTGCAGAAATCTCTCAGAACAATGTGTGTTAGTCAACTACCGCCAATAGTTTCACATTTTCCTGTGTCAGAGAGGGAGACACCACCATTATGAGTATGCCTGCAGCAGACCTGGCGTTCGCCGTGCCTAGCTGACGTGACGTCACGAACAAGCGCCGAGGCCTTCCTTTGAGTCGGTGTTGACTGAACTCGTATAGTGTGCAGGAGTCATGTAAAAGTGTGGAGGACGCATTTATCCAGCAATAGATGTTAAAGTGGTGTTAACTGGGCATCTGAGTAGTAGCAGCTTTTATCAGCAGTTGTGGGTAGACTGGCTGTTACTGGCAGCTGTGCTCGCATGTCATAGCTTTGTTATTGTGGCTGATGGTGAGCAATTAGGTTGTGGTGAGCAATTAGGTTGAGCTGCCCTCATTTGTCCCGGTAAGCACAGCAAGTTATGTACTGCCCCCCCCCCCTCCCCACCACCTCTCCTGCTTTGCAGCAGCACGCACGGTGTCACTGCTGACCACTACATGCAGAGGAGCCCGGTCTGGAGTGCACACCTATGCATCGTGGTACTGAAGTAAGTCAGGATCATACAGTGTGGACATTATGCAAGACATGTAAAAATATTTTCACATAGTATATGTTCATTGATGTAAAAAAAAAATGTTCCATCAATTACTTCACACTCTAAGGGGTCCACTTCTTCTTCTTCTAGTTTTTTTTTTTCAAAGTAGGTTATGTCTTTCTCTGGGTTAAAGCTATCTCCATATCAAGTTTCATCGAAATCGGGTTGGTTTAACCGTTTGGTCGTGAAAACGCGTAACAGAGTTACTTTCACATTTAATAAAATTAGTACACACGTACAGATTAGCCTCGTTGAGGACTGTATAAACATTGTATTTACTATATCGAATCATTATACAGGGTGTTACAAAAAGGTACGGCCAAACTTAACTTTCCGGAAACATTCCTCACACACAAATAAAGAAAAGATGTTATGTGGACATATGTCTGGAAACGATTAATTTCCATGTTAGAGCTCATTTCAGTTTCGTCAGTATGTACTATACTTTCTCGATTCACCGCCAGTTGGCCCAATTGAAGGAAGTTAATGTTGACTTCGGTGCTTGTGTTGACATGCGACTCATTGCTCTACAGTACTAGCATCAAGCACATCAGTACGTAGCATCAACAGGTTAGTGGTCATCACGAACGTGGTTTTGCAGTCAGTGCAATGTTTACAAATGCGGAGTTGGTAGATGCCCATTTGATGTACGGATTATCACAGGGCAATAGCCGTGGCGCGGTACGTTTGTATCGAGACAGATTTCCAAAACGAAGGTGTCCCGACAGGAAGACGTTCGAAGCAATTGATCGGCGTCTTAGGGAGCACGGAACATTCCAGCCTATGACTCGCGACTGGGGAAGACCTAGAACGACGAGGACACCTGCAATGGTCGTGGCAATTCTTCGTGCAGTTGACGATAACCCTAATGTCAGCGTCAGAGAAGTTGCTGCTGTACAAGGTAACGTTGACCACGTCACTGTATGGAGAGTGCTACGGGAGAACCAGTTGTTTCCGTACCATGTACAGCGTTTGCAGGCACTATCAGCAGCTGATTGGCCTCCACGGGTACATTTCTGCAAATGGTTCATCTAACAATGTGTCAATCCTCATTTCAGTACAAATGTTCTCTTTACGGGTGAGGCTTCATTCCAACGTGATCAAATTGTAAATTTTCACAATCAACATGTGTGGGCTGACGAGAATCCGCACGCAATTGTGCAATCACGTCATCAACACAGATTTTCTGTGAACGTTTGGGCAGGCATTGTTGGTGATGTCTTGATTGGGCCCCATGTTCTTCCACCTACGCTCAATGGAGCACGTTATCATGATTTCATACGGGGTACTCTACCTGTGCTGCTAGAACATGTGCCTTTACAAGTACGACACAACATGTGGTTCATGCACGATGGAGCACCTGCACATTTCAGTCGAAGTGTTCGTACACTTCTCAACAACAGATTCGGTGACCGATGGATTGGTAGAGGCGGACCAATTACAAGGCCTCTACGCTCTCCTGACCTCAACCCTCTTGACTTTCATTTATGGGGGCATTTGAAAGCTCTTGTCTACGCAAC
Organism: Schistocerca nitens; assembly: GCF_023898315.1. Classification (NCBI taxonomy): domain Eukaryota; kingdom Metazoa; phylum Arthropoda; class Insecta; order Orthoptera; family Acrididae; genus Schistocerca; species Schistocerca nitens. The sequence continues at coordinate 393,826,088 of NC_064622.1, read as the reverse complement.
CCCGGTACCAAATGTAGAGACTCTTCGTGCTCGTATTGTGGACGACTGTGATACAATACGCCATTCTCCAGGGCTGCATCAGCGCATCAGGGATTCCATGCGACGGAGGGTGGATGCACGTATCCTCGCTAACGGAGGACATTTTGAACATTTCCTGTAACAAAGTGCTTGAGTCACGCTGGTACGTTCTGTTGCTGTGTGTTTCCATTCCATGATTAATGTGATTTGAAGAGAAGTAATAAAATGAGCTCTAACATGGAAAGTAAGCGTTTCCGGACACATGTCCACCTAACATATTTTCTTTCTTTGTGTGTGAGGAATGTTTCCTGAAAGTTTGGCCGTACCTTTTTGTAACACCCTGTATTCTTTAAATTAGATAAAACTTTATATCACGGTATGTCTTTCTTTCTTAATTCGATTTTGATGAAGTGAGCCCTACATGTTGGCTCATGCTATGATCAAGTTATCTTTTAAAACACCATGAAAATTCATCTAGTAGTTTTGGAGATCTGTGTTTTCAAACAGACAGGCAGGGCGGTTCCAGATAAAACTCGAAATCATGATATCTTTTCTTTCCGTGATATGTTTTTGGTAAAACACTACCTGTACCTTGCTCCAAACTACGCTCATGTTATCTGCAAAAAACAACTGAAAAATCGTACTGGTAGGTTTGGAGATTAGCGTGTTCAAACAGACGGAAATGAAGGTTTTCAGTTTTATTTTTCCTACAGAACATATAAATTACCGTAGGAATCTGGCGACTGATATTACTTGTTCAATGTATGGAATTCAGTGTGGAAGCTCTATAACTGTACCGTCTCGTTTGCTTGGCCACAGTAGTTCGACAACTTTTTACCAACAGAAAGAAGTAAGTTGCTGCCGTCGATGTGCTTCTTCGCTAGTGATGTTTTGTAAAGTAAATCCTGCGTGGTAAGTGGAGTTCTTGTGTTGAGACTCCCCTCAGCCGTAGCCGGCACGTGTTCCTCGTCCCCAGTGTGGTTGCGCCTGCAAGAAACACCGTGAGGCGGGATGGGTGGAACATATGGTGAGACACAGACAGCCTTCCGCATGCGGCTCGACTCGGTAGAGACTGCTGAAAACTACTTTACTGCTCGACTGTTTAGCGAGTGATCGCTACCACGCTCTGTACAAAGGAGCAACTAAAGTTGCAGTTCAGTGACACATGAATGATCTTTAGTGCATCGCTATTTCCAATACAGAAAATTGCACGAATTCCTAAATCACGTCGCGTAATCGATACGAATGAAGCATACTTATTAATTTATTAGCAAGATCTTCTACTATAGAACAAAATGTAAAACACAATGCAGTCACTGTTATGAAGAAAGTTACATTAGCTTTTTTCATCATTCTGTACACTAACGTGAAAGTGTATGAAACCCACCTATAAAGAAAGGATAAAAGCGGAGCGAAGACGAATGAGAACTAATTCAAGCCACAGTAGGAGCTGCAAATGGGAAAATTAACTGGCGTAAAGACTTCCTCTCATGGAACGACAAAATGTACAGTGTGGAATTCCACGTTCACCTACACTAAAACCAAACTCCGTCCGAACAGGCAGTGGAAGATGCAACGGTACCGACCGGCCGGCGTGTCATCCTCAGCCCCCAGGTGTCACTGGATGCGGCTATCCAGCATAAAATAAAGAATTTGACATGTTTAATTTTTGCCTCGAGCAGAAGAACGTGGCCAATCAGATGCGACATCGCTTTACGTTACACGCAGAACATCATATTTGCTGGATTTTCTTTCTCTTAGAGCACATGATATGAAAATAAGCTGTTTCAGAGCATCAGGAAAATGATGATATCTCGAGAACTTCATTAAGATCGGATTAAGAAAAAAAGATATAACATGATTTAAAGTTTTATCTCGTTTGAAGAATATAACGAATATAACGAGATTTAGGGACACACATGTATTTTACTCTTTCAAATGGTTCAGAGCACTATGGGACTTAACATATGAGGTCATCAGTCCCCTAGAACTTAGAACTACTTAAACCTAACTAACCTAAGGACACATCCACGCCCGAGGCAGGATTCGAACCAGGGACCGTAGTAAAAAAATGGTTCAAATGGCTCTGAGCACTATGGGACTTAACATCAGAGGTCATCAGTCCCCTAGAACTTAGAACTACTTAAACCTAACTAACCTAATGACATCACACACAACCATGCCCGAGGCAGGACTCGAACCTGCGACCGTAGCGGTCGCGCGGTTCCAGACTGCAGCACCTAGAACCGCTCGGCCGGACCGTAGCAGTCACGCGGTTCCGGACTGAAGCGCCTAGAACCGCTCGGCCACCGCGGCCAGCTTGTACTCTTTACTCTTTGACGCTTCAGCTTATCACATTTTTGAAAATGCTTTTATTGGTTGATACGTACCACGTGATACGATTCGATATAGTGACTACAATGCTTACACAACCCTCAACGTGCATAATCTGTTCCAGTGTATTAATATTATGAAATGTGAATGAGCTGTGTTACGTTTTCACGACTAAACTGCTGAACCGAATTCATGAAATTTGATATAGATGGCTTTAACCTAGGAAAGAACATAGCTTACTTTGAAAAGTAAAAAAAGAATAAAATAAAATAAACAATAAAAAATAAAGAAGTCAATTCCTACGAATGCGAAGTAGGTGATACACCAGTGAACATAAACTAAGTAAAAGCATTATTACGTCTCTTGCATAATGTCCAAATTACAGGGTTATTACAAATGATTGAAGCGATTTCACAGCTCTACAATAACTTTATTATTTGAGATATTTTCACAATGTTTTGCATACACATACAAGAACTCAAAAAGTTTTTTTAGGCATTCACAAATGTTCGATATGTGCCCCTTTAGTGATTCGGCAGACATGAAGCCGATAATGAAGTAGCCGGCCGGAGTGGCCGAGCGGTTAAAGGCGCTACAGTCTGGAACCGCACGACCGCTACGGTCGCAGGTTCGAATCCTGCCTCGGGCATGGATGTGTGTGATGTCCTTAGGTTAGTTAGGTTTAAGTAGTTCTAAGTTCTAGGGGACTTATGACCACAGCAGTTGAGTCCCATAGTGCTCAGAGCCATTTGAACCATTTGAGCCAATGCTGCTGCAGAGCAGTGGGTGGGGGGAGGGGGGAGGCAGAACATCACTTTCTGTGCTTACTAGAACAGGCAGACATTTGAGCGCAGCTGACATTATTACGTGTACAGCAGCCAACTTCCTCGACATCACTCACAATAACAAAACTATTGACATGCGAGCACAGCAGCCAGTAGCAGTTAGTCTATCCACAAATGCTGATAGAAGCTGCAACTAGGCAGATGCTCACAAGGGAACCTCCCCATCGCACCCCCCTCAGATTTAGTTATAAGTTGCCACAGTGGATAGACCTTGAAAAACTGAACACAGATCAATCGAGAAAACAGGAAGAAGTTGTGTGGAACTATGAAAAAATAAGCAAAATATACAAACTGAGTAGTCCATGCGCAAGATAAGCAACATTAAGGACCGACACAGCACAGGAGCGCCGTGGTCCCGTGGTTAGCGTGAGCAGCTGCGGAACTAGGAGTCCTTGGTTCAAGTCTTCCTTCGAGCAAAAAGTTTAATTTTTTATTTTCAGACAATTATCAAAGTTCAGGTACTCACACATAATCAACTTCGCTCTCCAAAATTCCAGGACATGTTCAGATTTGCTTGGACATATGCAGGATTTGACGGTCTACACACGGAAAAATTTGAAAACGTAAAAAAACATATGTTTTGACAGAGCACAGGGAGAAGTGTGCGAGTGTGAGACTTTTGGATTCATTTGTTGCAGTTTATGTGACAAACTCTTATGTTTTCATCACTTTTTTTGGAGTAATTATCACATCCACAAGAAAACCTAAATCGGGCAACGTAGAAGAATCTTTTTACCCATTCGCCAAGTGTACAAGTTAGGTGGGTCGACTACATATTCCTGTCATGTGACGCACATGCCGTCACCAGTGTCGTATAGAATATATCAGACGTGTTTTCCTGTGGAGGAATCGGTTGACCTATGAACTTGCGATCAAATGTTTTCGGTTCCTATTGGAGAGGCACGTCCTTTCGTCTACTAATCGCACGGTTTTGCGGTGCGGTCGCAAGCACAGACACTAAACTTATTACAGTGAACAGAGACGTCAGTGAACGAACGGACAGATCATAACTTTGCTAAAATATAGAAAAATTTCTTGCTTGAGAGGAGACTTGAACCAAGGACCTCTTATTCCTCAGCTGCTCACGCTAACCACGGGACCGCAGCGCTCCAGTGCTGTATCGGTCCTTGATGTTGCTTATCTTGCGCATGGACTACTCAGTTTGTATATTTTGCTTATTTTTTCATAGTTCCACACAACTTCTTCCTGTTTTCTCGATTGATCTGTGTTCAGTTTTTCAAGGTCTATCCACTGTGGCAACGTATAACTAAATCTGAGGGGGGTGCGATGGGGAGGTTCCCTTGTCAGTTAACACCGCTTTAATATCTATTGCTGGATAGATGCCTCCTCCACACTCCTGCATACTATACGTGTCCAGTGCACCACAATATTCGGTATTTTCAATACAGAAAAAATCCATTCCTATACATGATGAATGATGGTAGTAAGTCTAGGCTGCTGGTTGTGTCTAACGTTTCTGGAGTTTTTCATGCGGAGATTGCAACACAGCATACCCAGAGAACGATCGCTTGAACATTATTGTCGTTTTTCGGACTTTGAGAAAAGTCACATCATTAACATGACCGGCATGGGAACATCATACCTGCATATCGCACAGACAGTTGGTTCTAGTAAAATGACTGCAAGACTCGTCGTGACGAGACGGTCTCAGTACAACAGTTTGGCAAGAAGAAAAGCGTGGGTCTATCCACAACAACTACACCACAAGAAGGTCGTGGAATATATGGAGGGCAACAGTTGAAATCCAGATGGAGGTTACACCACGAACCATTGGGAACAGGCGGAAGTTAGTTGCCATGTGTATTCTGTATGGACACCATAACATAGATAACAGGGATTTGCGTGGTGTAGAGCCATAGTCAATAAGTGGTATTATGTGATATTCGGCTTTAGTATCGCTCCTGTCAGATCGGCAGCAACATGACCGAATACTTAGTGAGAGGTGGCACGCAGCAGCGATTTTCTAAAACAGAACCTCTCCGGCTTTTGACATCGTGATGTGGGGAGCTACTGGATACGACAACAATACGTTAGGCAATTGTTGAAAGCAGGATCAATGTTCGCTAGCATATGACAACAATGGTAAAATGTTTGTCATAACTTTCATGACCAGAGTGCCTAACGGCACATTCCAGCAGCATAAAGCAAGAGGACACACCACAGTTTACAGAATAAAAGCCTTTAGGAATGAAATTATCCTTGGCTGGCTTTCCAGATTCCTGATTTTTTACGCATAGAGCATTTGTAGAATGTGGTGGGAAGATGAATAATGTACTTTCAGAATAGATTTCTGCCAGCAGACTTTATGAACTGGCACGTCAGGTGTGTCAAGCAAGGAGAAAAATCCTGATGATGATATTTGGAGATTGTTTGCTTCCAAGCGTTAAGGAATAGAAGAGTATACCCGTGACCATAGAAGTCACACATCCTACCAGTTCCGAGAGGAATGAATTTTTAATCATTTAATACCCGTTACGTGATGAACACGCCCATAACATTTGATAAACATCGAACTGGTGCGTCATGGTGTAACACTTTCCATTTCTGTCCCTGTATTAGGTCGTCGTCTCTGTCAGTTCTTAGCTTCTAGTTTCCATAGCCCACCTACCATCCATTCGTCGAGCTATATGTCTGTCCACCGCAGTTTCACTTTCGAAGCAATTATAGTTACGTATCCCAATCTAGTCTATTCACTGGCCAATAAGTGTCGTACTGCCTCGCCTAGTAATTTCAAACTTGTTTACTCCTTATTGCTCACCAAGAAATCCTCAACTTTTTACTATTATGGTAGTTTACATCAGCCAGTATCTGCCTGAGATTGACTCATTACTTATGGCATGCAATTTGTCTGTTTAGCTACGTAAAATTAGTTAATCATTTACAGTTGCCACATTAATGTAACACAATGAGTCCTCTGAAAGAGAAAATACGCACATGAATCGAAACAGAAATGCTCTGGATCATAAAGGCATTGCTTCCATCCTACTTACAGGACTAGACAGCAATATTTCGACTGTGGATTGATTATGGAGCTGAAAAATGAGTGGGGATATCAACACACAAATCTACTATTTTGGCAGATAATGAAAAAGTATTCACAAACACAGAAATTCAAGTTGAACCTGCATACATTCTAAATGCATTTCAACGCACAATAATAAAAACACAAAAAAAGCCGACGATCGTGGGAGAAAACAGAGTAACAAGCTCGCCGTGGTTTTTTACGCACGCAGAATTTACCTGCATACTGAAACACTTCTTGCTTCGGTGGCGGTGACCTCAATGACCCACGGACGTGGTGTGCGAAAGAGAGTACCATTGTTCATGGAGACAGTTCCGAGGTACGTCTCTTTTTGAACTATCTCCACATTAACTAAGTTGACACGGAATGTTGTTACAGTTACCCTGTGCGTATAACATTAAACTAAATGCAGGCTAATTTAATATGGCTACCAGCAGTGAAACTTAAACATTTGTGCAGACAATATATACAATACACACATAGTGTGCAAAACAATATAACACACACATAATACACAAAAACCAAACTAACTCTCTGTATGCTCTCATGCACGCAGTGTGCAATAAACATTAATTTGCATACAGAGTATGTAATCACTCACACATGCACTCACAGATACATCACCTACACACATATGCTGCGATAAGTGGGTCATACTATTCTATATACACACACACATTTTTACCATATACATAACACACATGCAGACACTTTACCATCAAGGTAATAGTATGTGCCTGTTAGGGCTTCCATTCTATCTGCACAAATGACCCACTTATCACCATGTCACGAAAAACCAATTCTCAATTATGATACAGTGAGCACCTCGTGTCTTCGTTATTGAATACTGAATTGTTGCACCATATACAGGGAAGGAGATAACACACTGCCAAAATCGCCATACAGGATTTCAAGTAGTCATCAACTGTGAGAGCTATTGATGCCACACACTGCACACACTTTGCCTGCTTAAAGGTAGCTTCCGTGTGTGCACAGTAAGCATGCATTTTCAAACACAGTCCTATAAATTTCATAATCGACGACCGACTCACCTCCCCTTTCATCAAGCCTATAACCTCATTGTTTGTGGGTATTTAAATAGTTCGAATGGCTCTAAGCAGAACATATGAGGTCATCAGTTCCCTAGACTTAGAACTACTTAAACCTAACTAAGTACATCACACACATCCATGCCTGAGACACGATTCGAACCTGCAACAATAGCAGCAGCTAGGTTGCAAACTGAAGCGCCTGGAACCGCTCGGCCACAGCGGCCCACCATTTGCAGGTATTATGCGATAAGGATTATCAGCTGCCTATACCCCGTGGTCTACGGGTAGCGTCTTTGATTCATAATCAAAAACGTCTTCGGTCCCATGTTCGATCACCGCCACTGCCTAAATTTTGATAAATAATCAGCATTGGCGGCCGAAGACTACCGGCATAAGAAGTCAGCCTCATTCTCCCAACGGCCTTGTCAAAGAGGGTGGAGGAGCGGATAGAGGTTCAGGGCACTCTCTTGTCCTAGGGGTGGGAAATTGCCCCTAAATGCGGAAGAACCAGCAATGATCAATGACATGAGGATGCAGAAGGCAATGGAAACCACTGCATTAAAGACACGTAACGTGTATCCACAGGACATGTGGCCTGTAATTGAAGAAGTGTCATGATGATCTCTCCATTGGCAAAAGGTTCCGGAATAGTCCCCCATTCGGATCTCCGGGAGGAGACTGCCAAGGGGGAGGTTACCATGAGAAAAAGATTGAATAATCAACGAAAGGATAACGTTCTACGAGTCGGGGCGTGGAATGTCAGAAGCTTGAACGTGGTAGGGAAACTAGAAAATCTGAAAAGGGAAGTGCAAAGGCTCAATCTAGATATAGTAGGGGTCAGTGAAGTGAAGTGGAAGGAAGACAAGGATTTCTGGTCAGATGAGTATCGGGTAATATAAATAGCAGCATAAAATGGTATAACAGGTGTAGGATTCGTTATGAATAGGAAGGTAGGGCAGAGGGTGTGTTACTGTGACCGGGTTGTTCTAATCAGAATCGACAGCAGACCAACACCGACAACGATAGTTCAGGTATACATGCCGACGTCGCAAGCTGAAGATGAACAGATAGAGAAAGTGTATGAGGATATTGAAAGGGTAATGCAGTATGTAAAGGGGGACGAAAATCTAATAGTCATGGGCGACTGGAACGCAGTTGTAGGGGAAGGAGTAGAAGAAAATGTTACAGGAGAATATGGGCTTGGGACAAGGAATGAAAGAGGAGAAAGACTAATTGAGTTCTGTAACAAGTTTCAGCTAGTAATGGCGAATACCCTGTTCAAGAATCACAAGAGGAGGAGGTATACTAGGAAAAGGCCGGGAGATACGGGAAGATTTCAATTAGATTACATCATGGTCAGACAGAGATTCAGAAATCAGATACTGGATTGTAAGGCGTACCCAGGAGCAGATATAGACTCAGATCACAATATAGTAGTGATGAAGAGTAGGCTGAAGTTCAAGACATTAGTCAGGAAGAATCAATACGCAAAGAAGTGGGATACGGAAGCACTAAGGAATGACGAGATACGTTTGAAGTTCTCTAACGCTGTAGATACAGCAATAAGGAATAGCGCAGTAGGCAGTACAGTTGAAGAGGAATGGACATCTCTAAAAAGGGCAATCACAGAAGTTGGGAAGGAAAACATAGGTACAAAGAAGGTAGCTGCGAAGAAACCATGGGTAACAGAAGAAATACTTCAGTTGATTAATGAAAGGAGGAAGTACAAACGTGTTCCGGGAAAATCAGGAATACAGAAATACAAGTCGCTGAGGAATGAAATAAATAGGAAGTGCAGGGAAGCTAAGACGAAATGGCTGCAGGAAAAACGTGAAGACATCGAAAAAGATATGATTGTCGGAAGGACAGACTCAGCATACAGGAAAGTCAAAACAACCTTTGGTGACATTAAAAGCAACGGTGGTAACATTAAGAGTGCAACGGGAATTCCACTGTCAAATGCAGAGGAGAGACCAGAGAGGTGGAAAGAATACATTGAAAGCCTCTATGAGGGTGAACATTTGTCTGATGTGATAGAAGAAGAAACAGGAGTCGATTTAGAAGAGATAGGGGATCCAGTATTAGAATCGGAATTTAAAAGAGCGTTGAAGGACTTACGGTCAAATAAGGCAGAAGGGATAGATAACATTCCATCAGAATTTCTAAAATCATTGGGGGAAGTGGCAACAAAACGACTATTCACGTTGGTGTGTAGAATATGTGAGTTCTGGCGACATACCATCTGACTTTCGGGAAAGCATCATCCACACAATTCCGAAGACGGCAATAGCTGACAAGTGCGAGAATTATCGCACAATCAGCTTAACAGCTCATGCATCGAAGCTGCTTACAAGAATAATATACAGAAGAATGGAAAAGAAAATTGAGAATGCGCTAGGTGACGATCAGTTTGGCTTTAGGAAAAGTAAAGGGACGAGAGAGGCAATTCTGACGTTACGGCTAATAATGGAAGCAAGGCTAAAGAAAAATCAAGACACTTTCATAGGATTTGTCGACCTGGAAAAAGCGTTGGACAATATAAAATGGTGCAAGCTGTTCGAGATTCTGAAAAAAGTAGGGGTAAGCTATAGGGAGAGACGGGTCATATACAATATGTACAACAACCAAGAGGGAATAATAAGAGTGGACGATCAAGAACGAAGTGCTCGTATTAAGAAGGGTGTAAGACAAGGCTGTAGCCTTTCGCCCCTACTCTTCAATCCGTACATCGAGGAAGCAATGATGGAAATAAAAGAAAGGTTCAGGAGTGGAATTAAAATACAAGGTGAAGGGATATCAATGATACGATTCGCTGATGACATTGCTATCCCGAGTGAAAGTGAAGAAGAATTAAATGATCTGCCGAACGGAATGAACAGCCTAATGAGTACACAGTATGGTTTGAGAGTAAATCGGAGACAGACGAAGGTAATGAGAAGTAGTAGAAATGAGAACAGCGAGAAACTTAACATCAGGATTGATGGTCACGAAGTCAATGAAGTTAAGGAATTCTGCTACCTAGGCAGTAAAATAACCAATGACGGACGAGGCAAGGAAGACATCAAAAGCAGACTCGCTATGGCAAAAAAGGCATTTCTGGCCAAGAGAAGTCTACTAATATCAAATACCGGCCTTAATTTGAGGAAGAAATTTCTGAGGATGTACATCTGGAGTACAGCATTGTACGGTAGTGAAACATGGACTGTGGGAAAACCGGAACAGAAGAGAATCGAAGCATTTGAGATGTGGTGCTATAGACGAATGTGGATTGATAAGGTAAGGAATGAGGAGGTTCTACGCAGAATCGGAGAGGAAAGGAATATGTGGAAAACACTGATAAGGAGAAGGGACAGGATGATAGGACATCTGCTAAGACATGAGGGAATGACTTCCATGGTACTAGAGGGAGCTGTAGAGGGCAAAAACTGTAGAGGAAGACAGAGATTGGAATACGTCAAGCAAATAATTGAGGACGTAGGTTGCAAGTGCTACTCTGGGATGAAGAGGTTAGCACAGGAAAGGAATTTGTGGCGGGCCGCATCAAAACAGTCAGTAGACTGATAACCAAAAAAAAAAAAAAATTCAGATGTGTCGAATGTGTGATGGTGGCACCTTATTACTTCATATAAATTGCAACCCTTCACCTAGTAGATGAAGCTCTCCACATATACATAAAGGAAGTCTGTGACAGCGAAATGAGTTTTCACGAACTCATGTTGGTACTGGTACATGTGGAGTTCAGAGGGGTTTAATATACACATACCTGCATAAACACGTTTCATGAATTCTAGCGAGACGTTAGCCATTTCTAGGGTGATGAAATCTTTATTGAAGATTGTGGCCTATTTAAAATTTGGTCTGGTGTCTACAACGCCCCTCGCAATGGGTAACTAAGTGAATTTTGCAAGTTTGTATAATATGTTGATATTTTTGCAGAAAAATACATTATTAGTAAGTGTGTTAACATGTTTTTCAAATGCACACGTCACATGTCTTCTTTTGGTATTTAAATCAGTGCATTCCTTCAACCACGACGCTGTTTGAAGGAAATGGTGTGGGTGACTCCATCCAGTTGCGGCCCCAACTTGAGACTTCGCTGAGGATTCTGATGCTGTATTACGTACTTTGTTTTTCCCACCAGCGTTATCATCAGGTTGATGTGGGAACCGTTTTCCGGCACCCAGTGCTCTGGATACAGCGGAAAATCGCTGGGTGCCTAATGCAGACTACTAGGATACTTTATATCTATCTCCAAAACGCACCCCATTACACAAGCTGCCGGTGTATTTTTGGTTTTCTTACCTAGTCTAGCGATTTCCCTACCAGACTGCCATCGAAACCCTTCAGTAGCAGGGGATTGTTTCATAGGACCCTCATTTAAGTTGTTTACATCCAGATACATGATGTAACTGAAATAACCAGATACAGTGAACTGTTCATCCATATGTGTATTATTTGCTAGGTGTGCCTGTGGACACTGGTAGAGTCCCCTCGTTACCGAAGTGTGGCGGGCAAGCCTAGTAACGTGACGTCACAAGTTTGTTGCAGGGCCCGTATATCTCGTTGGCCCTGTCAAAACCGACGAGTAGAACCGTATGCTAGAATCTATATATATTATAAAGATAGATGTTCGTGTGTCTGTGTATTATGTATGTATGTTCTACATCTCCTAAACCACCGGATCGATTTCATCCAAATTTGGTACATTTATCACTTATTGTCTGGAAGTAATTGCTGCGGAGGTAAAAGCTACCTGTCAACCTAACAGGCTGGGGTGAGAATTAAAAGGCAGTAAATCGCGCACCTCACGAATACCCATACTTTATTCATCCAGTATTTGAGAATAAGACCACTGAGTAACTTGTAAAAAAACAGAATTTCAAAACTTTGCGAAACTTCTCGCTGACAGCCTCCAAAAATTGATGAGAGGAAGAAAGTTCGTCGCTAACTACATCTTCACTGTTCATGCAGTAAAACTTCTGCATGAAATATGGCGTTCAGTTTATTGTTTCTTAACTATCAATTGTATTCACGACTCATTTCGCAGACAGTATTCACATGTACCACTGAATGTACTAGCAAAATTATGTCATTGATGTCATTGTACAGCACATAGTTAAGCAACTATGACATTATAAACACTGACGTGTCAGTTTCAGAAATTGGAAATTTGTGGTAAGGCCTTTTGGGACCAAACTGCAGAGGTCATAGTTTCCTAAGCCTACACACTTAAAGAAACTTATACTGTGGACAACACACACACACACACACACCCGTGCCTGAGGAAGGACTCGAGCCTCCGACGGGGGGAGCCGCACGGACTGTGACAAGACACTTGAGACCACGGGGCACTGACGTTTCGATTAATTAGTTATTTACTACTGAGTCTATTCACATCACATTTCGTTGACACTAGCGACACACATTACTAGATGTACTTGAGAAATTATATCATTGCATGACACATAGTTCGGAGGATACGACATGGTGAACATTGACTGCAGTGCAAAATTCGCTAGAGATTGAGGTGAAATATGTGTGCAAATATGTGTGAAATATGTTAACTAAATGTGAAATGTATCTGATATGTGTGTACGCGTATATGGGCAAAGCCACAGGTAAAAATCTCATCCTAAACCACTGGAAAAAATGGAATCAAATTTCGTATAAATATTAGTTATGATCTGGAAAGAAATACTGTGAAGGTAAGGAGGGAAGTGGCGAGGAGGAGATAGACACAGGGGGAGGAGTTGTGTAAAGAGAGGTGGAGTGGTAAATGGACAAAGAGAGAGAGCAGAGGAGGAGACTGACAGAGAAATGAAAGAGAAGGGAACAGGCAGACAGAGGAGGAAGGAGAGTGAAACCAGGTAAGGAGGAAGAGATGGACAGGATCAGAGGGAGGAGGTGAAGGATAGAGAGAATGGGAACGAGGAGTTGGGAGGGGGAGGAGATGGAAAAAAGAAGGGGAGAAGGATGTGGACAGAGACAGAAGCAGAAGATGGACAGAGAGGAGAGGGTCAGATGGACGGAGAAAGAGGGAAGAGCAGACAAAGAGAAGTGGCGGAGGAAGTGAACATGAGACAGGAAAGGCAGATGTGGACAGAGAGAGGGAGAATGAGGAGACGGACTAATGTAAGGTTGGAATAAATACATACCTAGGCAAAGCCAGGTACTCAGCTAGTTTATGCATAAAATGCCCTTTGGGGACGGGATCATAAACCTCCTGACTCTCCCTTTGGAGTTAGGTCTGCTCTGCACTTTAGTATAAAAAAATTTGCTAGCGTGGAGTGTCTGTGCCTATTTTGAAGGCAGACAGTCTGCCTCCCTTTTGAAGTTTTCGAAGAAGGCTTCAAAACGACGCGCGATTGCTTTGCTTTGAATCTGATTTGTGCAGCGGTTCACGTGGCCGTAGTGCACAGCCCTGGCGACAGGTAGCGCTCGAGACGGCCGCCGCCTACCGCGCCGCAGGGCGGCGGCCGACGTAACTGAGGGCCGGCGGAGCGCGGCCACTCTTCAGACTGGCCGCGGCCGGCAGAAGTGAGTGCTCCGCTGTCGGGTTAGGATGCCGCCCTCGGCCATGGGCTGCACGAGTCCGCTCCTCAAACAGCAGCAGGACTCCGGCCCCGCGCCCGCACAGGAGGCACCGGCCGACAAGAAGAACCCCGACCCGGCGCGGCGCATAAAGTGCGTGCTCGTGGGCGACGGCGCCGTCGGCAAGACCTCGCTCGTCGTCAGCTACTCGACCAACGGCTTCCCAAGCGAGTACGTGCCCACCGCGTTCGACAACTACAACGGTGAGTTGTCACTCTGCGCCTTTACTCCTGAGGGAACGCTGGTCTGTCATTGCTGCCAAGTGGAGCTAGAAGCGACACATGCTCAGCGTCGATATCGTGGGCGTGACGCTGGCGTTTCCAGTCCGTAGTTCTGTGTTTGTGTTGACATAGCGGTGCCTCTTGTCTCTGAGTGTCAAAACAGCCCAGCCACATAGACTACACTCAAGAATTATCATTTCTCGAGTGCACCAACGCTACGATCAGGATGCGTTTCTCTGGCTGGAGACGGTGACGAACAGCTGTGTTTACATTTGTCACCGCGTAAATAATGCCAGCTTTGGAAACTCACAATATGTGTGATACAGGACCCAAGGTGAAAATCAGGGTGAAAGGTTTTATTTCTGAAAGTCAAAAGACTGTTCAACTGGGTAAACAAAAAAAAGTTAGCATCTGTGTGGGAATGAGTTCGGCACTCGTGCGGACTGATTTAAAGACGTCAGTTTGAGTAGAGCTTGGCACTGGATCCTCCTCTCCCCCCCCCCCCCCCCCTGTTTGTGTTGTCAGACTGATCTGTAGCGTAGCCCGAGATCTAGATTAGGTTAAAAGTTTGAATTCTGGTTGTAGGTTAGTGAAGTCAACGAATATGAACGCCAAATAGAGCTTACGATTTGATCTCCAGCGTAACCTAGTGTTTACGTTCGCGACATATTTTGAATACAATTTGGCATATTTCTCACTTTTCGTCTAAAAACCGAAAATGCAAGGTAAACTTAGAAAACCTATGTTACACAATGAACAAATCTTTGATGAGTATTTTCATTAAGATTACGTGCTTAAACTGCACGTATACTACAAATACGCAAGGGGGTCCAATACGTAATTTCTACCTGTGAACTCGAACCTAGTACTTCTAGAACAAAAGGCCGTGGCCGATATCACTGCGCGACAAACTATCGTATTGGGAGGTTCAGTGACCGAAGTTAAAAGAAGACTTTCAATTTAGGCGACTTGCTTCACCGTGACAGGATTTTCGGATTTGTCTGCGCAATGCCTGGTACAATGAAGGTCAACGCAGTTTCGATTATCGGCCCACGTATAGCAAGAACATTCTAATGCTAGCGTATTTTGGCACCTCGAAAAAAAGCAATTGGAAGTGTGTGCGTGTTTTTGTATGGCGTCTTCGATCAGCTGATTTCAGATAGTCAAGCGACATAAAAAGCTGTAGAAGCGAGAAGCGCTTATGCGCATGGAGGAGACGTAGGCCTATAAGCAGTTCGAATACCCAATTTTGAGTGAAGTAGTGTTACATGCCTGTATAGATTTATAGACAACGCTAAAACCTGGGGGCAGTAGAAATAAGACTAGCAAAATTGTAAATGTAGCTTACCGTAGTGCAAATCCCTCCCCGGACCTAAACAAGACAAGCTATATCATGACATGTTGGCCTTTCATTACACGTGTGGTAAACATTTGTGAAATTTCAGTATTTCTTGAATGCGCTGTACTGGAAATGCCACGGTCATTTCAGATAATTTTCGAGAGGAGTATTAGGCTTCGTCGAAGTTAAGTATCGCCGATATCACAGATCCCGTATAATCTGAACGAATGCGCCTACTCAGATGACATAACGGTACGCGGAATTTCGGACCCATTCCAGGCAGTGCGACATGACCCGTGCGTTTCAGCTGTTCAGCGATAAGCTCGTTATTTGAACAGCTGTTTGGCCACGCCGCGATTGAGACCTCCCTGCCGTGCTGCGGTTCACCTTCCAGCCAAATTATAATTTGTCCGTCTTTGGTATTAAATACATCACTGATTGTGCCACCAGGGACCCGACAGTTCGTTGGTACGTTTGTGGAGGTATAGATTAGATTAATACTTGTTCCATAGATCATGAATACGACACTGCGTAATGATGTGGAACGTGTCAGGTTAATAAAAGATGTCTGTACAAGATATCACATTACAGAAAATATTGCATGACACTGTTTTTTCCCTTAATTTATATCTAAAAATTCAGCCAATGAGTAGGAGTTGTCATCTAGAAATTCTTTTAATTTATTTTTAAATGTTAGTTGGCTGTCAGGCTTTTGATGCTGTTTGGTAGGTGACCAAAGACTTTTGTGGCAGCATAATTTACCCCTTTCTGTGCCAAAGTCAGATTTAACGCTGCATAGTGAAGATCATCCTTTCTCGTGGTGTTATAGCTATGCACACTGCTATTACTTTGGAACTGGGTTGGATTATTAACAACAAATTTCATAAGTGAATATATATGCTGTGAGGATCCCTAAATCCTTAAATAGATGTCTGCAGGATGACCGTGGGTGGGATCCAGCAATTATTCTGATTACACGTTTTTGAGCAATGAATACTTTCCTACTCAACGATGAATTACCCCAGAATATGATGCCATAGGAAAGCAGTGAATGAAAGTAGGCATAGTAAGCTAATTTACTGAGATTCTTATCACCAAAATTTGCAATAACCCTAATAGCATACGTGGCTGGACTCAGACGTTTCAGCATTTGTCTACATACAGGTCATGTAATTCGTGTAAATAATGGGCCGCTGATTTGCGTACGCGGTGGTGGCATCCGATAGTGACCCAGATGGGCTACACAGCAGGAAATACGGAAGCGTCCCATCCCGCCCGTCTGCTTTGACCCATGACGTCACAAATATGGCGGAAACAAAAACACACACACACACACACACACTTTCCACAAGAAGCCTAATGACACTAACGGGACAAGCGCTGGAAATGGGGTGTTTTGGGTGGGGGGCAAACTAAATATAAACAAATATAGACGCCTTGCGTAGCTACAACGTGTAAGTGAAGACAGCCATGCATGAATAGCCACCCACCTCCCCAGGGGTCGTAACCCCTGCAACCCATAGAAGATAAAGATGCTTCAGTAGCTGATTAGTGTTTTTTGTCTTCTTTAAAAAAAATCTCACGAGATAGAACGAACAGATCAGAAAAGTAAATAAAATAAGATAAAACAGAACTGGAGACAGCCACACTCAAACCAAACTCCGCGCCGTCATGACGTCACACACAACACCCTTACGTCATGGGTCAAAACCGACGCGTGGGATCGGACGCTTCTGTCGATCCACACAGCATTTACATCAGGCGAATTTGGTGGTCAGGATATCAACATAAATTCACTACGATGCTCCTCGAACCACTGCATCGCGGTACCGGCTCTGAGACTCGGACAGTTATACTGTTGAAAGATTATGTCTGGGATCACACCAACCGTGAAGGGATGCAGGTGGTCCGCAGCCGTCAGCGTGTCTTCGATAACCATCACAAGTCCCATGCAAGCGGAGGAAAAGTCTCCTATAGTATAATAGTGCTTCCACCAGCCTGCGTCCGTGGTGCGTCGCACGGTCCGAGCCGCCGTTCACCCCGATTGTGGTTTTTGTGGATACGACCCTCTACCAAGTGTAGCAAAAATGTGTCACCTGACGAGCCGACAGGTTTGCATTGATCGATGGTCGAATCCCAATGGTCCCGCGCCCTCACAGCAATCGTAATTGAAGAGGTGGAAGGGTCAACATGTCAACGGGTAGGGGTGATCTGTTGCGAAGAGCGTGAAATAACGAGTAGGCCGTATGGTACTGGGCGACCACGTCTCGTCACAAAACACAGACGTCGGACACTGTGGAACCCAGGATACGCAGCGATCTGCAGCAGATTTGACGACAGAGTAAAAGCCCATATCACTAACGTCGATGTACAGCAGGATTCTGGAACATATATTGTGTTCGAACGTTATGAATTACCACGAAGAAAACAAGTCTATTGACACACAGTCAACGTAGGTTTAGAAAACATCGTTCTTGTGAAACACCACTAGCTCTTTATTCGCATGAAGTGTTGAATGCTATTGACAAGGGATTTCAGATCTGTTCCGTATGTCTGGATTTCCAGAAGGCTTTTGACACTGTACCACACAAGCGGCTTACAGTGCAATTGCGTGCTTATGGAATATCGTCTCAATTATGTGACTGGATTTGTGGTTTCCTGTCAGAGAGGTCAGAGTTCGTAGTAACTAACGGAAAGTCATAGAGAGAAACAAAAGTGATTTTTGGCGTTCCCCAAGGTGGTGGTATAGGCCCTTTGCTGTTCCTTATCTATATAAACGATTTGGGAAACAATCTGATCAGCCGTCTTAGGTTGTTTGCAGATGACGCTGTCGTTTATCGACTAATAAAGTCATCAGAAGATCAAAACAAATTGCAAAACGATTTATAAAAGATATGAGTCGTGCGAAAATTGCCAATTGACCCTAAATAACGAAAAGTGTGGGTCATCCGCATCAGTGCTAAAAGGAATTCGTTAAACTTCGATTACAGGATAAATCAGTCAAATCCAAATTCAACTAAATACCTAGGAATTACAATTACGAACAACTTAAATTGGAGGGAATACATAGAAACTGTTGTGGGGAAGGCTAACCAAAGACTGTCTTATTGGCAGGACACTTATGAAATGTGACAGACCTATTAAGGAGACTGCCTACACTACGCTTGTCCGTCCTCTTTTAAAATACTGCTGCGCGGTGTGGGATCCTTACCAGGTAGGACATCATTAAAGGAAAGGCGTCTTTCGTTGCGACGGAATCTTGTCACGAAATTTCAATCACCAACTTTCTCCTCCGTATGCGAAACTATTTTGTTGACACCGACCTACATATGGAGAAACAATCACCACGATAAAATAAGGGAAATTAGAGCTGGTATAAAAAGACACAGGTGTTCGTTCTTTCCTCGCGCTATACCAGTTCGGAATAGTAGAGAATTGTGAAGATGGTTCGATGAAAGGCACTTAAATGTGATTTGCAGTGTTCATGTACATGTAGAATAAATTCGCTAAACAGACGTGCAATTAAGATGTTATTCTATTTTATTTTTCCGCTACCAGTTTCGGGAATTCACTATGCCATCTCCGGCAGTCAAGTCTTCCAAGGATGCAATTGAGCTACGAATGTACGACATCCAGAAACATATGGCCCTAGTATGCTAACATCGATTATTTTTGAGAGGTGCATATGGTGTCTGGAGATGGCATACTGAATTGCCGAAACTGGTAGCGAAAATAAAGTAAAATAACATCTCAATTGCACGGCTGTGTGGCGAATTTCATTGTTAAGTAAGCATTGTACTCTGTCGTCATAACTGCCGTAGATCGCTGCTTATCCCGGATTACACAGTGGGGGATGCTCCGACCTCTACGTTTTGTTACGAGACATGGTCGTCCAGTACCATACGGCCTACTCGTTGTTTAATCATCCTTCATCCACTTTCCGTAGGTGCTCACGACAGTAATACGCCAATAGGAGACCCGCTTCGCCCTTTCAGAGATCCTCGTTTCCAGTCGCAGTGCCACAACAATGTGCCCTTTGCGAGAACCACTCATATCAGTGGATTTCCGCATTTGTCGCCGGTATCTTCGCTGTAACGACTGCCCATTCGTCTCTCTTCCACTTACGTTCTTTCCTTACTGTGTTGCGTAACCCAAAACACCACGAGGAAGCGGTGGGCAGTGGTCATAATGTTTTAGCTCATCAGTGTACATCGTATGTCAGTCGGTCATCTAGGAAACTCTTACTGCTGTTTTGAATATATTATGGATTGGTTAGACATCTCTAAGTCGAAACAAGGCCCCCGGAGTAGACATTCCATTGGAACTACTGACGGGAGAGCCAGTTGTGACAAAACTCTACCATCTTGTGAGCAAGATGTATGAAACAGGAGAAATACCCTCAGACTTCAAGAAGAATAAAACAACTCCAATCCCAAAGAAAGCAGGTGTTGACAGATGTGAAAATTACCGAACAATGAGTTTAATAAGCCACAGCTGCAAAATACTAACACGAATTCTTTACAGACGAATGGAAAAACTAGTAGAAGCCGACCTCGGGGAAGATCAGTTTGGATTCCGTAGAAATACTGGAGCACGTGAGGCAATACTGACCTTACGACTTATCTTAGAAGAAAGATTAAGGAAAGGCAAACCTACATTTCTAGCATTTGTAGACGTAGAGAAAGCTTATGACAATGTTGACTGGAATACTCTCTTTCAAATTCTAAAGGTGGCTGGGGTAAAATACAGGGAGCGAAAGGCTATTTACAATTTGTACAGAAACCAGATGGCAGTTATAAGAGTCGAGGGACATGAAAGGGAAGCAGTTGTTAGGAAGGGAGTAAGACAGGGTTGTTGCCTCTCCCCGATGTTATTCAATCTGTATATTGAGCAAGCACTAAAGGAAACAAAAGAAAAATTCGGAGTAGGCATTAAAATCCATGGAGAAGAAATAAAAACTTTGAGGTTCGCCGATGACATTTTAATTCTGTCAGAGACAGCAACGGAAGAGCAGTTGAATGGCATGGATAGCGTCTTGAAAGGAGGATATAAGATGAACATCAACAAAAGCAAAACGAGGATAATGGAATGTAGTCGAATTAAGTCGGGTGATGCTGAGGGAATTAGGTTAGGAAATGAGATACTTAAAGTAGTAAAGGAGTTTTGCTATTTGGGGAGCAAAATAACTGATGATGGTCGAAGTAGAGAGGATATAAAATGTAGACTGGCAATGGCAAGAAAAGCGTTTCTGAAGAAGAGAAATTTGTTAACATCGAGTATAGATTTAAGTGTCAGGAAGTCATTTCTGAAAGTATGTGTATGGAGTGTAGCCATGTATGGAAGTGAAACATGGACGATAAATAGTTTGGACAAGAAGAGAATAGAATCTTTCGAAATGTGGTGCTACAGAAGAATGCTGACGATTAGATGGGTAGATCACATAAGTAATGAAGTACTGAATAGGATTGGGGAGAAGAGGAGTTTGTGGCACAACTTGACCAGAAGAAGGGATCTGTTGGTAGGACATGTTCTGAGACATCAAGGGATCACCAATTTAGTATTGGAGGGCAGCGTGGAGGGTAAAAATCGTAGAGGGAGACCAAGAGATGAATACGCTAAGCAGATTCAGAAGGATGTAGGTTGCAGTAGGTACTGGGAGATGAAGAAGCTTGCACAGGATAGAGTAGCATGGAGAGCTGCACCAAACCAGTCTCAGGACTGAAGACCACAACAACAACAGACATCTCTACCTTCCTTGCCACACATTCTCTGCCCTCCTCCTAACATTTTAGTAACTGCCGAATATCTACTATTAAGTGTACGTAGGAGGAGAGAACCTGTTCAGGCACCTGAACATTGACCAGGAGGATGACCTGCAGAATTTTTAGGTAGTGATGGCGTAGGGAAGTAATAGTTTATGCGCCGGACATTCCAAAGGCAAAGAAACTTGATCATACGATGGACTCCAAAATTTGTGAGGTTGTTCAGGGATGATTTGTGAGAATTTTGAAGCAAGGCACATTTTTTCTCTGGTGGCTCGTTAGTGTAATTGTACTCAGTTTGATTTCTTTTAATTGAAATATCAATTTCCCAAGAAGGTGCAACCTATAAAATCTCTCATCAGCTAGAGGTTATGCATATCTGAAATGTCATAAAATAGTAAAGAGGTAGATAATACATTGGTGGCCAATACATCAGTTTTAAAATGTTTAAGATGAATTTATGTTACAGTTTCAACGCAGTCGTTGACGGTAATTTTTTTATATACGTCGTATCAACCTAGATGACAGTTCAACTAATGAACTTCTGGAGGAGGTCGAGTGTTTACTAAAACACATACTAATAATGTTAGTTCAGTGTAGTAAAACTCTTTAATACACGAATACTTAAGTCGAATGAAATCCATGACGACAAGAATAAACACTCCGGCTTCAGGCCACAAGTGGCCCATCGGGACCATCCGACCGCCGTGTCAGTGAGGATGCGCATAGGAGGGGCGTGTGCTCAGCACACCGCTCTCCCCGTTGTTATGATGGTTTTCTTTGGCCAGAGACACTACTATCCATGACCACAAGAATGACAGTATACATTGTCCGTGAATAACCACCTTCTACAGTGTGGGACGCTGTGAGACGTCCGGGAAGAGTGTCAGTGAGATTATGGGAGGTACCGGTAGGGTAGTGGAGCCATGGCGACTCCAGAGCTGTGGCCAGCTGCGCGAAATTTCTCGGTTGATGATACACGGGACTAACAGTCTGATCGAGGTGGTCCCACAGATTCTCGACTGGATTTAAATCCTGCTGGTAGATGCCGTCGTGCCGAGAAAAAACAAACTGCATGTAGGGATGGACATGGTCCCCAATGATAGATGCATACTTGTGTTTATCCACTGTGCCTTCTAGAATGAGATCACTCAGGGAATGCCAAGAAAACATTCCCCAGACAGTAACACACTCTCGTGCGTCCTTGGTCCTTCCGAGATTGTTGCAGGATGTTAGTTTTCAGCCGTTTCACACTGTACGCGCCAACCGGCATGAGTCCCATGGAGCAAAAAAACGCGGTTCCTCTGAAAAGGCAACCTGTCTTCATTCAGTGGACGTAATGTTGCGGTTCTGGCGTGCGAAAGCTAGCCTCAGTCGCCGAAGAACAGCAGTGAGCATAGCTACATGAACCAGGCGCCTTCTGCGGCATCGTTCGCTGAACTGTCGCTGAGAAGACCCTGTTGGTAGTCCAGCCCCTTGAGTTATCTGGGCAGTCAGTTGAACGACAGTTGCGCGTCTATTCGCCCGTACTCATCTGGCAACAGTCGTTCACCCCGTGGTTCACCACAGGTGCCTCGGCGCCGGTCTTGGGTAGCGCCATTTTGCCATGCGCTGTAAGTGGTTATTGCACGTTGACGTCGAACATACGGCGTGGTCATGGTAATATGACAGGACTCTGTGTACATTTACACTGCTGGCCACCGTAAATGCAACACCAAGAAAGACAAGAGGCAGCACAACAAAATTTATTTTGTAGATAACATGTTGACCAAGTATCAAATGATTACGTTTACAGACGTCTGTGACATGTGGTTCCTGCCAGAATCAGTAGCCAGAGTAGCCACCATTGTTGGAGATCACCGCTGCCACACGTCTCGGCATTGAGTCAAAGAGACGTTGGATGTGTTCCTGGGGTACAGCAGCCCAAGCAGCTTCCACACGTTGCCAAAGATCATCTGGTGTGGCAGCTGGGGATGTAATCTGGGTCACTCGTTGAGCAACCATAGACCACATGTTTTCTATCGGCGAAAGATCCGGAGAGCGAGCCGGCCAGGGAAGCAATTCAATCTGGTTATTGACGAAGAACCTTTGGACAATGCGTGCCACGTGTGGTCGCGCATTATCCTGTTGAAATATGGCTGTGGCCGAGCCCTGAAGGTAAGGAAGGACAACTGGCTCCAGCACCTCGGATATGTAGCGCCGGCTATTTAAAGTACCGGCAATGCGTACTAGAGGCGTGCGAGAGTAATATCCAATACCGCCCCATACCATAATACCCGGTGCAAGACCAGTGTGGCGGTGCATAATGCAGATGTCCAGCATCCTCTCTCCACGGTGTCTCCACACTCGAATCCGACCATCGTGGTGCTGCATACAGAAGCGTGCCTCGTCAGTAAAGACAACGTCATTCCATTCTGCCGTCCACATCCGTCTGTCATCACACCATTGGCGACGGAGACGTCTGTGGTTCTGCGTCAATGGTAGACGAAGCAATGGACGTCTTGCGGACAGATCACTCTGCTGTAAACGGCGTCGAATGGTACGCGCAGACACTGGATGATGCGTTACAGACGCAATGTGCTGTGCTATGGTTCGGGATGTCACTGAGCGATCCGTCACTGCCATGTGCACAATTTGCCTATCAGCACGTGCAGTGGTGCACCGAGGTGAATGCGATCGACCACGTCGGTCCGTCGTACCCTCCTGCATCCAACGGTCACATATCCGCATTACAGTTGTTTGGTTTCGTCCAACACGACTAGCGATTTCTCTGTATGATAATCCACAATCTCGGTAAGTCACTGTCCTTCCTCTGTTGAACTCGGATACTTGATCAAACGGTGTTCGCTGTTGTCTACGAGGCATAACTGATCGTCTTGTGAAACAACCACAAGGTAAACACACGTGCCGAACGTACACTCGTCGAAATCGCCAAGCCTTAAATGGCGCTATGAGGTGGCGCCACAGGCGCGCGTGATGTGCGTCTGCGCTGAAATTCTAATGAGTTGCATATCTCATCGCTGCAAACCCATGGTGTAAATTTCACTTGATTCGGATGCTTCCTTCAGGGTGTTGCATTTACGGTGGCCAGCAGTGTAGTTCTGTCGCAGAACACAATGATAACTGTTTATTACTATGATGAGTGCTAAATGACAAATATCACTTTAACTGTAAATTTTGGTACGCAGTTCTGATTATGATTTTAGTTCACTGCCTGGATATGAGATACGATGATGCTGCTATCAGGCAGTGGTGGGCGAGTAGCGCTGCTCTCTGACGTAAGTAGGCTTGCAGCAGCAGCAGCAGCGGCTTTGGCGTACCGAACCTCTTGATGTCGCGTCTTCGTCGGCGCCTCTAGTTCCGTCTTTAACTTGTAGTTCCGTCATGAAGTACCAGGTTTACTATAGGACGCCACTCTTCGGACGACACCATAATAATGTCAGTGGTGTTACGGTGCAATAGTGATGCTGGAGGTGCATGAAAATTATAATGCCCGTGATAGCCGTGAGGAATATGGCTGAGGCCCTGTGGAGTGACGAAGTCTGGGGGAGGGGGGGGGGGGGGGGGGTAGGATGGAAGGTTACTGTGAAGTGCAGCGAGCGTTCTGATTAGGGTTGGGAAGAGGGGTATCTCTCATGGAATATGGATGAAGCGGCGCAGCAGGGTACCAGGATTGATAATTAATGTGTGGGATGCTGGGGTTTCGTTTGATTTCTTACCCTTATTTATGTATGTGCTGCCCTCTAGCTGTCCATTTCCCATTCCACTTCTCTGTGTACCACATTCCCCCCGCCACCTGTGTTCATCTCCTCATATCCCCTTCTGTCTCTGCGTTATGATCCCTATCCCAATAGGAGGTTGCTGATTCTTACTCACAGTATTTGCTTCCGGATAGTAATTATCACGTGTACCAAGTCTGACTGAAATCTATCAAGGGGTTTAGGAGGACTTCTTTTACCCATGGCTTATCCTGCATACGCACATGTCACATAATTGAGCATATTTCACACACATTTGTACACATAGTTCACCTGTATCGCTAGCGTATTTCGCCCAGCAGTCTCTTCAAGCCAGCTGCGTGTTTATAACGTCATACCTCTGGAGCTGTGTCTCGCACAGTGATATAATTTTGTAGGTACATTCAGCGGCACATGCGGGTACTCTCTGCTAAATGTGTTGCGAATAGATTTAGTAGCCACGACGTAATAAATTTACACGTTATTCCTGATGTGGTAGTTTACTAAATGGACAGCGAAAATGTAGCAAGCGATAAACTTTTTACCTTTCATCAATTTGCCGCCGTTGTCAACCAGAGAAGTTTTGTAAACATTTCAAATAACGTGTAAAGTTTGATGAAGTCACTAAGTGTTCCCATTCTCGAACACTGAATGAATAAAATCTGCTTATTTGCGAGTCGTCGGCTCCACTTCTTTTTCAACTCTACCTCCACCCGTTTGATCGGTAGGTGGTTCTTACCTGCACACTGATTCTTTCCAGGCAGTAAGTGATGTGTGTTGCCGCAGTGGATACACCGGTTCCCGTGAGATCACCGAAGTTAAGCGCTGTCGGGCGTGGTCGGCACTTGGATGGGTGACCATCCAGGCCGCCTTGCGCTGTTGTCGTTTTTCGGAGTGCCTCATGATGCCAAATGAGGAGCTACTCGACCGAATAGTAGCGGATTCGGTCAAGGGATACCATCATAACGACCGGGAGAGCGGTGTGCTGACACCACGCCTCTCCTATCCGCATCCTCCACTGAGGATGACACGGTGGTCGGATGGTCCCAGTAGGCCACTCGTGACGTGAAGATAGAGTGCTTTGTAAGTGATGTGTGTACCAAGCTTGCCTGAAATCGGTCCAGCGGTTTAGGAGGAGATATGGTACACACACACACACACACACACACAGACACACACACACACACACACTGAGAAGCAAAATCATTACGGCCACTGCTCACCGCTACGCTGGATGTCGCCTGGCGGCGTTGCGGTCACGTGACGCGGTAACAGAAGTGTGTAAGCGGAGGTGACATGGACGGGGGATCACTCTAGCGAAGGTACGGGTGTCAGATGGGGGAAAAGTATTGAGATAAGCGACTTTGACAAAGGACGGATTATTATTGCACAGAGCCTGTGAACGTCTATCTCGAAAATGGGGAAGCTGGTGGAATGTTCGTGCTACTGTTGTGAGCATCTACGGAAGGAGGTAGAAGGACCATGCAACTACCACTAGGACATAAATGATTGGACGTCCGCGACTCTTTACAGGACGTGGAGTTCGGAGGCTTGTCTGCTCTGTAAAGTACACTCATGCTCATAAATTAAGGATAATGTAGTTTGCGAATTTAAATCACCTCGGGGTATGACCATGCAGTGCATTTGACCTGCGGTCGTCGCACGGTGGCGCTGGCAGCAGTCCACATACGCAGAGATGTGTTGGTGCATGTCAGAGTACGGTGCAGCGAGTAAGTGTGCAGACGTTTTCAGACGTGCTAAGGGTGACTGTGGGTTGAAAATGGCATTGATGGCGTTATGAGGGTAGAATACTAGGGCGACTGGAGGCTGGTCAAACACAGCAGGTCGTAGCACGGCCCCTCCGTATCCCACAAAATGTGATCTCAAGATTATGGCAACGATTCCAGCACAGGAAACGTGTCCAGGCGCTACAGTACGGGACGTCCACAGTGTACTCCACCACAAGAAGACCGATCGATATCTCACCATCAGTTCCCGCAGACGGCCACGGAGTACTGCAGTAGCCTTGCTTGGGACCTTACCGCAGCCACTGGAACAGTTGTCTCCAGACACACAGTCTACAGACGACTGAACAGACATGGTTTATTCACCCGGAGACCTGCAAGGTGCATTCCACTGACCCCTGGTCACAGGAGAGTCCGTAAAGCCTGGTGTCAAGAACACAGTACATGGTCATTGGAACAGTGCTCCCAGGTTATGTTCACGGACGTGTCCAGGTACAGTCTGAAGACTGATTCTCGCCGGGTTTTCATCTGGCGTGAACCAGGAACCAGATACGAACCCCTTAACGTCCTTGAAAGGGACCTGTATGGAGGTCGTGGTTTGATGGGTGGGATTATGATTGGTGCACGTACACCCCTGCATGTCTTTGACAGAGGAACTGTAACAGGTCAGGCGTATCGCGACATCATTTTGCACCAGTATATCCGCCTTTTCAGGGGTGCAGTGGCTCGCACCTTCCTCCTGATGGATGATAACGCACAGCCCCACCGCACTGCCATCGTGGAGGAGTACCTTGAAGCAGAAGATACCAGGCGACTGGAGTGGCCTGCCTGTTCTCCAGACCTAAACCCCATCGAGCACGTCTGGGATGCTCTCGGTCGACGTATCGCTGCACGTCTTCAAATCCCTAGGACACTTCAGGAGCTCAGACAGTCACTGGTGCAAGAATGGGAGGCTATACCACAGCAGCTGCTCGGCCACCTGATCCAGAGTATGCCAACCCATTGTGTAGCCTGTGTACGTGTGCTTGTTGATCATATCCCATATCGATGTCAGGGTACACGCGCAGGAAACAGTCGAGAGTCTTTATGCTGAAGCTGCCGAATTACCATTGACCTACCGGCGCGACGTACTGCTGTGTCGGTATGCCTGCCGGCTGTTGTCTATGCCCGACCACCCCTCTTATCAGTCCTTCTTCGCCGATTCTCTCGACCGTCAGTACGGGTTGTATGTGTCTGCCCTGCTGCCCACCGGAGTCCGCTTCCGTCGCCTGCTTCGAAAATTGGATTTTGCCCTCCGTACCACCTTCAGAGAGGGTGAGAGCCCGACACCACCTTGGCTCCAGGCTCCGGTTCATATTTATCTCGACCTCAGCTCGCTCCAGAAGGAGGGTACTCCGGCTGCAGTGTATTGCTCACGGTTTGTCGAACTTCGTGCACGACTTGCCAGTCACACCTTTATTTACACCGATGGCTCCAAAACTGACGATGGTGTCGGCTGTGCCTTTGTCGTCGGGGTCGTCACCTTTAAATACCGGCTCCTCGACCAATGTTCGAGCTTTACGGCCGAGCTTTTTGCTCTCCATCAGGCCGTTCAGTAACCCCGCCGCCACCGCCATTCATCGTATGTACTCTGCTCTGATTCACTCAGTTCTCTTCAGAGCCTTGGAGCTCCTTATCCGGTCCATCCCTTGGTGCAACGGATCCAGCAGTCCCTCCATTCTTTCGCTGATGATGGCTCTCCTGTCAGCTTTCTGTGGGTTCCCGGACATGTAGGAGTGCCTGGGAATGAGGCTTCTGATGCTGCAGCCAAGGCTGCAGTCCTCCTGCCTCGGCCAGCCTCCCATTGTGTCCCGTCATCTGACGTTAGTGGGGTTGTTCGTAAGAGGCTTGTGTCGTTGTGGTGGGATACTTGGTCATCCCTTCAAGGAAACAAGCTCCGGGCAGTAAAACCGTTCCCAACTGCTTGGACAACCTCCTCCCGACCATCTCGGCGAGAAGAGGTCGTTCTGACCAGGTTGCGGATTGGGCATTGCCGGTTTAGCCACCGCTACCTGCTCTCCGGTGACCCAGCCCCGCAGTGCCCTTGTGGTCAAGCATTAACAGTGCGCCATGTTTTATTGTCGTGTCCCCGCTTTAGTCAATCTCGTGTTGTCCTGTCCCTGCCATCTACTTTACCGGATATTTTAGCTGATGAAGCTCGAGCAGCTGCTCGTGTTCTGCGTTTTATAACTTTGACTGGCTTGTCCAAAGACATCTAACCTTTTTACTTATTTTATCTGCATCTTTGTAAGGACTTTCTGGTGTCCCCCCCCCCCCTCCCCTTGAGTTTTACTAGATTCTATGTGCTCTAACAATTGTGACTGGGCGCTAATGACCTCAGTAGTTGAGCGCCCTTAAACCCCACAACAACAACAACAACAAAAAAAAGCGCAGGAAACAGTGGCGTTTTGTAGCACATGTGTTTCGGGACGGTTTTCTCAATTTATCACCAATACCGTGGACTTACAGATCTGCCTATTCTATTAGCGCCAGTTTTGTGTAGTGCCACGTTATGTGGCACCACATTCTGCAATTATCTTTAATTTATGAGCATGAATGTAGTTTAGATGGTGATCTGTGGCAACTCTGCCGAAAGAGCACAATGCTGGTGCACCTACAAGGGTTTCGCAGCGCACCGTTCATCGTACATTGTTGGACGTGGAACTCCGCAGCAGAACGCCCGTGTGTGTTCACAAACCTCCCAACAAGCTGTCGGACCCCTGACGCCCAAAATCAGTGATGTATTTCGTTCCAGTGGTAGGCAAATAAGCTATTAAGCAGGTAGTCCTAATGTTTTGTCTCATCAGCGTACATACATAGATAGATTATATAATATTTATGTATTTGCACTGCACTGAAGGCTTCTGCCTAACAGTGAAAATGTGGACGGTACGAGCTGTAGATCTCGTTCAAAAACAACCTTGTGCTGTTTGCTCATAGTACATACTGTTGACAGCAGTAATGCATTTTACTCGTCGCCCTGAAGCTAGCGTTTAGCACTGCAACGGTCTGTCTGTGGTTTGTTTCTCTGACCGTGCTAGTTACACGTTATGAGAGATGAACAGCAGTGTATATTGGTTTATTGATGACTGCTTCAAAATGAATCTCGTGTAAGGGTTCTCGGAGTGCACTGAAAGACCGTCACGGCGACCTTGTGCTGAGCTGTTCCCACACTGACAGCAACCCGATCACGGTACTACAGCGTGTAAGACAGTCGATGGTGCGTCGCTGTACAGTGGCAGCGTCATGTTACTGGAGGTTTCCAACAATATCTGTAAGGTATTTGTTACGTGCCGTACTGCACACTGACACAACAGATTTAGCACACTATTGTAAGTTGCTTGCATGTTTCCTCTGAGGGTTCTTGCATTTCTGTGCATTTTGTGGTCTACTATTACAATACGAATTTTTTCCAAAGAAATGAAGGTAATTGGCGTAATTAACCGAAAAATCATAACTACATCGTGACTCAGCAACTAGCCACTAGAGACCACGAGACTCCTTAACAAAATATTCAGAAAATACTGCTGAACAGCCTCCGAAATTTTGTTCGGATTTACTCTGCATATGTGCATGGCACTTCGTTGTTTCGATGCAAGAAACAGATAATTAAGTGGCCAAATACACCGTGCACATAACCAGACTGAAAAAGGAGGCAATTATTGTGACACAGACGGTAGTCGTCTCCATGAGATTAGGAATTAAAGGAAATTAACATTTGAGTCGTAAAAAATTCTACTGCGAGGAGGAGGAGGGGACGTACTTCCCCGTAACAGTAGGCCTCGTTTTAACCTGGGAGTTTTTTTTAAGTAGTGGAATGTTACTGCCATGGGCTGCTGAAACCGGTCGTCGGTTTAAAAATTGAGGTGACATTGAAGGCGGAGAGCCAGCCTGCCCGGAGCGTTTCATGAACGCGAGGCTGGTAGGACGACCGGAATGAAAGTTAGCCGGTCGGTGTTTTATAAGAGAGAATAAATATAAGCACGTTCAGTGAAACGACGCGCATAGCTAGAGCTTTCCCCTACAGGCGTTCCAGACCTTTCGGACTTGGTGCGCTTCTGCGTGCGTGCGTGTGTGTGTGTGGGGGGGGGGGGAGATGGGGGGGGGGGAGGGAGAGAGAGAGAGAGAGAGAGAGAGAGAGAGAGACCTTTCATCAGGAAGTTTGTCACGGAAACATTTGAGGGGAAAAAGAAGTCTCACCGTATTTTTAAAATCAGTTGTGAGTTAGAGCGTGTTACTAAGTGTTTGGAAAATTACTTCTACAGTTGTTTATTCAGGAGCTAGATTGTTGTTGTGGTCTTCAGCCCGAAGACAAGATTGATGCAGTTCTTCATGCGATTCTATCCTGTGCAAGTCTCATCGTCTCCGAGTAACTACTGCAAACCTACATCCTTCTCAATCTTACTGTATTCATCTCTTGGTCTCCTACGATTTTTAACCCACACACTTCCCTCCAAAACTAAAGTGGTGATCTCTTCATGTCTCAGAATGTCTTGTCTTTTAGTCACGATGTGCCACAAATTTCTTGTCTCTCCAAACCTATTCAGTACGTCCTCATTAGTTACACGATCTACCCATCTAATTTTCAGCATTCTTCTGTAGCACCAAAATTGTGTTCTCTCCTTGAGTGAATTGTTTATCGTTCCGTTTCACTTCCATAGAAAGCTACTCTCCAGACAAATATCCTTAGAAAAGACTTCTTAACACTTAAAGCCACATTCGACGTTAGCAAATCTGTCTTCCTCAGAAACGCTTTTCTTGACATTCCCAGTCTAAATTTCATATCCTCGCTCTTTCGGCCATCTGTTATTTTGTTGCACAAATAGCAAAATTCAGCTATTACTTTTAGTGCCTCGTTTTCTAATTCCCTGAGCATCGCCTGATTTAATTCGAATACATTCCATTATCGTTGTCTTGGTTTTGTTGATGTTCATCCTATATTTTCGTTTTAGAACACTGTTCATTCTCAGTATTTTAAACATAGCTGCACAACAGCAACGGTTCCACGTATTAAAATTATTAACAGCCGACCAGTTGCAATGGATAAAGAACTCTTTACCTAGGTTTCAACAAATTTAAATTTGTCTTCTTCAGAAGGTTGTGAGCTCTGCAACATCCATGTACTAATTTATATTTACGTGACAAACCCTATTTCTAGGGCTATATTTTAATTTTGACAAATGGGTTTATGCCGACATTTGTAAAAACGGCGATGATACATCAGTCCATACTAATGTAAAATTGCCACCTTCTGAAGAAGACAAATTTAAATTTGTTGAAACCTAGGTAAAGAATTCTTTATCCATTGCAACTTGTCGGCTGTTAATTTTATTACTGTTCATTCTGTTCAGTTGCTCTTCCAGGTCCTCCGCTGTCTGACAGGCATCGAAAAACCACAAACTTTTCCTTTTCCTGAACTTAGATTGTTCTTTGGTTTCCTTCACTGATTGGTCAATGTACAGATCATGATGTGTCGACAGAAGTGCCGACACAGTGTGGTTTGAGGAGACCGATATGCACACTATAAGCTCACGCAGGATGGCGTGAGGTCTGAAACAGGATACGTAATGAATGCTATAAAGAAAAGTACGTAGCTTCTGGAATACTTAACTTTAATCCATCATTTGTATACATCGTTCTTGATGAGACATGCTTCATACGATAACTATCAATGGCTATGGCGCCTTGCTAGGTCGTAGCCATTGACTTAGCTGAAGGCTATTCTAACTATCTGCTCTGCAAATGAGCGAGGCTTCGTCAGTGTGCATCGCTAGCTAAGTCGTCCGTACAACTGGGGCGAGTGCTAGTAAGTCTCTCGAGACCTGCCGTGTGGTGGCGCTCGGTCTGCGATCACTGACAGTGGCGACACGCGGGTCCGACATGTACTAATGGACCGCGGCCGATTTAAAGCTACCACCTAGCAAGTGTGGTGTCTGGCGGTGACACCACAGATTAAATAACTTCGGAGGTAGGTTACAACCCTGTCTCACACTTCCCAACCACTGCTTTCCTTACATAACCCTTGACTCTTAGGTCATCTGGTTTCTTCACAAATTGTAAGTAGCCTTTCAGTACCTGTATTTTACCACGGCTACCTCCAGAATTTCAAAGCGGGTATTCCAGTCAACAGTGTCATAAAGCTTTCTGTAGTTCTACAAATGCTATAAACGTAAGTTTGCCTTTCCTTAACCTCTCTTCTGTAAGAAGTCGTAGGGTCAGTATTGCCTCGCATGTTCCTGAATTTCCAAACTGATCTTCCCTGATGTTGGCTTCTACTAGTTTTTCCATTCTTCTGTAAGGAATTCGCGTTAATATTTTGCAACCTTGACTTATTAAACTGATATGCCGGTAATATTCGCTGCAGTCAGCACCTATTTTCTTTGGAATTGGTATTATTACATTCGTCTTGAAGTCTGTGAGTATTTTGCCTATTTCGTACATCTTGTACACCAGATGGAATAGTCATGACTGACTCTCCCAAGAATCAGTAGTTCTGACAGAATGTCGTCTACTCCAGGGATTGACTAGTTTTTGTAATTATGGCTTAATTCTTCTCGGTGATAATGCTAATGAATTTTCCGATTTATTCATAAACTACATATACATTTGTTCTCCGCAAGCCACGATACGGTGTATGACTGAGGGTACTCTGTGTACCACTTTCGCTTCCTCCCTTTCATGTTGGAGTCGCGAATGGTGCTCGGGAAGAAATATTGTTGGTAAGCCTACGCGTGATCTCTAATCGGACTGATTTTACCTTCATGATCTTTTCGCGAGATATAAGTAGGAGGAAAAAAATATTAATCACTCTTCCAGGAACGCACGATCTCGGAAATTTTAACAGTAAACCACACCATGATGTAGAACGCCTATCCAGCTGGATCGTCTGCCACTGGAGTTAGAATCTCCGTCACGCTTTAATGCTTACTGAATGAAAAGGTAATGAAACGCGGTGCTCTTCTTTGGATCTCCCCTGTTTCCTCTATCAGTCCATTCTACACTGACGCACCTAAGAAACCGCTATAGGCATGCGTATCCAAATACAGAGATACGTAAACAGGCAGAATACGGCGCTGCGGTCGGCAACGCTTATGTAAGACAAGTGTATGGAGAAGTTGTTGGGTCGGTTACTGCTGCTACAATGGCAGGTTATCAAGATTTAAGTGAGTTTGGACGCAGTGTTATTAGTCGGCGGACGAAAGATGGACATAGCAACTCCAAGGTAATGATGGAGGGGATTTTGCCTTACGACCATTTCACGAGTGTACCGTGAATATCAGGAATCCGGTAAAACATCAAATCACCGACATCGCTGAGGCCGGAAAAAGATCCTGCAAGAACGAGACTAACGACGACTGAAGAGAATCGATCATCGTGACAGGACTGCAACCCTTCTGCAAACTGCTGCAGATTTCAGTGCTGGACCATCAAGTGTCAGCTTGCAAAACATTCGACGAAACAACATTGATATGCGGTTTCTGAACTGAAAACCCACTGGTGTATTTTCTTGATGACTGGACAACACCAAGCTCTACGCCTCACCTGGGTCCGTCAACACCGACATTAGACTGCTGATGAATGCAAACATGTTGCCTGATCAGATGAGTCTCGTTTCGAATCGTATAGAGCGGATGGACGTGTACGGGTATGAAGACAACCTCATGAATCCATGGACCCTGCATATCAGCAGGGGACTGTTCAAGCTGGTGGAGACTCTGTAATGGTGTGGGGCGTGTGCAATTGGAGCGATATGGGACCCCTGATACATCTAGATACGACTCTGGCAGGTGACACGTACGTAAGCATCCTGTCCCATCACCTGCATCCATTCATGTCAATTGTGCGTTCCACGGACTTCGGCAATTCCAGCAGGACAATAAGACGCCCCACACGTGAAGAATTGCTACAGAGTGTCTGCAGGAACACTCCTGAGTTGAAACGCTTCAGATGTCCACCAAACTCTCCAGGCACGAGCAGTATTGAGCGTATCTGGGATGCCTTGCATCGTGCTGTTCAGAATAATCTCCACCCTGTCGTATTCTCCCCCTGCGGGTCCGGGTAAGAATAGGCCCGAGGTATTCCTGCCTGTCGTAAGAGGCGACTAAAAGGAGTTTCAACCGTTTCGGCCTTCCATGTGATGGTCCCCCTTGGGGTTTGACCTCCATTTTTCAAAATTCTACAGAAGTACGAGCCTTTTGAGGAAGGACGCCTTACGTGGTGTCTCACTGGTCCTCAGTGCACTAAGACCTTGGCACTCAGCATTGTAACGGCGTTGTAACCACACCCACTATTCCTCAAATTGGGCCTAAACGCCTGATGGGTTGCACAAGTTACGCCCATAGTGCGTCCCCATCTGCACCTACGATCATGATGGACTTTCCATGGCACCCGAAATCCAGCACGGTAGCCAGCCCGTTGTGGTGCGGTCGTCATGTACCCTCAAGGTTGTACCCACCTGACAACACAGGGATCGTACTGCCGATACCTGAGCTGCACCCTCCCCACGTCGGCCAAGGAGTAGATGCCCGTCTCCTTGGGGCATCAGGACTCCCGGCAACGGTCATCCTGCCAGGTGGCCCTTGCTGAGGCTGGGTGGCGCCCGTGGGGAGAGCCCCTGGTCGGAGTGGGTGGTATCGGGGCGGACGTTTCGCAGATGAAACGTCAACATGTATCAGGTCGCTCTGCGGCCGAGTCTTTTAAAAAGAAAGGTACTGTCTCTGGTTCTGGTTCTCCTGCCCTTTCCCCCTTGGCCACTCCCTGGGAGGAAGGACAGGCCCGCCGGCTTGGGGCGAAGTACTTCCCCCGCTATTTAGTCTGTTCTCGGACCGATGGGGGGACGTTCGCCACCTCCAAGCCCATGTTCTTTGTCCAGCACATCGAGGACATCTTCGGGGAAATCGAGGCTCTCAGTAAAATGCGTTCGGGGTCCGTTCTTATAAAGACCGCCTCCGCCACACAGTCGGCGGCGCTCCAGGCGTGCGACCGACTAGGGGACATCCCAGTGTCTATTGTCCCGCATCTGGCACTGAATAGGACGCAGGGGGTTATTTTTCATCGGGACCTCCTGCTGCAATGAGGAGCTCAGGGCCAACCTGGAGCGCCGAGGCGTGCATTTCGTCCGGCGAGTTCAGCGCGGCCCCAAAGACCGTCGCGTCGACACCGGAGCCTTTATCCTCGCCTTCGAGGGGGACGTTTTCCCAGAGAAGGTAAAGGTGATGTGCTACCGGTGCGACGTGCGACCTTACGTCCCGCCTCCTATGCGCTGCTTTCGGTGTTTGCGCTTTGGGCACATGTCGTCACGATGTGAGGCTGATCCCCTTTGTGGCGATTGCGGACGTCCTCTTCGTGAGGAACATACATGCACCCAACCACCTCGGTGCGTCAATTGTCCTGGCATCCACTCGCCTAGATCTTTAGACTGCCCCGCACATCAGAAGGAGAAGAAGATTCAAGAATTAAAAACTTTGGATCGCCTCTCTTATTCTGAGGCCAGGAAGAAGTATGACCGCCTCCATACCGTGTCCACTCCTTCCACAGTATCCTCAGCCCTCTCCTGTCCCCCCTCCACCTCCTCACCCCATCCGGGGTCTATGCCTCCGCCTCCCAAATCCCTCCCTTCCAAATCCTCCTCCCTCGCGGCCCCTGCCCCCTCTGCCCCGGGGGCCACCCTTCCTCCTCCTCCCCCCCCCCCCCGCCGCCTGAGAAGCGATCCTCTTCTCAGGCGTCCATCGGGGAAACGTTCCGGACCCCAGCTTCCGAGGTCCGGCGTTCCAAAACGGACCCCGCGCGTGAGGACCTTCTTCGGGTCCAGCCCACCATCCCTGTGCCATCTCGGACTTCCAAGAAGGCCTCCAAGAAGAAGTCTCTATCCCCCTCTCCACCCCGGCGCGTTTCGTCTGACGCTCCATCCGTGAGTCGCTGCTCCCGGCCGTCCTCAGTTTCGCCGGGACGCTCTGCTGCCAGGCGCTCAGCTGGCCTCTCGTCGGCAAATGATGCTGCCCCTCTTACACAACCAGGGACAGCGGCCGCAGCTGGCGACGACTCGATGGAACAGGATCCGCCTCCCGCTGGTTGTAGCGTTGTTCCCTCGAAACCTGGCCCTCCGCGGCCGTCGAGGTGACCAGCTCTTCCTCCATCTCGTTCCCCCTCTTTTTTGACCAGCGATGGCCTTGTTACATTGGAACATAAGAGGTATTCGATCTAATCGGGAGGAATTACAACTGCTCCTCCGCCTGCACTGTCCGCTCGTCCTTGGTTTCCAGGAAACCAAGTTGCGCCCGACTGACCGTATTGCCTTTACCCACTATACCTCGGAGCGGTATGACCTCAGCCCTGTGGACTGTATCCCAGCTCATGGTGGGGTCATGTTGCTCATTCAGGACGATGTCTATTACCATCCCATCCCATTGACCACCCCACTCCAAGCAATAGCTGTCCGTATTACTACTTCTGCTTTTACTTTTTCAGTTTGTACCATCTACACTCCATCGTCATCTGCCATTAGTCGGGCTGACATGATGCACCTGATCGTTCAGCTTCCCCCGTCATTTTTATTGTTTGGCGACTTCAATGCCCATCATCCCCTTTGGGGCTCTCCTGCATCCTGTCAAAGAGGCTCACTATTGGCGGATGTCTTCAACCATCTCAATCTTGTCTGCCTCAATACTGGCGCCCCGACTTTCCTCTCGGACTCTACTCATACCTACTCTCACTTGGACCTCTCGATCTGTTCTACCACTCTTGCCCGTCGGTTCGAGTGGTATGTCCTTTCTGACACCTATTCGAGCGACCACTTCCCCTGTGTCGTTCGTCTCCTGCACCACACCCCATCCCCACGTCCTTCGAGCTGGAACATACCGAAAGCTGACTGGGGACTTTACTCCTCCCTGGCGACCTTTCCGGACCACGATTTTGTCAGTTGTGACAGTCAGGTCGAATACCTCACGGCTGTTACCATCAATGCTGCCGAACGTTCCATTCCTCGTACTACCTCTTCTTCACGTCGCATTTCCGTCCCCTGGTGGGACGAGGCTTGTAGAGACGCTATCCGTGCTCGACGACGTGCTTTACGCACCTTTCGCCGCCATCCTACGTTGGCGAATTGTATTGGATACAAACGACTCCGAGCGCAATGCCGTAGAGTCATCAAAGACAGCAAAAAAGCTTGTTGGGCCTCTTTCACCAGCTCCTTTAACAGTTTTACTCCCTCTTCTGTCGTATGGGGTGGCCCACGCCGGCTGTCGGGCATTAAGGCCCACTCCTCGGTACCTGGCCTGACCTCAGGTAATGAGGTCCTCGTTGATCCTGTGGCTGTCTCCAACGCCTTCGGCCGGTTTTTCGCGGAGGTTTCAAGCTCCGCCCATTACCACCCTGCCTTCCTTCCCAGGAAAGAGGCAGAAGAGGCTCGGCGACCTTCCTTCCACTCGCTGAATCTGGAAACTTATAATGCCCCCTTTACTATGCGGGAACTCGAACGTGCGCTTGCACTGTCCCGGTCCTCTGCTCCGGGGCCAGATGCCATTCACGTTCAGATGCTGGCACACCTTTCTCCGGCGGGCAAAAGCTTCCTTCTTCGTACCTACAATCGCGTCTGGACCGAAGGTCAGGTCCCCATGCGTTGGCGTGACGCCCTCGTTGTTCCTATACCAAAACCCGGGAAGGATAGACACCTTCCTTCTAGTTACCGCCCCATTTCTCTTACAAGCTGTGTCTGTAAGGTGATGGAGCGCATGGTTAATGCTCGGTTAGTTTGGATTCTTGAATTTCGACGGCTACTTACCAATGTCCAATGCGGTTTTCGTCGCCGCCGCTCCGCTGTTGACCACCTTGTGACCTTGTCGACATTCATCATGAACAACTTTTTGCGAAGGCGCCAAACGGTAGCCGTGTTCTTCGATTTGGGGAAGGCTTATGATACCTGTTGGAGAGGAGGTATCCTCCGCACTATGCACAGGTGGGGCCTACGCGGTCGCCTGCCACTTTTTATTTATTCCTTTTTAACGGATCGAAAGTTTAGGGTACGTGTGGGTTCCGTATTGTCCGACGTCTTCCTCCAGGAGAACGGAGTGCCTCAGGGCTCCATCTTGAGCGTAGCCCTTTTTGCCATCGCGATCAATCCAATTATGGATTGCATTCCACCTAATGTCTAAGGCTCTCTCTTTGTCGATGACTTCGCGATCTACTGCAGTGCCCAGAGAACATGCCTCCTGGAGCGCTGCCTTCAGCGTTGTCTAGACAGTCTATACTCATGGAGCGTGGCAAATGGCTTCCGGTTCTCTGAAGAGAAGACGGTTTGTATCAACTTTTGGCGATATAAAGCGTTCCTTCCGCCATCCTTACATCTCGGTCCCATTGTTCTCCCATTCGTGGAAACAACTAAGTTTCTAGCGCTCACGTTGGACAGGAAACTGTGTTGGTCTCCGCATTTGGCAGCCCGTTGTACACGTTCCCTTAATGTCCTCAGAGTTCTTAGTGGTTCATCTTGGGGAGCGGATCGCACTGTCCTGCTTCGCTTGTATCGGTCCATAGTCCGATCCAAGCTGGATTATGGGAGCTTCGTCTACTCGTCTGCTCGGCCATCCCTCTTACGCCGTCTCAACTCCATCCACCATCGGGGGTTACGTCATGCGACCGGAACCTTCTACACTAGTCCGGTCGAGAGTCTTTATGCTGAAGCTGCCGAATTACCATTGACCTACCGGCGCGACGTACTGCTGTGTCGGTATGCCTGCCGGCTGTTGTCTATGCCCGACTACCCCTCTTACCAGTCCTTCTTCGCCGATTCTCTCGACCGTCAGTACGGGTTGTATGTGTCTGCCCTGCTGCCCCCCGGAGTCCGCTTCCGTCGCCTGCTTCGACAATTGGATTTTGCCCTCCCTACCATCTTCAGAGAGGGTGAGAGCCCGACACCACCTTGGCTCCAGGCTCCGGTTCATATTTATCTCGACCTCAGCTCACTCCCGAAGGAGGGTACTCCGGCTGCAGTGTATTGCTCACGGTTTGTCGAACTTCGTGCTCGACTTGCCGGTCACACCTTTATTTACACCGATGGCTCCAAAACTGACGATGGTGTCGGCTGTGCCTTTGTCGTCGGGGCCGCCACCTTTAAATACCGGCTCCTTGACCAATGTTCGAGCTTTACGGCCGAGCTTTTTGCTCTCCATCAGGCCGTTTAGTATGCCCACCGCCACCGCCATTCATGGTATGTACTCTGCTCTGACTCACTCAGTGCTCGTCAGAGCCTTGGAGCTTCCTATCCGATCCATCCCTTGGTTCAACGGATACAGCAGTCCCTCCATTCTTTCGCTGAGAATGGTTCTCCTGTCAGCTTTCTGTGGGTTCCCGGACATGTAGGAGTGCCTGGGAATGAGGCTGCGGATGCTGCAGCCAAGGCTGCAGTCCACCTGCCTCGGCCAGCCTCCCATTGTGTCCCGTCATCTGACGTTCGTGGGGATGTTTGTAAGAGGCTTGTGTCGTTGTGGTGGGATGCTTGGTCATCCCTCCAAGGAAACAAGCTCCGGGCAGTAAAACCGCTCCCAACTGCTTGGACAACCTCCTTCCGACCATCTCGGTGAGAGGAGGTCCTTCTGACCAGGTTGCGGATTGGGCATTGCCGGTTTAGCCACCGCTACCTGCTCTCCGGTGACCCAGCCCCGCAGTGCCCTTGTGGTCAGGCATTAACAGTGCGCCATGTTTTATTGTCGTGTCCCCGCTTTAGTCAATCTCGTGTTGTCCTGTCCCTGCCATCTACTTTACCGGATATTTCAGCTGATGACGCTCGAGCAGCTGCTCGTGTTCTGCGTTTTATAACTTTGACTGGCTTGTCCAAAGACATCTAACCTTTTTACTTATTTTATCTGCATCTTTGTCAGGTCTTTCTGGTGTTCCCCCCTCCCCTTGAGTTTTACTAGATTCCATGTGCTCTAACAACAGTGACTGGGCGCTAATGACCTCGGTAGTTGAGCGCCCTTAAACCCCCCCCCCAAAAAAAAAAAAACTGTCGTATTCCTACGGATTTATGTACAGCCCTGCAGAATTCACTGTTTCATTTCCCTCCAGCACTACTCGAGACATTATTCGAGCCCACGACACGTCGTGTTGTGGCACTTCTGCGTGCGCGCGTGGGCTCTACGCCATATTAGACAGGTGTACCACTCTCTTTGGCTCTTCAGTGTAGTAGGAGTCCGACTGACGAGCAGTACTAAAGTATCGATC
This sequence comes from Schistocerca nitens, assembly GCF_023898315.1. NCBI lineage: Eukaryota > Metazoa > Arthropoda > Insecta > Orthoptera > Acrididae > Schistocerca > Schistocerca nitens. The sequence goes on along the minus strand of NC_064622.1, from coordinate 393,785,148 downwards.
TAACAGGGTTACTTCAAACTACCTCCTTCATGCGTGGCCTATCCTTGCTGTGGATTCTTCCAATGTGTCGGTCTGGTTTCTGGCGATAACTTTTATGTGGAAGTTCCACTTCAGTTCGCGCCGTACGTTTATAATGAATGCGACTGCTTCCAGTGACAATTGTGCAACAGTGTAGTGATACAGTAATGGGTATTGCTGCCTGTTTATGTGCACTGTGTTAGGTTTGTTCAACTTTAGAGTCAACTACTAATCAATTCACCAAGCGTCGATCCTCCGCGGGTCTTCCTGTGTTCCTCTACAATTTTGTATTTTTGGAACTTCTCTGTGTACAACAGCATCGTCCGCGAAAAGCCTCGTGGAATTTCCGACATTATCCATTAACTCATTCATACAGGTGACGTAGAACTCCGGCGACAAATTTTCAGAGGTTGTTCGGGAATATCGTCTGAATATTTTGCTACAAGGCAGGGTTATTGCGTTTAGTTTGGTTTCTTTCCTCATTTAGCTTTGTATCTGTATTGCAATGCAAGTGCAGTGCAAGTGTGTACCCCTTCAGTGAATGGAATGTCTAACACAGTGTTTTTTAACAGGTTCTAGCTGAAAATGTTCGATTAACATACTCGTAAATTACGAGTCTGTGTTAAGCTCGGTGAAATGCTAGGTATGTGTTCTTATCATGCTTGTTTCGACGACTTTTCTCCGCCATTTCAATGTTAATTGAGTGCGTAATATTAATTGCTTCACTACAGAAATCCCAGGAGTCAATGTGAAGAGCTGATGATATTAAACAATTTACACCAACATACAGTTTGGATTTTGTGTTAATGATTGTATTGTTCCCTAATATTCGTACGATGTACAGCTAAAAGAAACTGACTTTGCAGATAAAGTACTCGAAGGAACTGAAAACAAATGCAACTCTGTCACTCCCGAACTCTTGGGTTCACTGCTTGTATAGTTTCTTAACAATAAAAGTCCTTTAAAAGTGGTATTCAGCAAAGTCACATTGAGATACAGTTAAAAACTGTTGTTTCATAAGAAAATACAGTTGCGATTCTAAATATAATCAATGAGTGATTATAACAAATGTGATTTCTAAAATTTCTGTTCAAATTTAGTGTCGAAATTCTGCTTGAGAAATGTGTCAAACAATACTTGATGCGAGAAAATTAATATCTCGTTAATTATAACAGTAATTTTGATGCTAACGTATTTTGCAGTACTTAATATAATGCGGAAATAGATTTAGAGCTTCAAATTTTACGTAATAATCTCGTTTTGACAAAGTTCTAGAACTTGTAATTACAAAATTAATTACAATTAATCCGATTTGAGTTTTTATAGAAACATATTACGGGCTTATAGAGCCCTCATGTCATAACAGATGTCCTATCATCCTGCCCCTTTTCCTTATCAGTGTTTTCCACATGCTCCTTTCCTCTCCGATTCTGCGCAGAACCTCCTCATTCCTTCCCTTACTTCCGTACAGTGGAGACATCTTACTTGAATGTCGCTTGCCCTGTGTCGGCGGATAAATACGATATTGCAGTGCCTTTGTTATTCCGGATTACGATGCCACATTACATCACACATAATATTTTTGTGGTTAAACCAATGTGTGTGCCTACTTGCGTATGTGTAAATTGTCTAATTATATAATCAAAAATATCCGGATACCTGGCTGAAGATGACTTAAAAGTTCGTGGTGCCCTCCATCGGTAATGCTGGAATTAAGTATGGTGCTGGCGCGCCCGTAGCCTTGATGACAGCTTCCACTCTGGCAGGCATATGATCAATCAGGTGCTGGAGGGGAATGGCAGCCCATTGTTGTGTGTGCTTCAAACATCAATGTAAGCCCGTGCTGTGATAGTGCCACGTAAAACAAGGGGTGCAAGCCTCCTCCATGAAAAACACAACCACACCATAACCCATCGCTCCGAATTTTACTATTGGCACTACACACACTGGCAGATGACGTTCACCGGGAATTCGCCATACTCACACGCTGCTATCGGATCGCCACATTGTGTACCGTGATCCGTCACTCCACACAACGTTTTTCCACAGTTCAACCGTCCAATGTTTACGTTCCTTACAGCACGCAAGGCGTCGTTTGGCATTTACCAGCGTGATGTGTGGCTTACGAGCAGCCGCTCGACGATGAAATACAACATTTCTCACCTCCTGCCTATCTGCCATAGTACTTGCAATGAATCCTGATGTAGTCTGGAACTCCTGTGTGATGGTCTGGATAGATATGTGCCTATTACACATTACGACTTCTTCAACTGTCGGCAGTTTCTGTCAGTCAACAGACGAGGTCGGCCTGTACGCTTTTGTGCTGTACGTTTCCACTTCACTATCAGATCGATAGCAGTGGACGTAGGGATGTTTAGGAGTGTGGAAATCTCACGTACAGACGTATGACACAAGTGACGCCCAATCACCTGACCACGTCCGAAGTCCGTGAGTTCCGCGGGGCGCCCCTTCTGCTCTCCCACGGTGTCTAATGACTACTGAGGACGCTGATACGGAGTACCTGGCAGTAGGTGGCAGCACAATGCACCTAATATGAAAGACGTATGTTTTTGGGGGTGTCTGGATACTTTTGATCACATAGTGTACTGTTTCTAGGACGTTGTATCAATATGAATTTCAGTTTTGTAGACGACATATCTTTTATAATAGAAGGTAATGTAATGTTGCTGATCTATGAACATGAGTATAGCAACGGAAAAAATCTTTACATTGCGTCATGGGCAGTAATCAATCCCAAACCCAAATTATCCGTGGTTGTGATGTGTAGTACCATTATGCGTTACGTTACATACAGGCAATCTGAATATTGCTCGGTAATCACCACATGTCGAAATCGGTTAATAACAATTAAATTTGAAAACGGAGCAGCCCGTAACGAATTTTTTTCCATTTACATAACGTGCTGATTAAGCTGGGTTCTAAGGAGGTGAAGAGTCTCTCTCTCTCTCTCTCTCTCTCTCTATATATATATATATATATATATATATATATATATATATATATATATATATATATATTTCTTTTGATGTATGTAAGATTGGATTTGGTGTAGGCAAAGTAGTAAGAGGGTTATCGATTTCTCTTTATCGAAGTTTTAATAAATAAATAATAATTAAAATATCGTTTTTTTGAATAGTTACGAGTCGCGGTATTTTGACCTCGGGCTTCGAACGAAATATCTGAATTGTTTCAAAGACTTTTCTTTAAAAAATCAAAATTAAGATCGTCTGTGTTCCAATACCAGGTTTAACGGTGTTAGATTATGGATATTATCCGTCACAAAACCTGTTGCTTTACTGTTAATACAAGTGGTTCTGACTTCCGGTACGTGGTAGTACAGCTAGAGATAATTTCTAAACGATGAACCAAATACGAAAGCTTGAACGACACGAACAAATGTAATTCGCTGAATACAAGTAAAAAGGTCGGCGTGGAAAGGGACGGATAAGTTCACAAATTTTATGTAGTGGCCGAAACTATGTTATGTTGCATGGCAACCAACTTCCATTGCGCAGAATTTTGGGTTACAGTTTACTAAGAAGTTTCCATCTGAGGAAATAGATTTGGAATGGATAGAGTTGTGGTGATCGATCTGAGATTTATGACAGGAGCGGCGGCGTCAGTAGAATCACTACAGCGGGGTGATGATTTTTAAGAATAGTAATAAGCTGATTACTTGGGCGGTCAGCGGTGGTGTGAAGGTGGATTCACACTTGACGCAACGCCACCGTCACGTCAGAAGATTCTCCTCTGTAGTTGAAATGGTGGTATTCACACACGCCGTCAGCGGAACGTCATAGACACGACACGTCAGGGTTTCTCGGGCCATTGACGGAGTCACGTGACATTTCCCTGTTGCTGCCAGCAAGTAGCACCTCCGTATTTGTTTTGTTTAGTTCAGCAAAACGGCCCACGTAGACGTACGTTAGGCAGACTATCAACTTCTGTCATGGTGATATTGGACCGCTAAATCTTGAATTTTTCGTAATTTTTATTTATATCTTGCTTAACAGGTAAAAAAAAAGTTGACTTTCTGGAATATCTATTGAATGACGACTCCTCTTTCAGCTCGTTGTAAAGTGTGTCGAACTCCCCTTGTCTCGATTTTTTAACGTTTTTTTCTTACGCTCTTTTTTGTTCGCTGTTTCTCATTATCAAGCGCGACAGCAATGATTGCAGTCTGCTTGAAATTAAATTTCGCCATCTTACGACGATGTACAATTAACTATGAAATAGCGCCTCTGGTGGGTGTTTTATGAACCAGTTGTAACGTCACGACGTTCTTTCGACGTTGACGTGCAGTGCAGCGTGAATGTTCAGGAATGCCTTCGACCGTTCACGCTCAAAACCTTGACGCGTACGTGACTGTGACGTTCCGACAAGTGTGAATCCACCTCAGAGCCACACTGCGACCGCACCGGCAGGATGCAGGCGCCGCCGCGCGGCACCTGGTACGCGGCTGCCCTTGACCCGCGTCCGTCCGCCGGGTTCAGCCAGGTACACACACTGCAGCGGGCCCGGAGTTCTCCCCGCTGCGCCCGCGGCACCGTTTCAAGGCCGCGGCCGCGGCAGCAGCAGCGGCGGCGGCGGCGGCGGCGGCAGCGGCCAGACGGGACCCGCGACCTGTTGCTCGCAGAGCGGGCGCGCCTCCGTGACCCCACGCTGCCCGGACGCCCACCGCCAATTCTGGAGACTTAACCCAGTCGCAGCGAGTCCTGCACTCTGGCTCTACGTAGGTTATCCCATCCGACAGACACGAAACTTTCTAAACATAATTCTACGAGGTGTGTTTTCAAGTAAGTACCGTTTTCAAATTTAAAAAAGACGTGCTAAGATATCGCAATTTTATTTTTACATGAAAGCCTGTACCTCAAGCTACTTTTCTACATAATTTCCGTCAACACTGGGGCACTTGTCATAACGTTGTATCAGTTTTTGAATACACCTACTGATGTGGGTTAGCAACACAAGTACAAGGATAGCGTACCAATAGGGACAAGAAAGGAGGCATGAAGGGCGCCAGAACACAAATGACAATCATCCATTTATTGCACCATTACACACGCACATCATGATATATGAGACATTATAATGGTCATACATAATGGGGTTTAAGAAATTACAATTGCACATCAACTCCGCTATGACAAACAATGTGCATAATAGAGGCCGTACAATTTTACCAATGTAAGAAATTAAAATAATACTAGCATAAAATTAACTAAAATGCCTTCAGGCAATGTTTGAGGAGAACACGACGGGGCCGCAAGGGAGGAAGCAACACAATACTTAACTCAGGTGCACCAAAACAAGCAACGGACATCAGGCCGCGCCAACAACGGACACGAAAAACGTTCAAATGTGTGTGAAATCTTATGGGACTTAACTACTAACGTCATCAGTCCCTAAGCTTACACACTACTTAACCTAAATTATCCTAACGACAAACACACACACCCATGCCCGAGGGAGGACTCGAACCTCCGCCGGGGTCAGCCGCACAGTCCGACTGCAGCGCCTCAGACCTCTCAGCTAATCCCGCTCGGCACAACGGACACGTAATGCAAGCAACTTCTTTCTCCGTTGCGGTTCCGCGCGTTCCACCTAAGTGATAGCTACCTGAAACATTTTAGTACTTGGAACAGTATACCAGTGATCAGCAAATTAAAAAAGAAAAATGACATAAAAATACAATAATTTAAGAAAATCACATTTGAGTATGAGCTTAAGGTATTTCGGTAATTAACAGATTACGAAACAGGTAAAGGGGCATGTGGCACTATTAAATCTTGCGTAATTACACTACTAAATTTCTCAGTACCCAAGTTGCAATTAACGCAACAAGAATTAAATCATTTAAGTGATAATGTTACTTTAAAATAATAATAAAATTATTTCATACAAAAGAGGACCAGAAATGGCCCGATCAGTACTCCCAGTGAAGCAGTTCACACAAATGGTACTCCACGGCTCCGAGCACACAGCCCCATACAAAAAGGAACACAACCACAGCAACCCGGCGTACTACCGGAATCACCAGGCAGTAAGCCAAAATCGTGCTACGCCAAAACAAGGACAGACTTTTAAAATAACGAGACCTAGCCCGGGCCGGACAACAGACCAAATGCCGGGAAATCCATAAGAAACCTCAGCCAACTTAATACCAAAACAACAATTTATGAACAACATGCAAAACACAAGACCTCTCAGTCCAAAGGCTCCGACCCGCCTGCTGAGGTGCCAAGCGTCGTACGGAGTGCTGAATCAAGCTTAACCTTCGTTAACGGAAAGCGGAAGCACCACAAGACAAAATAAACTCCAATCTAACTGCGCAAGGCAAACTCTAAGGAGTGCCACTCGAAGACTGTGCACTTGAAGATCAAACATAAAGCACCCACACTAACGTGCCGCTGAACGACGCACTTCCATCACCAGCGGAGAGCAGCGTAGCCTATCGATATACATCCATGGGGCGGTAAACGAGGATAGCAATCCCAGCGACGGAGAGACAGGAGGACGAAATGACATCCCGCCACACATAGAAGGTATTTCAAACTCAGGCTCGACAAACTATAACAGGCGAGATTTTGCTCCCCTTGCGAATCAAGTTAAACGGCACACCACGCCGCTGTACACACTATTAACCCTAAAACCACGGTCCGGTCTTCCCATCGGTTCCCACTCGGCGTCCAGAAGCAAACAACCCCAGCCGAGCCGAACTGTATTCACGCCCAGGCAGCCACCTCTTACCTCCTCACACGCCTCCAGCTAAGTTCCGGCCAGCGATCACACACGCAAACAACCGCCTAACGCCAAAGCGCCATCTGAGTGAAAACTCAGCACTAAGATCGAAACTGACTTGGAAATAAGCGAGCACCGTAACACATTCTCATAGGAGTCTGCCGCCTGATTCGTTAACCACTGCATCACAACTCTTGATTTCGTCATCGTCTTGAAGACGCTGACCGCCCAGGTGTTTCTTCATGTGGAGGAACAGATGGTAGTCACTTCCATGGACTGTTGCTTTGATTCTGGTGTGACGTACGCCACCCATGTTTCTTCGTCCGTAACAATTTGGCTCAAGAAAGCATCACCGTCTTTGTGGTACCGCTCAAGGAAAGTCAATGCACTGTCTAAACGTTTGGTTTCGTGCACATCCGTCAACATTTTCGGTACGGTACCCAACGTGCGCACAATTTTCGGTAATTCAAGTACTCGGTCAGAATGCCATACAAAACTCTGCGAGAAACATTAGGAAAGTCATCCCTCAAGGAGGAAATCGTAAAGCGTCTGTTTTCTTTAAACTTATTGTCCACTCCCTGCACCAAACTTTCATTAACGGCCGAAGGACGCCCACTCCGTTGTTCATCGTGCACATTTGTGTGGTCATCTTTAAATGCTCTCACCCACTTTCTTACCATTCCCTCACTCATGATTTGTCTGTAATCTGCACAGATCTCACGATGAATATCGAACGCTTTTAGTCCTTTAGCACTAAGAAATTTTATAACAGCCCGTACTTCACAGTCGGCGGGACTCAGGATTATCGGAGGCATCTTAAACACTCAGTACACAACGTAAACAAGGAAGAATCAGAATGAGATTTTTACTCTGCAGCGGAGTGTGCGCTGATACGAAAATTCCTGGCAGATTAAAACTGTGTGCCGGACCAAGACTCGAGCTCGGGACATTGCCTTTCGCGGGCAAGTGCCAACGAAAGGCAAAGGTCCCGAGTTCGAGTATCGGTCCGGCACACAGTTTTAATCTGCCAGGAAGTTTCAAGGAAGAATCAGATTGTAATGGCGTCAGTGCGTAGATTAAGGTACAGGCTTTCATGTAAAAATAAAATTATTGAGTTATCTTACCACGTCTTTTTTTAATTTCATGGCGGTACTTACTTAAACACGTCTCGTACTACTGTAACTGAATAAAAGTCATAATTACTAGAGCTGTTGTTCAAATATCGATACATCGGCGACACTTTTGTCATTGATATGTCGACATTGAAATGACAATACCAAGAGCCGATATTTTTATTTTTTTTCGCAATTTTTGGTAAATATTTGAAATTCTAGGAGAACTTAATTGGTGGTGGTGGTGGGGGGGGGGGGGGGGGCGTGAATGCAATAACAAGATTTCCGATGTGTAGAAAGAGCACACCAGTTGCGGTGAAACAATATTTAAAGCAAGTAGTGTGCTTTTTCTTCACATCGGCATTCTTCAAAAACGGTTGCTGAAAATGGTGAACAAAAATCTAAATGACAAGATTGGCTTTTACGGTGGGCGGAGATTTGTGAGGGGGAAATGCTGAAATAATCGGCGTTCAGCGCTACCAATAGAAACTCGTAATGACGTACGAGGTGTGGCTAGAAAAAAACCGGACTAGTACTGGTGAACAATAAAACGAATGCAATAAGGCTGAAAGTCGCGTGGCCTGTCACGTGACTCTCGCTCCGCCTACTGTTCGAGTTTCATCTGCCTCCTGCACTCAGTCTGTGAGTGTACAGAAAGAACAGCGTGTTAACATCAAATTTTGTTTCAAACTAGGAAAATCTGCAAGTGAAAAGTTTGTAATGTTACAACAAGTGTACGGCGATGATTGTTTATCGCGAACACAAGTGTTTGAGTGGTTTAAACGATTTAAAGATGGCCGCGAAGACACCAGTGATGACACTCGCACTGTCAGACCATTGTCAGCAAAAACTGATGCAAACATTGAAAAAATCGGTAAACTTGTTCGACACTTACCTTGTCAACTCCTGTTAACTCAGACACTGCTCTGATTGTTAAACGGCGATCTTGTCGAATTTACAATTTCGAGTAATATATATAGATGCATTTCTCCGGCAGTGGGTGGTTTACTTTAAGAAGCATTCAGGCGTACCTAGGAAAGACACGGCAGGTATTACTTTTTTAAAAAATCTTGGAAAGTTACTACAATAGTGTACTTTTTCTCTTGAATGAGGTTTTCTACCAGTATGAAGTATGAATAACAGGGGTCTCTGCATCGGCTTTGACAAGTAAGCAGCAAAGGCAAAGGTTTAAATACAAAAGTGACTGACGAAACTGTAGGTGTTACCACAAAAATCTAGAATCGTACACACATCTGAGATAGTTTTCCTAAGCGCCAAGTGATGTTCCATAAGCTAGACGGTTCCATAGTTCCATAAACAAAAATCGTAGCTGACCCTGCACCTATGTCGTGTAAGAAATGATTTTGTTATTAGCGTAGGCGTATCTTGTTGCATAGAACGACGGAGCTCCGCGTGAGAGTTTTGCTTTGGCGGTGTTTACATCGCGATAGCTGACTCTGGCCACATTGATTTCCAATTTTTGCTCATTTCTCGGATTCTTTTGTGAACAGTTTCAACCTCAACTTGTACAAGCATGCATCACTATACTCGGCATTTTAAGCGCTTTCGAGTGCCGTTAAAAAATGTATATCTTTCTTTTTATAAATCATACTTACTTCAATATCTTGATCAGTACAAAAGTAAAGACACTTTATCACTTACCAAACTGCATGCCCCTTAGCGTACTATCATTTGTCGGAAACCTGGGTTCGCTACCTGGAACTGTTCACGAAATAAAAACGGTGTTACATCTTGGTAACTCATCCTGTAGACCTTACCAGGCTTGGTAGCAACACTAATACTCCCGTGGCCGTTGTACCCGCCGCAAAGTATCGTTTTATGTGGTAACTCTTAAAGCTTTTTAAATAAAAGAAACGTTATTAGTATTCTGAATCTTCAATCTTGTTGAGGAAGTTCCATACTCCTTGACAGAGCGTAGGGGATGATGCGGGAAACCCACACCGCTGTACTAGGCAAGGTCCTACCGGAGGTTCTTCCGACCGTAATGGCGATGAATGATGTTGATGACGACACAAAACCACTCAGTCATCTCGAGGCACCCAAAAATCCCTGACCCCGCCGGGAATCGAACCCGGGACCCCGTGCTCGGGAAGCAGGAACGCTACCGCGATACCACGAGCTGCTGGCCAATCTTCGCATCTACATATTTATTTCTGAACCTAGCCACCTTGTCGACGAACACATTTCTTCCAACAAGACCAGTTTGTTGATACCGTCACTGTAGATGTTTGACTTTGTTGACGCAGCCAGAACCTCACCTCTGCTTGCACCGCGTCATCACCATCAAAATGAAGTCCTCGAAGGTGTTCTTAAAGTTTGAAAACAGGTGAAAATCGGATGGGAACAAGTCGGGACTGTATGGAAAACTATAGATAACAGCGTACCCGAGGCGTCGGATTGTTGCAGATATCTCAGCGCTCGTGTGTGGCGTGGAATTGTCATGCTGAAGTGTACTCCAAGTGTAGGAGAGCTCTTCGAATTCGAAACTCGACCACAGCACGCTGTTCGTTAGCACAGATACAGTTTCGTTGCACACTGCCATGTTTCACACTACAATTCGGAGTCCTCTAGCGGCAGAGGGCTGCAAGTGTGTAATCATGAAGAGTAAAGAGTAGAATGTTAGTAACGTTTGTTTTGTTAAAAATGCTTTCCGAGTTTTCACATAAACTCGGAGGCATTACTTTCTGGCAAGTCCTCATATACAGTATGTATATTTTAAGTTGACAAACCAGAATAACACGAAAAATAAGCTTCATACGAAAAATGTGTAAAATCCAAAGTTGATTATTTTCGAGGCGGACATCTGTTGGTGCTAAAATTAGCCAGCCACCCCAGCCCCTTGGGGGTGGGGTGGGAGGCAACTATTAAATTTCAAATGAGAACCTCCATTTATTAATTGCAGAATCAGATTCTACATAAAAAACTACGTACATTTTGTCTTAAACATTTGTTTTGATTCTTGGTAGTTGGCTCTGTAATTCCAGAAAATCCATGTTCTCATTTTTGCGTGGAAAATGGTTACGGATAAATAAAAAATACTTATTTACTTCGTTAATTTGATTCGCTAAAACTAAACCTCTCCCTCTCTTCCCATAGGGTGGGGTTTGAGAGAGAGGAATTAGTTTTTTATAAATGTTGCCCCTGCGGAAAAAAATTGATATTTGGATCAACATTTGTAGAGCTCTAATTCCTCTCTCTCAAACCCCACCCTACAGGAAGAGAGGGAGAAGTTTAGTTTTAGCGAATCAAATTTAAGAAGTAAAAAAGTATTTTTTTTATTTATCCGTAACCATTTTGCATGCAAAAATGAGAACATGGATTTTCTGGAATTACAGAGCCAACTACCAAGAATCAAAACAAATGTTTAAGACAAAATGTACGTAGTTTATGTAGAATCTGATTCTGCAAAAAAAAATATTGACACATTCCTGGGGTCAGATACATCACATGATCACACTGACAGAACCACAGGCACATAGACACAGGCAACAGAGCATGCACAATGTCGGCACTAGTACAGTGTATATCCACCTTTCGCAGCAATGCAGGCTGCTATTCTCCCATGGAGACGATCGTAGAGATGCTGGATGTAGTCCTGTGGAACGGCTTGCCATGCCATTTCCACCTGGCGCCTCAGTTGGACCAGCGTTCGTGCTGGACGTGCAGACCGCGTGAGACGACGCTTCATCCAGTCCCAAACATGCTCAATGGGGGACAGATCCGGAGATCTTGCTGGCCAGGGTAGTTGACTTACACCTTCTAGAGCACGTTGGGTGGCACGGGATACATGCGGACGTGCATTGTCCTGTTGGAACAGCAAGTTGCCTTGACGGTCTAGGAATGGTAGAACGATGGGTTCGATGACGGTTTGGATGTACCGTGCACTATTCAGTGTCCCCTCGACGATCACCAGTGGTGTACGGCCAGTGTAGGAGATCGCTCCCCACACCATGATGCCGGGTGTTGGCCCTGTGTGCCTCGGTCGTATGCAGTCCTGATTGTGGCGCTCACCTGCACGGCGCCAAACACGCATACGACCATCATTGGCACCAAGGCAGAAGCGACTCTCATCGCTCAAGACGACACGTCTCCATTCGTCCCTCCATTCACGCCTGTCGCGACACCACTGGAGGCGAGCTGCACGATGTTGGGGCGTGAGCGGAAGACGGCCTAACGGTGTGCGGGACCGTAGCCCAGCTTCATGGAGACGGTTGCGAATGGTCCTCGCCGATACCCCAGGAGCAACAGTGTCCCTAATTTGCTGGGAAGTGGCGGTGCGGTCCCCTACGGCACTGCGTAGGATCCTACGGTCTTGGCGTGCATCCGTGCGTCGCTGCGGTCCGGTCCCAGGTCGACGGGCACGTGCACCTTCCGCCGACCACTGGCGACAACATCGATGTACTGTGGAGACCTCACGCCCCACGTGTTGAGCAATTCGGCGGTACGCCCACCCGGCCTCCCGCATGCCCACTATACGCCCTCGCTCAAAGTCCGTCAACTGCACATACGATTCACGTCCACGCTGTTGCGGCATGCTACCAGTGTTAAAGACTGCGATGGAGCTCCGTATGCCACGGCAAACTGGCTGACACTGACGGCGGCGGTGCACAAATGCTGCGCAGCTAGCGCCATTCGACGGCCAACACCGCGGTTCCTGGTGTGTCCGCTGTGCCGTGCGTGTGATCATTGCTTGTACAGCCCTCTCGCAGTGTCCGGAGCAAGTATGGTGGGTCTGACACACCGGTGTCAATGTGTTCCTATTTCCATTTCCAGGAGTGTAGTTGCCTCCCGCTCCACTCCCTGGGGGCTGGGGTGGCTGGGTAATTTTAGCACCAACAGATGTCCGCCTCGAAAATAATCAACTTTGGATTCTACACATTTTTTCGTGTGAAGCTTATTTTTCGTTTATTCTGGTTTGTCAACTTAAATTTTACACCCTGTATACCAACTGGTGGCGTGCACAAGTGTACGGAGTTACATTGACATCCTAGCACGTCTTCTGAGCGCTTCACTATTTTCTTGCGCTGTACTTTTGAGGAAATGGGCTGCATATTACATGAATTCGATCTGACTGTCAAATCCGTAGAAAGTAGAGGGTGAATGAAAAGAATGGAAGATTTTGGAGTGGAGACTACTTGGATCAGCATAATTATTTTACGCATATTTGTTAGTTTACATGGTACGCCATGATTAAATGTCACAAGCATTTTTATTCCTTGACTATTACATGCGGTAGATGGGATCCCCTCGGCGCACACGTTCCTGCAGTCTAAAAGGAACGTTATGCATGACTCCACCTAACTCCTCTCGTATTCTAGCTTTAAGTTGTTCTTCGCTAACAGGTCGAATATGGTAAACCGCGTCTTCAACGCTTTGACTACAATCGGGACGTATGTGGTCCACGGCTATCGTTATCTAGTTATCGTTATCTAGTAACGGTGGTACTATCTTTGGGGCGATGTTGTGGTGTTTCCGTGTCGAGTGAGTCGGCAGTTCGGTTGGGAACAGACGAGCAGCCAGGTCCGCGCAGCGCGAGAACACGCCGGGACCACTGGCGGCACGCACGCACTGCCGAATGGAAGGTCTGTAGTCGCGAGAAGTACAACCTCATTGTCAGGTGTACCCAGGAAGTTTGAGTCGGCCTTAATTCAAGTAGTGAAACCTCCATCATTGTGAGATCTCGCCATTTGCTTGTGTGTCGCTGCTCGCAGTGCTGCCGAGACGAAGAGCGGCATGTGGAGCGTTTGGTGAAGGCGAACCTAATTAGCCTTCCTCCACTTCTTATTATTAATTGTTGCATTCTATGTTATTATTTGTGAACTTCAACCAATGGTATTTTTCCTGCCTAGTGGCCGCTAACGCCCCGGTTACCTGCCCTGGAGCTTAGTGTGTGTTACGGCAGTGTACTTTTCCTCGCCTTGCTGCAGCTTCATTGATTTGTGGGCCAGGTGGTGGTTTTTTTTATTTTCTTCTGCTCTGGTAGTAGTGATTCCTTTCTGCTTCCGGATGCTCGAAACACCGGAGTCTGAAGATGTAGTGCTGACTGCCGGTTCCAGCTTTGGTGTGTTATTACATCGTTGCATTGGTCATCACACGTTAGATAGATTCGGCAAATGATTATTGGTCATGCGGTTAAACTGCCACGGTCTGAGTTACAGTCTTGTGAAGTGAATGCAACTCTTGGCTGCCTGTCTCATCGATTGCGAAGTTTTGAGAGACTTTCCCAGGTCAATCCTTGGAGCAACGTTTGCGGTCCTCCCCCTTCCCCCTTGGTTTGGTCCGATTTGATGATTTTTTTAAATTTTAATGACTGTAATTTCAAGTTTGAAGATGTTTAACTAGTTCTTAAAAGGATTGCTAGTCAGGCCCTCAGCTGTGGAACAGTGGTAATTATTGCTATTGGGCTCTTCAGCCGAGAAATAGTTGAATTGGTTGTCATTAAGGCCTTCAGCCTTCAGCCTTCACAACACAATCCAGCCTTCCTTGGTAACAGGTCTCAGTCCCACTGATAAAGGGGAGCCTACGAACGGTTAGCACAATTCTTATCATTACACATTGTACCTGTAGGTTGTGCTGTTGTCAAGATTCATTGCTAACCCTTGTCTCCGTTATTCCACATTGAATTAGATGGCGGCTACAGATAGGCAACCCAATTACCAGACTCGCAAGCGCGCTGCCTTCGTTCGTTCCCCGACACATCGTGTCAACAACTTGTACTCACGAATTGACGCTTGCCACATCACAAACGAAGCCCATATTTACTAGCTGTAGTGTGAGGTCCAAACCTGGAGAGATGCTTTGTCCGCTGATGTTTGTCTGTTTTCAAATGGCTCTGAGCACTATGGGACTCAACTGCTGTGGAACCTAACTAACCTAAGGACATCACACACATCCATGCCCGAGGCAGGATTCGAACCTGCGACCGTAGCAGTCCCACGGTTCCGGACTGCGCGCCTAGAACCGCGAGACCACCGCGGCCGGCTGTTTGTCTGTTTTCAGTATGCACTGTAGTTTTTGCGCAGTCGTCTTGTGAAACCATGAAGGCTACTTACTATTAATCCAGTTCTGCTACACCCCCGACCCCCACCCCAAACCTCCTTCGAAAACGAAACGACGGAATACATTCTTTTCATATTTTTACTTGGGACTAAAACAGTAATTATAAAAACAATGCATTATTGTTTTTGAAATTAAATTGGTAGTCAGAGGGTTAAGGTGGTCCCACAAGCAAAACAATCACATGCTGTCGGATCAAGCGATCCAGGGAGCTATGCAATGCCACCGTATCCTGAAATGAGACGGTTAACAAAGTCGTGATACAGCTCCCATCGTCATCCGCGCCTTACATACAGTTACTCCGTCATGTTAAATCCGATTGTCGGCGGGAAAATGGGGCATTTCATGCCCAACAAAACGTTCCATTTTGGCAACATACCGACAGACATTACAGGGGCTGCCCGCACATCATTTTCAAAAAATTACGAGTGTATTAGGCCAGTTGATTACATGGTGCACCATACAGTAACCTTGCCGTTGTGCAGAGAACGGTCTTGTAGCCGACGTGGATTTTGCTGATCCACAATAGCGAAAATTCTGTCTATTGGCAAAGCCACTGAGATGGAAGTAAGCGTCGTCTGACATCCACAGATGGTTAATAAAATTCTCGACGTGATGTACTTTTGCTAATATGGGTTCAGCATGCTGTCTATGCATTAGCAGACCGTTAGGTTGAAGTTTCTGAATGGTCTGCAACTTGTACGGATGTAACTTTAAATCCACTTTCAGTATTCGTTGAACTCTTGAACGGTGCAACTGCAGAGACTCTGCGTGCAGCCATACAGAGCGCGGTGGGTTTCTTGCGAAAACAGCTCGCACACCCTCGATGTTCTCTCCCGTACGAGTGGTTGGGGAGCTCTCTGCAGTTTGTTTCTTCAATGCAGTACCCTTTGCTTCAAAATTTCAGACCCAGTTTTGATTGCGTGCGCTGAGGTAATACAATACGATCATGCTGTCCGATACAAAATTGTTAAGGCTTTCGTGGCCACTTGTTGACAAACTGCCTATTGGCTTCTGTCTCGGGTTCTTCGGCCGACGTTCATCTAATGATTTTTCTGACGTTTCGCCAGCACGAGTGGCTGGCATTGTCAAAGCTTCACCCTCCATCGCCGGTGGTGAACTGGAGGCGAGCTCGCGGCCGCAGACTATATGTACCTGGCGCGCCAACGTCCGAGGGCTTCTCCGCGGTCATTTCCGGTGCGGTTCTCCTCTTGCTACCTGCGACGGTCGTTCGCTGCAGTACGGGAAGCCAGGATCCGTTTACCTTAAGGCTTTCCTCTTTCTTGTTGAAACTGTTCGCGTGTTTTTGGATTTCTACAGCTTCTCTGAACAAGCGCGTGTGATAGTGCTTCTCTGCAGCCAGAACTTCCGTGTCGGCGAATTTTATTACGTGGTCGGTCTCATTCAGTGCGTGCTCTGCCACGGCCGATTTCTCCACCTGCCCCAACCTGCAATGTCGCTTATGCTCTTTGATCCTGGTGTTAATGGATCGTCCAGTCATTCCGACATAAACTTTTCCGCATGTGCAAGGTATACGGTATATTCCCGACATTGCAAGTGGGTCTCTTTTCTCCTTCGCCGATCTAAGACACTCTTTGATCTTCCTTGTCGGTTTGAAAATCGTCTTTACGCCATGTTTGCGCAATATACGGCCGATTCTGTCCGTCACTCTGGGAATGTATGGCAGAAAGGCCGTGCCTGACATTTCTTTTTCTGGTTCCTTACTGTCCGATGTTGAAATGACGCCGAAATTATCGACGCACGGCCTCCACACTTCCGTTCCTGTAATAGGCTTTTACCGCAAAGTAGGACTGTTGATATTTTTAAAAATATCGGGAAACCGATACATCGATATTTTAAAAAGTATCATTACTGGCTCTGGATGTAGTGAAAAAATTATCGATATATCGACGCAATAGGTATCAACGTACCGGCCTAGGAAAACACCGGCTGGAGATTATCAATATACAGCCGTTTTCAAAGCTACACATTTAAGTATTGATTTATTGTTATATATTCTGTACTTCAGCGAGCTAGCAGCTTGCTTTACCCCTTGGATCAGGAATTTAAGGGAAGACAATACACGTTAATGCTTGGCGGTAACCACTTTGCTAACAATGGTATCTGCATGTGAGTGACACAATAAAAGGTGTCCGATGTGTCCATCGTTCGGTCTCGTCACATATCGGATTCGTCCGGAACGCTTCATGTTGACTTCTCGACTTCCCTGGCTCCTGGATTTTTTTTTTCTCCTACGCTAGCGACCTATCAGTTGTATCCAAATTTCGTGGTGAAGCTAAATGTTGCCGTTTCTGTTCGTAGCTCCGAGCACCAGTTACGTCAGCATTTCCCCTATACCGCAATACCAATCTCGTCATTTAGATTTTTGTTCATTATTTTCAGCAGCTGTTTTTGAAGAATGCCGATGTGAAGAAATGGCATACTAATTGCGTTAAACGTTGGTTTTTAAGCAACTGGTGTGCTATTTCTTCACATCGGAAACTATTCCATTCACTCCCCCATCTACGTCCCCCTAGTCTAATTGTACTACTACATTTGTGCCACTAACACTTGCTTCACACAGTCAAAGAGAAAGACTGGATGTGATGAAAACTCAAAACGTAGTAAGACTCCTTCACACAGTGAAATTAAAATTATGTCCTACTACAATTTCGTCCGCAGCTCGTGGTCTCGCGGTAGCGTTCTCGCTTCCCACGCCCGGGTTCCCGGGTTCGATTCCCGGCGGGGTCAGGGATTTTCTCTGCCTCGTGATGACTGGGTGTTGTGTACTGTCCTTAGGTTAGTTAGGTTTAAGTAGTTCTAAGTTCTAGGGGACTGATGACCTTAGATGTTAAGTCCCATAGTGCTCAGAGCCATTTGAACCTACTACAATTTCAAAACAACTACTTCAAATATTTACCGAAAATTGTGAAAAAAATATAATATAAAATAAAATATCTGCTCTCGATATTGTCATTTTGATATCGATATATTGGGGGAAGGTATACGGCCTATATATATATATATATATATATATATATATATATATATATATAATCGCGATATTTTATAAAAAGTCCTACCACAAAGGCATGCCGCACACCATTCTACTGCTTTATGTTTACTGTTTACTAAAAGGCAAGACAATGCTATTAGCATTATATATGCCATTCGGCTGCATCTACCTAGCAGCGTTGCCGCAATACGTTCCAAAATTTCCCGTTCATTCGAGTCACTCTGTATAAATGCCCTTATGCACCACGTCTGTAGCGTATAACTGATGGAAACGTTGCATGGTATTACTCTGTTTCGTTAGCGTTTAATTTTTCGTTACGATGCTTCGGTGCCTTTCCTTCCGTAGCCTTCTCGCGTATCGACCTCAGCAGTCCGTGCGAACACCGCCCCTACACATTCGCGCTGGCTATCTGCGGGCATTTCGGCCACTCCGGTGTCGCCACCACCCTGCGCAACCCTCCTGTATTTAGTGATTTCCGGTCACAGCTAATTCCCCGTCGGTCTCGCACAATCCCCTTAATTACTTCCAGCGTCAAAATCATCATGAACAGGATATTGAATTTTTATTGAATCGTAAAGAGAGTAATTGCGACCTTTATTTGAAAAGTAATTGATACCTCTGATGTTCCGTATCACTGGTGCTCTAGTTTATATAGAGTTCTCATTTAATCAGACTGAGAGAGGTGGCGCGAGGGCAACGGTTCAAACCTCCGTTCTCATTCAGATTTAGGTCTTCCCTGATTTCCCTAAATCGCTCCAGACAAATACCGGGTCGGTTCCTTTGAACGGTCGCGGACGACTTCCTCCCTTACACTTTCGTAATCAGAGCTTGTCCTCCGTCTCTAAGTACCGCACTGTCATAACTGTTTGCATGAGAGCCAGAGGTGGACCATGCATTATTGACCTGATCAATTTGTGCAGATCTTTCTCCCAAATGAATCATCCAGCTTTTCTGAAATGGTAACTATTTGTTTGTCTGCACATGCACATCACATCAAATCTACCCATTTCCGTCCCTTAGGATAATTCTTTCTTGGTGCGTAGTTTTCTTGTTATTGTATTTCTCGAGATTTTTGGCAGATAAGTATACTAATGTATTTGGTGTTGGAAGCAGAACCTGCTTCCCTAATTTTGTTTGGCCCACCGAGACGTAATTCCATACTCACAGGGGCGCCTCTGCAGTGCCATCCAAGGTGTAGAGACTGCCAGACGGCTGCTGGTTTTCAGGAAATCCTTTCTTGTCCGTCAGTGGTCATATATACAGGGTGGTCGATTGATCGTGACCGGGCCAAATATCTCACGAAATAAGCGTCAAACGAAAAAACTACGAAGAACGAAACTAGTCTAGCTTGAAGGGGGAAACGAGATGGCGTTATGGTTGGCCAGCTAGATGGCACTGCCATAGGTCAAACGGATATAAACTGCGTTTTTTTTAATAGGAACTCCCATTTTTTTATTACATATTCATGTAGTACGTAAAGAAATCTGTACGTTTTAGTTGGACCACTTTTTCCGCTTTGTGATAGATGGCGCTGTAATAGCCACAAACATATGGCTCACAATTTTAGACGAACAGTTGGTAACAGGTAGGTTTTTTAAATTAAAATACAGAACGTAGGTACGTTGGAACATTTTATTTCGGTTATTCCAATGTGATATATGTACCTTTGTGAAATTATCATTTCTGAGAACGCATGCTGTTACAGCGTGATTACCTGTAAATACCATATTAATGCAATAAATGCTCAAAATGATGTCCGTCAACCTCAATGCATTTGACAATACGTGTGCGACAATCCTCTCAACAGCGAGTAGTTCGCCTTTCGTAATGTTCGCACATGCACTGACAATGCGCTGATGCATGCTGTCAGGCGTTGTCGGTGGATCACGATAGCAAATATCCTTCCACAGAAAGAAATCCGGGGACGTCAGATCCGATGAACGTGCGGGCCATAGTATGGTGCTTAGACTACCAATCCACCTGTCATGAAATATGCTATTCAATACCGCTTCAACCGCACGCGAACTATGTGCCGTACATCCATCATGTTGGAAGTACATCGCCATTCTGTCATGCAGTGAAACATCTTGTAGTAACATCGGTAGAACATTACATAGGAAATCTGCATACATTGCACCATTTCGACTGCCATCGATAAAATGGGGGCCAATTATCCTTCCTCCCATAATGCCGCACACCATACATTAACCGGCCAAGGTCGCTGATGTACCACTTGAAGCAGCCGTCGTTGATTTTCCGTTGCCCAATAGTGCATATAATGCCGGTTTACGTTACCGCTGTTGGTGAATGACGCTTCGTCGCTAAATAGAACTCGTGCAAAAAATCTGCCATCGTCCCGTAATTTCTCTTGTGCCCAGTGGCAGAACTGTACACGACGTTCAAAGTCGTCGCCATGCAATTCCTAGTGTATAGAAATATGGTAGGGGTGCAATCGATGTTCATGTAGCATTCTCAACATCGACGTTTT
This sequence comes from Schistocerca nitens, assembly GCF_023898315.1. NCBI lineage: Eukaryota > Metazoa > Arthropoda > Insecta > Orthoptera > Acrididae > Schistocerca > Schistocerca nitens. The sequence goes on along the minus strand of NC_064622.1, from coordinate 393,764,675 downwards.
TGAGATTCCCGATTCTCGCGCAATTAGCCGCGACAGTAGCTAAAACCACTACTTGGGCATCATCATTTGTTGCAGGTCGTGGTTGACGTTTCACATGTGGCTGAGCACTTTCTGTTTGCTTAAATAACGTAACTATCCGGCGAACGGTCCGGACACTTGAATGATGTCGTCCAGGATACCGAGCAGCACACACAGCACACGCCGTTGGGCATTTTGATCACAATAGCCATACATCAATATCGACCTTTCCCGCAATTGGTAAACGGTCCATTTTAACACGGGTAATATATCACGAAGCAAATACCCTCCGCACTGGCGGAATGTTACGTGATACCACGTACTTATACGTTTGTGACTATTACAGCGCCATCTATCACAAAGCGAAAAAGTGGTCCGACTAAAACATTCATATTTGTTTACGTACTACACGAATATGTAATAAAAAAAGGGGTTCCTATTTTAAAAAACGCAGTTGATATCCGTTTGACCTATGGCAGCGCCATCTAGCGGGCCAACCATAGCGCCGTCTGGTTTCCCCATTCAAGCGGGACGAGTTTCGTTCTTTGTAGTTTTTTCGTTTGACGCATATTTCGTGAGATATTTGGCCCGGTCACTATCAATGGACCACCATATATATATTCTCCGCCTCCTCCCTCTCTTTCTCTTTTTTGCTGCGTTCTGGAAACTAAAGTGTGTGTTCCTCCCATATGTCGCAACGCAGAAAGGAGGTGGGAGGGTCCTTTGCCTGTGCACGCGCCGTGACTTGGGTGTGCCGTGCGGCCGCCACAGGCCACTGGTGGCGATTCGTATGCGTAGAGCGCGCGTTCGGCTTTAACGCGGCCGGAGCGACTCGGACTGCTCTGGCGGCGCGGCTTTGATGTCCGCCGAAGCGCAGAGATGGCACGGGCTTTGTACGGCCTGACTTGCGTCAGTCGCGCTATTTGAACGAGTTAATGAAACGCCGCCGCACCTAAAATATTTAGAGCTAGCGCCGGTCAGGGCAACCTTTACCGCCGCGGATATCTCGGGGGGACACGGTAGCACATCGCTGCTAATTCAGTCGCAGCCTGCAGATCTCGGGATATATACTCTGTTGCCTCAGGCACACGAAGGGCTTCAGAACTGAAGATTTTTATTTGTTCAATAGAAGTAACATATGCGCTCAAAGTGCCACTTACGGGGAGCTTTATCTTTTGGTTAAAAAACTCGATTTTTTAAAATAGCTTTTTGGATCCATAAAAGTGTTTAGAATCCACCCCTGAAACGTTTTTTCCAAATACGGAACGGAAATGTTTGTTATTCGCGGTTGGACAAAAAATGCACCTGCCTGAAATCGGTCTTTTTCACGCACCAGTTTTTTTTTCGGGTATTTCGACTTTGTAGCCGCGATAAATACTTCTGTGTGCTTGCCCATGAAAATGAAATGATCGTATGGCTTTCTTGACCGGCAGGCCCCATGCGGGGAAGTTCGGCCGCCGTATTGCAAGTCCTTTTTTTGTTTTTAGTTGACGCCACTTCGGCGACTTGCGAGTCAATGATGATGAACACACAACACCCAGTCATCACGAGGCAGAGAAAAATCCCTGACCCCGCCGGGAATCGAACCCGGGACCCCGTGCGCAGGAAGCGAAAACGCTACCGCAAGACCACAAGCTGCGGACTTGCCCATGACTAAAACTGATAAAGTAGCTTACGACGTACCACGGCTTGGCAATCCGATGGCATTCCAATTCGGTGGAACAGATGGAGGCAATTTGGGCAACGTATTTCGGCAAGTTTTCGGCGGATGACCACCCATAACATCAAAATTGTCCGGCTGGGGAAAGTAGTTGGTGCAAGTGGCGCACTGCAGAGGCTACCGGACATCTGGACGAATATCAACACGACCAACCGCTCTCCAAAGAAGTTCAAAAAGTGATTCATCCGATCTACGAGGCCCTTTCGGAGGGCGAGTTGTTACACCGGTGCTTAGGAGGAAACACACAAAATTCAAATGAAAGTTTGAACGCGTGTGTTTGGAAGTTTGCCCCCAAGCATTTGCATTCTGGTCCAAAGACTGTGGAGATTGCGGCATTCTTGGCAGTGAGCAGCTTCAACGAAGGGTATTCAGCAATTTTGAAGACCATGACAATGATGGACGTCACCCTCGGACTCTATTCGACGCAGTTCGCCAAGCATTCGGACGACCACCTGATTCAAGCGGCTGAGAACCGCTTGTCACCAGCCGTAAGAGCGGCTCTGGAGCAGCGCAGGATGGCCCAGATCGAGCAGAACGCCCTCTGTGAGGAAGAGGAAGGACTAGTTTATAGACCCGGAATAGCAGATCGAACGTACGTTGCATAATATTGCAATTATATGTAGTCAAAACTTCAAAGGCGTTTTTCTCTAAATGACTTTTATCGCGCGGTATGGTAACTTCAAATCTACTGAACCGTTTTGCATGATTTTTTGCTTCCGACGAAACTAAGTAAGTTGTCTCGGAGTTCTACCTCTTATGTTCCGATTCATCAACTATAAATATTTTTACTTGGCCGACGAAGTCGAAAAATCGATGAAAAAACCCTATTTTTTTCAGATGGCGCCATTTTATTCCCTATGGTCCAAATAATTTAAGCGAGGTACAACTCCTAAAGAATCTTATATACTTCGCTAACGTCAACTCAATTTTGATTTCAGACGAGCCGGCTGACCTGTGACATACCGCGTAAGCAGGTCTACATCGAAATTTTGTTTTGTTCTGACGGCACTTCCGCCTTTGCTCTTCGACATTTCTGGTCGAAAATATTCCAGTTTGTAGAGAAAACATCAACAAAAATTTTGACCAAATTTGACATTGATATCTATAACACATCCCGAGAAAAAACTTCTCAAAGAACATGATTTTTTCGGGCCAAAGGTAGTAAACCTCCCCTTAATGAATAGCGTTCACTGAGGTGATAAAAGTCGTGGGATATCTTATAATAGCGAGTCGGACATCCTTTCGCCCGGCATAGGGCAGCAGTTCGACATACTGCGGACTCAACAAGTCACTGTAAGTCCCCTGCAGAAATATTGGGCCGCGCTGCCCCTACAGCCGTCCATAATTGCGAAAGTTCTGCCGGTGCAGGATTTTATGCACGAACTGAACTCTCGATCATGTCCCATAAGTGTTCTATGGGGGTCATATCGAGCGATCTGGGTGACCAAATCATTCGTTCGAATTGTCTAGAATATTCTTCAAACCAACCGCTAATATTCTGGTACAGTGACATGCATTGTCATCGATAAAAATTCCGTCTTTGTTTGGGGGCATATAACTCATGAACGTTTGAGAAGTAGCCAAACATAACCATTCAGTCACTTATCCGTTCAGTTGGACGAGAGGACCTAGTGCATTCCATGTAAATGAAGCGCTCAGCATTATGGAGCCGCCACCACCTTGCACAGTGCCTTGTTGACGCATCCATGGAGTCGTGGAATTTACGGCACTCTCGAACCCACAATCAGCTCTTACCAACTGAAATTGGGACTCATCTGAACAGGCTGCGGTTTTACAGTCGTCTAGAGTCCAGCAAATACGGCCACGAGCCAATGAGAGGCGCTGCGGGCCACGTCGTGCTGTTAGCAAAGGCACTCGCGTCGGTCATCTGCTGCCAGAACCCGCTAACGCCAGATTTCACCGCACTGTCCTAAAGGATGCCATTGTCGTACGTCAAAAAATGGTTCAAATGGCTCTGAGCACTATGGGACTTAACTGCTGAGGTCATCAGTCCCCTAGAACTATTGAAACCGAACTAACCTAAGGACATCACACAACTCCATGCCCGCGTCGTCGGGAGGAGGTAATTTTAACTAGACTCCGGATAGGGCACTGCCTTTTTCGCCATCGACATCTTTTAAGCGGCGATCCTCCCCCACTCTGTCCCCACTGCTCTCAGCTGTGGACGGTAGAGACACCTTTTAATTGAGTGCCCCTATTTTAATCCGTTACGCTCCCGTCTACAGCTATCGCCTGATATATCGTCGATTTTAGCAGATGACACGCGCTCCGCCGACCGCGTTCTCAAGTTTATTAGTGCCAGTGGAATGACGTCAGTCATTTGAAGCTTTTTTTGGGGCCAACCAACCCCTTTCTGTAGTGGATTTTTAAGCCTTCCTTCCGCTTTTAGTTTCTCCGATTTTATGACTTTCATTCTCATTGCTGCTGGTTTTAAATTTCGGTTTTTTTACTGCTTCCTAAGTCACGGACCGGGCGCTAATGACCATAGACGTTTTGCGCCCCAAAACCCAAACAAAAAAAACTCCATGCCCGAGGGAGGATTCGAACCTGCGACCGTAGCGGTCGCGCGGTTCGACTGTAGCGCCTAGAACCGTTCGGCCACCCCGGCCCCCGTCGTCGTCGTGCGTCCCACATCGATTTCTGCGGTTATTTCACGCAATGAAGTGAAGGCTGTCGGCCAATGCGTTGTAAGTAGTGAGAGGTAATGCCTAAAATTTGTTATTTTTCGCACACTCTTGTTACTGTGGATCTCGAAATACTGAATTCCCTAACGATTTCCGAAATGCAATGTCCCATACGTCTAGCTCCAGCTACGATCCCGCGTTCTAAGCCTGCTACTTCCCGTCGTGCGGCAATAGTCACACCGGAAAGTTTTACACATGGATCACCTGAGCACAGGTGACACCTCCGCCAATGCACTGCCCTTTTATATCTTGTGTACTTCTCCTACCGCACTGCAGTTACTTCGCTTCTGAAGTTTTTCTGCTTTTTACCGCTACTGCTACCGCCATCTGCATACATGGATATCGCTGTCCCATGACTTTTCTCGCCGGCCGCGGTGGCCGAGCTGTTCCAGGCGCTACAGTCCGGAACCGCGCGACTGCTACGGTCGCAGGTTCGAATCCTGCCTCGGGCATGGATGTGTGTGATGTCCTTAGGTTAGTTAGGTTTAACTAGTTCTAAGTTCTAGGGGACTGATGACCTCAGAAGTTAAGTCCCATAATGCTCAGAGCCATTTGTCTTTGTGATTCTCTGAGCATGGTATTGCATCTTAATGCGGAAGATAAGAGAACTATACCGGAGAAGCCACCAGTGTTTCGACTACGGTTACAGTGGCTTTCTTCTACTGAAACGTTGATGGTTTCTCCATTAGAGGCGATATTACACTCTGCAAACTTTGTCAACTGAGCCTAGCCGCGGAAGACTACGCAATTACACAGAGATCAGCCAGAACAATATGGCCATCTGTTTAATAGCTTGTTTGTCCCTATTTGGAAAGAAATAAGTCAGTGATTCTGCATATCAGGGACCCGGCAGCTTGTTGCTGTGTTTGTGGAGATATGTGGCGTTAGATGTCTACGCACAGGTCATGTAATTCGGCTAAATAACGGCCCGCCGATATGCGTACGCGAAATGGCGTCGGATAGCGACCCAGATGGGTTCCATAGGATTTACATCAGGCAAATTTGGTGGTCGAGTCATCAAAGTGAGATTCACAATAAATTTCGTGAAACCACTATAGCACGGTTCTGGCTCGAGACACGTACAGTTACACAGCTGAAAGATGATTTCGCCGACGGGGAAGACGTCAAACATGAAGGGATGCAGGTGGTCCGCAGCTGTCAGCGTGTCTTAGATTATTACCACAGGTCCCATGCGAACGCAGGAAAATGCCTCCCATAGCATAGTACTACTCCCACCAACCTGTGTCCGTGGCGCGATGCATATTTCGAGTCGCCGTTTACCTCGATGACGGCGTTTGTGGAAATGACCATGACCTTGTATAGCAAAAAGTTATTCACATGTTTCTGTTGATCGACAGTCGAATCCCGATGGTATCGTGCCCACTGCAATCGTAACTGATGATGTCGTTGGTTCCCCCATCTGAATACGTAGGGGTGGTCTGCTGCGGAGCTCCATGTTCAACAATGAACGGTGAACGGTGTGCTCCGAGCACTTGCGTGTGCATCAGCGTTGTGCCGTTTCGGCAGAGACGTTACAGATTACCATCTATCCTACTTTACAGAGCAGACAAGCCTCCGGATAGTGTGAAGAGTTGCGGCCATCCAACCATTTAGCGCATTGTGGTAATTTCACTGTCCTCCTACCTCTTTCCGTAGATGCTCACGACAGTAGCACGTCAACATTCGACCAGCTTCGCCGTTTTCGAGATCCTCATTGACAAGCTGTGCGTAATGATAATCTATTCTTTAAGTCGCTTATCACAATGGATCTCCCTTTTGCAGTCCATACCTCTCTTTCAAATTCTAAAGGTGGCAGGGGTAAAATACAGGGAGCGAAAGGCTATTTACAATTTGTACAGAAACCAGATGGCAGTTATAAGAGTCGAGGGACATGAAAGGGAAGCAGTGGTTGGGAAGAGAGTAAGACAGGGTTGTAGCCTCTCCCCGATGTTATTCAATCTGTATATTGAGCAAGCAGTAAAGGAAACAAAAGAAAAATTCGGAGTAGGTATTAAAATCCATGGAGAAGAAATAAAAACTTTGAGGTTTGCCGATGACATTGTAATTCTGTCAGAGACAGCAAAGGACTTGGAAGAGCAGTTGAACGGAATGGATGGTGTCTTGAAGGGAGGATATAAGATGAACATCAACAAAAGCAAAACGAGGATAATGGAATGTAGTCGAATTAAATCGGGTGATGTTGAGGGTATTAGATTAGGAAATGAGACGCTTAAAGTAGTAAATGAGTTTTGCTACTTGGGGAGCAAAATAACTGATGATGGTCGAAGTAGAGAGGATATAAAATGTAGACTGGCAATGGCAAGGAAAGCGTTTCTGAAGAAGAGAAATTTGTTAACATCGAGTATAGATTTAAGTGTCAGGAAGCCGTTTCTGAAAGTATTTGTATGGAGTGTAGCCATGTATGGAAGTGAAAGATGGACGATAAATAGTTTGGACAAGAAGAGAATAGAAGCTTTCGAAATGTGGTGCTACAGAAGAATGCTGAAGATTAGATGGGTAGATCACATAACTAATGAGGAGGTACTGAATAGGATTGGGGAGAAGAGGAGTTTGTGGCACAACTTGACCAGAAGAAGGGATCGGTTGGTAGGACATGTTCTGAGGCATCAAGGGATCACCAATTTAGTATTGGAGGGCAGCGTGGAGGGTAAAAATCGTAGGGGGAGACCAAGAGATGAATACACTAAGCAGATTCAGAAGGATGTAGGTTGCAGTAGGTACTGGGAGATGAAGAAGCTTGCACAGGATAGAGTAGCATGGAGAGCTGCATCAAACCAGTCTCAGGACTGAAGAAGACCACAACAACAACATCTCCGCTGGGGTAATGCCCCGGCCGTATCTGCTCCGCTTACACTTCCGTTACCGAGTCACTTTCCCGTAACGCCACCAGGCGGCATACAACGTCACGGTGGGCAGTTGTCATGTTTTGGCTGGTTTCTGTAAGTGTACGTGATATTAAGGCATTTGAGTTGATTCAGACGGGCATACTTCTCCTACCGCTTTGCAGTTACTTAGCTTCTGAAGTTGTTCTGCTTTTTACGTGATTCTCTGCCTCAGATGACTCCCCAATGATGGAATTGGCAGTCCATCCTTTCCTTCTCAAATTGATTCAAATGGCTCTGAGCACTATGAGACTTAACATCTGAGGTCATCACTCCCCTAGAACTTAAAACTACTCAAACCTGACTAACCTAAGGACATCACACACATCCATGCTCGCTAATGACCATAGCAGTTTTGCGCCCTAAAACCAAACAAAAAAAAAAAAAAACACATCCATGCCCGATGCAGGATTCGAACCTTTGATCGTAGCAGTCGCGCGGTTCCGGACTGAAGAGCCTAGAACCGCTCGGCCACCGCGGCCAGCCATCCTTTTCTTCTCCTTGGAATCTTTTAGGCCTCCACTATTAAAGAAAAAATATTGATGACATCAGTGATTAGTCTCCTTCAACCTCCCCAGAAAATTAATGAATTAATTAATTCCAATGTTTGTTGTGGCACTGATCTAGCTGAAACACGCCAGCTGCATCTGCTCTGACTGGTTATTAGCGGGGAGTAGCTATCTAGAGCACATCTCACTATGCGTCTTGATTTCCTCCTCCTCCTTGTTATGTATTAGGGACATCACCTGTTACCGTACTTCATCTTTTCTACGGCCTTCCTACATTTCTTCTACCACTGCTTTTATAACTGAGAGCCTTAACCCGGCATATTTTACATACACGATCTACGCGTTCCTTCAATTTTCTCCTACTGTGTTTTATCGTTCCGCTTAGGTTATACTATATCCCTAAAATTTTTCTTACATTCTCATTCTTTCACGCTCTTCTTTTGTACACCATTCCAGTCTTCTTGAGGTCTTATTCCACTTTCTTGGTGTCTTGTTGTCGCCCGTAGTTAAACTTCATCTGGGCATCATTCCTCGATTTATTCTGTGAATTTTTTACAATGTTTACAGATGTGGAAGTAAAGTTATTTAGGTTTTGGTCCACGCCATGGATGTATTTATGTGTGACGCCGCATCCTAGGTATTGTTTCTGTAACACTTGCTGCGAGATTTGAGCTTACAGTATATCTAGATCATGGGTCGTTATGATGTTAGTGTTTGTATAGTATCTATATCATCACAATGTCCTTCAGACATGGTATATTATACAAAAGACAGACAATGTAATCAGCCATGATGTATCTATTTCTCGACGAACTAAAATGCGGTAAAATATTTCTCACTCCCTGTACACGAGTCACGAAATGTGGAAGTTTGAATCGACCCTGGAAGCGTGCTCGGACAGCCAGCCATTAAGGCGACGGCTCGCGATAACCGGGAAATCCGGTTTCGAGCGTCTGTCTGGTACAAGCTATCATGTGTCGCAAACAACTGAAGTCAGTCCATATTCTCGAAATGCGAGCTCATATCGTAGTAGTCAATCTAACCTAAGAGACTAATTACCGGAACATAATATGGGCATCTTTACTGAAAACTACTTTCAGAGTGCGATACATGAGGGAAAGAAAATGCGGTTCCTGAAGTAAACGCAGGACCAGTTTCACGTCTTCAACATCACGGCGGTGTGTGTTCTCTCGATGCAAGGCTGCAGTCCTCCTGCCTCGGCCAGCCTCCCTTCGTGTCCCATCGTCTGACATTAGTGGGGTTGTTCGTAAGAGGCTTGTCATTATGGTGGGATACTTGGGCGTCACTTCAAGAAAATAAGCTCCGGGCCATAAAACCGTTCCCAACAGCTTGGACAACCTCCTCCAGACCATCTCGGCGAGAGGGGGTCCTTTTGGCCGGGTTGTGGATTGGGCATTGCCGGTTTAGCCACCGCTACCTGCTATCCGGTGACCACGCCCCGCAGTGCCCTTGTGGTCATGCATTGACAGTGTGCCATGTTTTGTTGTTGTGTCCCCGTTTTAATCAATCTCGTGTTGTCCTCTCTCTACCATCTACTTTACAGGAAATTTTAGCTGATGACGCTCGAGCTATGATTTATTACTTTGACGGACTTGTCCAAAGACATCTCACTCTTTTTAATTGATTTATCTGCGTCTTTGTAAGAACTTTCTGGTGTCCCCCCCACCCCCTTGAGTTTTACCAGATTATATGTGCACTTACATTTGTGACTGGGCGCTAATGACGTCAGTAGTTGAGCGCCCTAAAACCCCACAAAAAAATCTCTCGATGCAAGAGGCGGTCGCCCGCCGGCTGGCACAGAAGTGTATTCCAGACTCAGTTGTCGCGTCAGACGTTTCTGAGAGAATCTCGCAGACGCGCCTGCGCAGGTGACTCGCCCGAGCCCCGCTGGTAAGATGAGCGTGTAAGACGAGCCGGCGCTTTTTCTCGCGCCGCAGGCAGAGTTAATCACTCGAGGCGCGGAAAGCGAGCTGGGCTGTTGCGGCGCATCTGTTACGTTGCACGGGAACACAGGAGACGGCGGAAACAAAGCGCCCGTCAGCGAGCGGCGAGATAAGCGACGCAGGCAGCGGGCGGCCGGGCAGGCCCAGCTGGCGGGAGGGAGTCGCGCTGGGCCTGCATCCTGGCGGACGCCGTTCGATTTCCTGTCGCGCCACACCCTCCCACAGTAGCGAAACTGCCGCGCGCACCGACGCCCGGCACACGGCGCCAGGCAACGCGGGCCTCTGTTGACACCCAACTCTCCCGCAGGGCATCCGCCCAACTTCGCCGACAAAAACACCAAGCATTTTTGCGAGAACGCAAAGAGCCACAAATACTTCGTTTACATTATTCTCATTCGTTATTACATATTGCTACCGGTTATAGGCAGTTCCTCAATCCGTTTTTAGGATTCCATACCTCAAATGGTAAAACGGAACTTTTTTAGGATCGCTTTGTCGTCGGTTAGTCTGTCAGTCTGTCTCTTCAAAACCTTTTTTCTCAGGAACGGATGGATGTATCAACTTGAAATTTGTCACCTACGGTTCCTTGTTCAAATGTGTGTGAAATCTTATGGGACTTAACTGCTAAGGTCATCAGTCCCTAAGCTTACACACACTTAACCTAAATTATCCTAAGGACAAACACACACACACCCATGCCAGAGGGAGGACTCGAACCTCCGCCGGGATCAGCCGCAGAGTCCATGACTGCAGCGCCTTAAACCGCTCGGCTAATCCCGCGCGGCTACGGTCCCTTCATGATGTAAAAAAAAGTGAAACATCTAAGTCAATAAAATCAAAACATACGGCCTATTCTGTCACATATTTTGATATTCGCAAAGACACTCATTACAATTTACTGTGCACACTGAGGTGGGAAAAGTCATGAGATAGCGGTATGCACATATACAGGGTGACAATTATTGAACTCCATAAAATGAAATCGTCATAACTTCTAAACGGTTTTCTCAGAACTATTTATACTGTATATCCACGCAACGGTCGGTTTGTGACGTCATACCGTTGTCTAAAATCGCGGAGTCCCACCGACATCTGTTATGGTGCTTGTAGGGAAGAATTGGCTCTGTTTTTTATTTAATGCTAAAACACGCAACTTGTTTTATTTCAATACTTCTTCATTGTGCTTTTGAATTTCTCTCGGCTCTTTACTTTGTATCATAGCACTGATGAGATCTTGCTAAAATCACAGTGTCACAGAAACGACCCGCAACTCCGCGATCTTAGGAAGCAGTCTGATGGTTCAAATGGCTTTGAGCACTATGGGATTTAACATCTGAGGTCATCAGTCCCCTAGACTTAGAACTACTTAAACCTAACTAACCTAAGGAGATCACACACATCCATGTCCGAGGCAGGATTGGAACCTGCGAACGTAGCAGTCACGCGGTTCCAGACTGAAGCGCCTAGAACCGCACGGCCTCACCGGCCGACGCAGCAGTCTGATTATGTTACGAATCGACCGTGGCGTGAAAAAAGAAAAAAAAATCTGGTATAGGAATCCGTATTCACAGATATATGTAAACAGACAAAATACGGTGCTGAGGTCGACAACGCCTATATAAGACAACAAGTGACTGGCGCAGTTGTTCGACCGGTTACTGCTGCTACAATGGCAGGTTATCAAGTTGAAGGGAGTCTGAACGTGGTGTTATAGTCGGCGCGTGAGCGATGGGACACAGCATCTGAGGTAGCGATGAAGTGGGGATTGCCCCCCTACGACTGTTTCACGATTTCAGGACACAAAGCTTTATCCCTCGGCTGGGATCGTCAACTCCGACATTGGACTGTTGATGACTGGAAACATCTTGCCTGTTCCGACGAGTCTCGTTTTAAATTGTATCGAACGGTTGGACGTGTACAGGTATGGAGACAACCTCATGAATCCATGGACGCTGCATGTCAGCAGGGGACTGCTCAAGCTGGTAGAGACTACGTAATGGTGAGGGGCGTGTGCAGCGGGAGTGATATGGGACCGCTGATACGTCTAGATACTACTCTTATTGAGCACACGTGGGATGCCTTGCAGCGTCCTCTTCAGAAGAGATCTCGACCCCATCGTTCTCTTACGTATTTATGGACAGCCCTGCAGGATTCATTGTTTTTAGTTTCCTCCAGCACTACAAATGGAAGCACTATTGGACTGAACATCTGAGGTCATCAGTCCACTTAGAACTACTTTAATTTAACTAACATAAGGACATCACACACGTCCATGCCCGAGGCAGCATTCGAGCCTGCGACCGTAGCAGCCGCGTGGTTCCGGACTCAAGCGCCTAGAATCGCTCGCCGGCAGCGGCCGGCCCTCCAGCACTACTTCAGACATTAGTCGAGTCCATGCTACGTCGTGTTGCGTCACTTTTGCGTGCTCACGGAAGCCCAACACGATATTATGCAGGTGTACCCGTTTCTGTGGCTCTTAAATGTGTAAACAATTCGGCTTACTGAGCCTATTTGAGATTGTGACTGCTTTCTAATTCGTTAAAGCCTCTGATGAATACTCCGGCATTTTAAGACGAAACATTACGCAGAGAAGTATGCGTTAGGCAAGGCCTAATGCGCATAAAATAAATATCAAGAAACATGAATCTCTTTTCGACTTTTGTTACTTTAAGTACTGTGGCGTACTGTATCGTTACTCGTTATAGGAATTTGGACATGGCAGTCTACAGTGTGTAAACTTTTAGATGGCAGACCCCTCCCTAGTCCTGAATCGGTAGAAGTCGGTAAACGTCGGGAGGCTTCGGTAGGCACACAGTTTCGACTGCTGCCAACATTACGTAGCTGACTGTGTTGTACAAGGTAGCCATTGTCGTCTGCTTAGTTACTGCTTTGCGCTGTACTGTTCTGCGTGTTTTTATTGTGCAGTTGCGCTAAACATTATCAAAATGAGTGAAGAGGCAGTTGCTGGCCCATCGTGGGAGTCGCCAACAACCCCTACCGGTAGGCCTACGGTTAGAAGTAAACCAGTATTAAGCAGTGATGCTCGCAAAATTATATTGCGTGTGATTGAATGCTGCGAAAGGGAGCAGAAAAAATTGCTTCACCCCATTTACAAATCTTCAGTGAGAGCTGCTACATACACAGGACAAAGCATGCGTAGCATTGGAAGATTCAAACAGTTTTCCAAGAACCATCCTGGCGTTTCACCACAAACGCCTGGCAAGAAAAGGTGAGTTTCCATTTCAGATATTTTGTTCGCGATCACTTTGAAGGAGCCCTCTAATTCGTCCGAATTACCTTATATTCCATTTTTCCTTGCTACTGTATTGCTTCGTATGGAAACACCACTGGTTACTGTACTATTTCGAAACACATTCATATTACAGTACATTTCCAAATTAAAAAAAAAATACATGCAGTGCAGAAGGCATTTTCTTATAAATCTTTCTCTCTTTTAACTTAGGAAAAGAAGTGGAGATATCGAAGTAATGATCGATGATTTCAACCAGCGTGTCATTCACGAGGCTATAGCGGAATTTTATTCAGTGCGGAAGATTGTGCCGAGCCTGCGAACACTGCTTCCAGTTTTGCACGACAAAATAGGCTGGAAGTGGAGCATTGTCTCGCTGAGAAAAGTACTTTTGTCTATGGGATTCATATGGCGTAAGGTGGAAAACAAGAGGAATGTGCTGTTAGAACGTCCAGACATTGTGCACTGGCGATCTCGTTTCATTGTTGACATAAAGAACTTCAGGGAAGCAGGCAGAGAAATATTTTATCTCGATGAATCGTGGACCGATAATAATATAACGTTTAATAAATGTTGGCAGAAGAAGGGTGACTTACGTGAAGAGAGAGTCGTTGGTGTCACTTCATGGGGGAGCGCATAGTAGACAAACATACATACATTATATATATACTCCTTGCCCTCTCCCTTAAAACCCACATCCTTTCGTATTTCCCTCTCCTTCCCCTCTTTCCAGATGAGGCAACAGTTTGTTGCGAAAGCTTGAATTTTGTGTGTGTGTTTGTGTTTGTTTGTGTGTCTATCTACCTGCCAGCGCTTTCGTTCGGTAAGTCACATCATCTTTGTTATTAGATATATTTTTCCCACGTGGAATGTTTCCCTCTATTATATTGATATCAGTAATTTGAACCCAACAATTACGTTTGTTATTGTCACTGTTGCATTTCGAATTTACAGCCATGGGTACCAGGATGGCCCCCTCGTACGCCAACCTATTCATGGGTCGCTTAGAGGAAGCCTTCTTGGTTACCCAGGCCTGCCAACCCAAAGTTTGGTACAGATTTATTGATGACATCTTCATGATCTGGACTCACAGTGAAGAAGAACTTCAGAATTTCCTCTCCAACCTCAACTCCTTTGGTTCCATCAGATTCACCTGGTCCTACTCCAAATCCCATGCCACTTTCCTTGACGTTGACCTCCACCTGTCCAATGGCCAGCTTCACACGTCCGTCCACCTCAAACCCACCAACAAGCAACAGTACCTGTATTATGACAGCTGCCACCCATTCCACATCAAACGGTCCCTTCCCTAAAGCCTAGGTCTTCGTGGCAAACGAATCTGCTCCAGTCCGGAATCCCTGAACCATTACACCAGCAACCTGACAACAGCTTTCGCATCTCGCAACTACCCTCTCGACCTGGTACAGAAGCAAATAACCAGAGCCACTTCCTCATCCCCTCGAACCCAGAATCCCCCACAGAAGAACCACAAAAGTGCCCCACTTGTGACAGGATACTTTCCGGGATTGGACCAGACTCTGCATGTGGCTCTCCAGCAGGGATACGACTTCCTCAAATCCTGCCCTGAAATGACATCCATCCTTCATGAAATCCTCCCCACTCCACCAAGAGTGTCTTTCCGCCGTCCACCTAACCTTCGTAACCTGTTAGTTCATCCCTATGAAATCCCCAAACCACCTTCCCTACCCTCTGGCTCCTATCCTTGTAACCGCCCCCGGTGTAAAACCTGTCCCATGCACCCTCCCACCACCACCTACTCCTGTAACCCGGAAGGTGTACACGATCAGAGGCAGAGCCACATGTGAAAGCACCCACGTGATTTACCAACTGACCTGCCTACACTGTGATGCATTCAATGTGGGAATGACCAGCAACAAACTGTCCATTCGCATGAATGGACACAGGCAGACAGTGTTTGTTGGTAATGAGGATCACCCTGTGGCTAAACATGCCTTGGTGCACGGCCAGCACATCTTGGCACAGTGTTACACCGTCCGGGTTATCTGGATACTTCCCACCAACACCAACCTATCCGAACTCCGGAGATGGGAACTTGCTCTTCAATATATCCTCTCTTCCCGTTACCCACCAGGCCTCAATCTCCGCTAATTTCAAGTTGCCGCCACTCATACCTCACCTGTCATTCAACATCATCTTTGCCTCTTCACTTCCGCCTCGACTGACATCTCTGCCCAAACTCTTTGTCTTTAAATATGCCTGCTTGTGTCTGTATATGTGTGGATGGATATGTGTGTGTGTGTGTGTGTGTGTGTGTGCGCGCGAGTGTATACCTGTCCTTTTTTCCCCCTAAGGTAAGTCTTTCCGCTCCCGGGATTGGAATGACTCCTTGCCCTCTCCCTTAAAACCCACATCCTTTCGTATTTCCCTCTCCTTCCCCTCTTTCCTGATGAGGCAACAGTTTGTTGCGAAAGCTTGAATTTTGTGTGTGTGTGTTTGTGTTTTTTTGTGTGTCTATCGACCAGCCAGCGCTTTCGTTCGGTAAGTCACATCATCTTTGTTTATATATATTTCAGTTTCGTTTACGAACAACATTTAAAGCGAGTTTTACTTCCAAGCCTTTCGTCTGCTTTCGTGTAAGCATGACGCGCAATTTGTAGTGCCAGCACTGCAACTGGTAGGCGTACCTTGCCCCCCCCCCCGCCCCCCCCCCCCCCCCCCCACAACGGCTCCTCTCCCCTCGCCAGTCAGTGCTTGCCTCCTCTTCTCTCCGCACTCCCCTCACAACTCTGCCGTCTTACAGTTAACACACTGCACCTAGAACTACCGATTTACAGCAGTACAGACTCCGTGCGAGAGACTGTCGCGAGGCGGTGGGCTTGTTAAATGCCGTGCACTTGCAGGGCCGGTGTGTGCGCGGCCGCTTTCAGCGCGGCTAGATAAGGAGCCGGCTGTCCCCCGGTTTATCGCGGCCATTGTCGGTGGGCGTCAGTCTGGCAGGCCGCCCGCGCCCGGCCGCTGACTCAGGCGGGTGCGGTGCCAGCCGAGGCGGCAGGCGGCGGGCGGCGGGCGTACACCTCACCTCCGTCTGCATGGCTGCACGCCACTAGCGGCCTAAACATGGGCCGCTACAGCTCACTGCTGCACGACGTATACAGTAACAATGACACTAAATGACAATGTTGTGACTGATAATTCACGAGTTGCATTTACTTTTAAGAATCACTTTCTAAATGTAGCAGCAGAAACATCACCAAACGGTACGGTTGAAGAAGCAAAAGAATATACACTGAAGAGCCAAAGAAACTGGTACACCTGCGTAATATCGTGCATGGCCCCAGCGAGCACGCAGAAGTGCCGCAACACGACGTGGCATGGACTTGCCTGAATGTCTGAAGTAGTGCTGGAAGGAATGAATCCTGCAGGGCTGTCCGTAAAACAGGGGGTAGACTTCTCTTCTGAGCAGCATGTTGCAATGCACCCCTGGTATGCTCAATAATGTGCACGTCTGGGGACTTACATGGCCAGCGGAAGCATTTAAACTCAGAAAAGCGTTCCTGGAGCACCTCTATAGCAATTCTGTACATGTGGTGTGCCGCATCATCCTGCTGTAATTGTCCAAGTTCGTCGGAATGCACAATAGACATGAATGGATGCAGCTGATCGGACAGGATGCTTGCTTACGTGTCACCTGCCCGAGTCGTACCCGGACTTATCAGGGCTCCCATATCACTCCATTGCGGAGCCTCCACAAGCTTGAACAGTCCCCTGCCGACATGCAGGATCTATGCATTCGTGGAGTTGTCTCCGTAAACGTACACGTCCATCCACTCGATACGAATTGAAATGAGGCTCGTCCGACCAGGCAACATGTTTGCAGTCGTCAACAGTCCAATGTCGGTGTTGACTGGCACAGGTGAGGCGTAGAGCTTCGTGTTGTGCAGTCATCAAGAGTACGCGAGTGAGCGTTCGGATACGAAAGCCCATATCGGTCATGTTTCGTTGAATCGTTCGCCCGTTGACACTTGTTGATGGCACAGCATTGAAATCTGCAGCAATTTGCGGAAGGGTTGCACTTCTATCACGCTGAATGATTCTCTTCAATCGTTGCTGGTCCAGTTCTCTCAGGATCTTTTTTCGGCCGCAGCTATATTGAAGATTTCATTTTCTACCAGGATTCCTGGTATTCATGCTACACTCTGAAATGGTTGTACGTGTAAACCTACCTCGGAGATGCTGTGTTCCATCACTCGTGCACCGACTATAACACCAGGTTCAAACTCATTTAAATCTTGATAACCTGCCATTGTAGCAGCAGTAACCGATCTAACAACTGCGCCAGACACTTGGATTATATACACGTTGGCGACCGGGGATTCGTATTATGTCTGTTTACATCTCTCTGTACTTCAATACGCATGCCTATAACTGTTACTTTGACGCTTTAGAGTATTAAAAATGTTATTCCAGAAAACGTTAAGCAAGTAGAAATAGCATCTGCATCCTTCACTGAAATTAATGTAATTTTTAAAATTCTAAAAAAAAACAGCATTTCTCTGCCTCGTGATGATGACTGGGTGTTGTGTGATGTCCTTAGGTTAGTTAGGTTTAAGTAGTTTTAAGTTCTAGGGGACTGATGACCATAGATGTTAAGTCCCATAGTGCTCGGAGCTAAAACAGCAACTCATATAGTTTTGATGGAATTTCAAACAAAATTCTGAAAAGTTGTTCCAACTTAATAAATAACGGCTTTAGTGATATATCAAATGCATTACTGCCACAGGGATTTTTCCATCCAAGTTAAATCACGCAGTTGTTGATCCTCTTGAAAAGAAAGGTGACAAGACAGACCTAATATTCGTCCAGTTTCATTACTGACATCTTTTTCCAAAATATTCGAAAAAGTGATGTACTCAAGAGTAGATTCACACGTAAGTGGAAACAGTTTACTCAGAATATCACGGTTTGGACTGCGGAAGGTGCTATTTATATGTTTACTCGTCAAGGAGTAAAAGCCTTAAACAATGATACATCACGAGTTGTTATTTTTGAGAAATTTCCAAGGCGTTTGATTGTGTAGAATATTTTAATCCCTTGGAAGGATGTGACTGGACGTTAAACACTAGATCCCAGAAAGACTCTATGTTTACGGAACTGTCGGCTACTCACACAGCTGCCCTGAATCATACGTAGCCAACAGAATCCAAAGGTTGGACTGAATAATTCAAATAATGTCAGAAGGGCAGAAATTTTTAGTGAATCTGGAAAAATCACGAAGGGAACCCCAAATTGTCCACTTTCGGTTCCACTACTGTTTCGTACACGTGTGAATGACATTCCACTTAACATTCGACAAGCAGAATTGCTACTTTTTGCTATTGATTTTAAACTAATTTTCCCGTTGAGATAAGGACTTGAAATTTTTAACGTAGATCAGAACTAGATGACATTGCAATGGTATGGGGGTCAGAACCACCTACCTCCAACAGGGGAGGGGGTGGCGATGATATGGTGTGAGGAAGGGGCATAGCACACAGCACTGCCTGTCGGATTGGAGTTGTTGCGCAATGGCTGTGCTTAGCAGATTGCGTCACAGCCCCTGCAGGTGCAATGTGCGTAAATAATTGTGCGCTGCAAAAAGACTGTGACAGCTTACTCGTTATTGTAGCAATTTAGTGAAGCAATTTCTATTAATGTGCACACGTGCCACTTGCCACCTGAAAAAAACTTACGGTTGCAGTATGGTAGTAACGCACCCTCTAGCGCAGAGGTTCCAAATCTTTCTGGGACCACTGTCCCTGAGTATAAACAGATATTAGCTAGTAATCCACCGCACTCTTTCTCACCCCTTCGCCACCGCTATTATCAACATTACGGCCTAACTATTTTAAAAGAAAGGAATTTTATGTGTACATGTATTTTTAAAATAATGAAAGATAAACTGTGTTTACTTTTTGTAGGTGTTCCATCAAATCACGAACTAATGAGTCACGAGACAATTGGCATTGCTTATTTTTAGCAACCTTCTTTTTATAGAAAGATTAAGTAATTTTCAGGGCATATCGAGTTCTATCCACAAGTGCTTCTCAGAACAGAAAGCTATCCACATTGAGGGCACACTTGTTACAAAAGATTACTTTTTGCACCACACCCCTCCCTAGTGGCATTCGTTTCACCCACACCCTGCTCCCCCACTGAAACAACTACGTTAAAATGTTTGCGCTATGCTTATCATTGGTAAACTTATTGATTGATGGACTCCTTATTTCGGAACTGACACAAATTGAAAGACTTCAAGCCGCTAATTCTTCGTGTCTGACCACTAATAATAATAATAATAATAATAATAATAATAATAATAATAATACTTTATAGGCCCCACAGCAGTTAAAGGCATCACTTACTGTTGTGTTATGCTATTAAGTAGTTCGTTTATCTGTTGAGAAATGAGTAACGAAGCAATTTATAGTCCATTGCGGGTTCTACCTTAAACTCGGTAAAAATATTTTCATGGAACATTTAAGCATATATATATATATATATATATATATATATATATATATATATATATATATATATATATATATATATATATATAATTTTACTGCCATAGATGGATGGTGTAAAGTGCAAAGTATGTGTGTATTGCGTGGACTACACAAGCTATGACATCCAACATATTGTGTTATACATTAACGTTAAACGGTAGTAGCTACTTGGAAAAAAAAAAAATGGCAACTTACGTGATCTTTATTACGATCTTACGAAACAGTGATGACAGTAAGACTTTTTAAAAATTATTCAGTTTATTGATGCAAGCATACAGTCAACTCTCTCTTTTTTTTTTTTTTTTTTTTCTTCTCCTAAGAAAGTTTCATTTTACCCTTCAGGTGGTAAATATCTCCAGGGCGGGAACCACTTAGCACTCGCTACGACTGAGGGTGAGGGTGAAAATGGGTGATTCAAGAATATAACTCGTGTACACCTTCATTTATTTCAACGAGATTTGGTGTATACACGACTAATTTTACCACGGTTTTATTAACTCAGTCTTGTCTGCCTTTTCGTCTCTTCAGTACAAATTTTGACATTGGTTTTAAACTAACTTCCCTACATCTCAGAAAGGAAGCGGGAGTATTCCGATGAATTACAAGCGCATATCACTGAAGTCAATTTGCAGTAGGATATTCGAACCTCTACTGTGTTCAAACGTTATGAATTACCTCGAGGAAAAGATCTGTTAACAGCGCGGATTCATAAAATACCGTCCTTGTGAAACACAACCAGCTCATTATTCTCACAAAATAATGAGTACTGTCGACAGGAGATTACAAATTGATTGCATATTTATAGATTTCCAAAAGGCTTTCGATGCGGTTACTCACTAGCGGCTTCTAATCATATTGCATGCCTACGGAGTATCGTCTCAGTTGTGCCACTGGATTCGTGATT
This sequence comes from Schistocerca nitens, assembly GCF_023898315.1. Lineage (NCBI taxonomy): Eukaryota > Metazoa > Arthropoda > Insecta > Orthoptera > Acrididae > Schistocerca > Schistocerca nitens. Next base: position 393,744,175 of record NC_064622.1, on the reverse strand, counting down.
TCCTGTCAGAAAACTCACAGTTCGTAGTAACTGACAGAAAGTCATAGAGTAAAACAAAAATGGCGTTCCCCAAGGAAGTGTTATAGGCCCTCTGCTGTTCCTAATCTATGTAAACGATTTGGGAGGCAAAATAAAAGCAATAGCAGCCCTCTGTCGCGAAAAAGAAGTCCTTTGACTTAGGTTTCGGCACTGCTATGAGTGCCTTCATCAGAAGGGGGGGGAGGGGGAGAGATGTACCCTGCCACACGCTAAATAAAAACGAGATCCCGTTACTCTTCTTCTGTCCCGGAAGCGCAGCGGCTAGGAGCGTGTCAGACCGCAGCGGCTTGGTTGTCCCTCTTCAGATTCGGCCGGCGTGTCCTTGCAGGCCTTAAGGGACGGCGTTGTCAGCCAGAGCACGTGGTGCGGTGTGAAGAACGGGGTCGCAGGTGGGTGTGGAGCGGCGCCACACACACACACACACGCACACACACACACACACACACACACACACACGGCGGCTGTCCCTGCCCCTGGAGGCACGCGTGGCAATTTCCCGGAACCCCTGCAGGGGGCGGGGCGGCTTCCCACGACCGGCGCTGTCCCTCGCGCCGCCTCGCTGCATTCTTCTCGTGTGCGGCGACACGCATCTCACGAAAATAAACAAACACCCGTCCGGGCGCGGGAAAAGGCTGCTCGAAGGACGTGAGCGGGACCGGGCTGCGTGCGCGAAGCAGCATTCTGCCGAGTTGTAAACTGCTGAAGGGGCGACGAAGTCGTTCACGTGAGGTGCCAGACCCCTTGTACATATTTAAAATCTCTGAATCTGCCGTCTGCTCTGCTTTCCTCATCGCTCTCCGTAGTATCTGTGCGATGTGTACGTGCCGCTCTCCAGTCAACGGATCCAGGAATGCCTTCTGTCACTACCACAACCTGACACAACTGTGACGTTCTTATGAATTCCTGGACATGTCGGCGTGTTTCTAAACGAAGCTGCCGATGCTTCCACCAAGGCTGCAACTCTACTACTCAGAATTTCCTTGGCAATTCGGTTACAGCGTTGCGTAGGAACATTCTGACCTCTGGCACGAAAGATGTACATCTCTATGCGGGAGGAAGATGATGAAAAAATAAACCCCTCCCCTCCCTGAACGATGCTTTCTCGTCGCCTGAGGAAATAATGACTAGATTATGTATTGAATACTGGCTTGTTATGCACGATCTGTTAAGCGTGGGCCCAACACCACTTTGCTCTCACTGTAAAGAACGACTGACGGTGCATCATTTTATATCCGAATTTCAATTCCTAGTTGCTTTCAGGTCTTACGCTTTAACGTGCGTTTGTCATCCGAGCATCCTAATGATGATGAACACGAGCAGAACTAAAGAGCATACAAGTAGTAGATCGACACGGGCGAGGAAAGCGATTCTACAAAAGACAAATCTTAATAATAATTTAAGTGTTAGGAAATCCTTTCTTAGCGCATTTATTTGCAGTATTGCCTTATGTCGAAGTGGAGCTTGAGCAATAAACAGTGCAGAGAAGAAGATAATAGAAGCTTTCGAAATACAGTGTTACAGAATAATGCTGTAGATTATATCGGTAGAGCGACACACTAAGAGGTCCTAAATCGAACCTTCGAGAAAAATGCGAGGAGCGTTCAAAAAGTAATGCAACACCTTTTTTTCTCAGCCTGTCATCAGCATGTGCGAGACAATGGTTTGTGAGCAATAACATTCTTGAAATGGACTCGCCCGGCCAGAGTTCCGCTTCAGTTAGTGAATTAGAATGTTGACTTCCCTCCAGACCCCAGCGTTCAAAACCACTACCATCTCCGTTTTCGGCTGCTGAGGAAGAATTGTCTGCCATTCCTCCACAGACATTCATGCACCTCTCTGTAGTGTCCTCAGCAGAGTCCATGGCAAATGGTGGGCACGCCGCTTATCAATGACGACTAATATGCCCGGATATTTTTGATCAGATATTTATAAAAATGGCTCTGAGCACTATGGGACTTAACATCTCTGGTCATCAGTCCCCTAGAACTTAGAACTATTTAAACCTAACTAACCTAAGGACATCACACACTTCCATGCCCGAGGCAGGATTCGAACCTGTGACCGTAGCAGTCGCGCGGTTCCGGACTGAGCACCTAGAACCGCGAGACCGCCGCTCAGATATTTATAACGACCACTGAGGACGGCACAGAGAGAGTGCAAGAAGCGGTCAGCGGTCACGTATTATGCCAAGAGGAAAAGACACGCTCAGACGCCGGAGTCACTAGGGCGATACGGTGTTTATTGTGTTTGTGTTCTTGAAACTCCTTGTGCGCTCGCTTTATCTGCGTGCGTACACTGTTTGCCCGTACGAGGGAGCAGCCGCTGGTTAAGCAAACACGCCTACGCAAACACACAGGAGGGGGAGAGGAGCAACTGTTGGGTTCATCAGGGGTCTAGCGGAGGCTTGTGCCTACAACAGCTGAGGTGGTGAGTGGGTTTGTTTGGGGGGGGGGGGGGGGGGGGAGGGGGCGGGAGAGCACCCACACTGTCTCACATACGTCGTTGTCATTAGTGACTGAGGTTGAACTCGGGCTGGAGAAAGGAGTACTGTCTCTTAGGAAGACCCAGGCAGGAAGTAGGCTTCGGTGCATTAGAAGGGAATCAAGACAAAAACCCACATGTGCATTGGGGGTTGTGTATTTGAACCCCTGCGCTCGAATAAGTGTGGACGGTTTTTGCGGTGCACAGTAAACATGCCAATGCCTCCAAACTGTCTTGTTGGTCTAACTTCCACATACGCATATGGTGCATACTCCACCGATATCTGCATATGGCGCTCTGATATATCAGCCAGAGATATGCTTCGACACTAAGTGGTATAGCTACAGCCTTAAACGCTTGAATGAAAGAAACTACTACATCTACTAAAAGTGACGCTCTATTTTCCATTCTGTGAACTGCTGCAGCAGTTTTCAGCCATAGTTAGTCTCCGTTTCATCTGAAATATAATAAGAACTTTATGTTTACTCAACTTTCAAAAAGGAATTGATTTCTACCACAGTAATAGGGTGAGGTGTGTGTGTTTTAGGGGCGGTCACCGAAGAGGTTATCAGCATCATACGAAATTAATAGAAAATGTGTATAAAAAGCAATCTGAGATCAAATCGCACTCTTACCCTGTCTCAGTCACGATTACTTGCGCAGTCACACTAGCTCACTTCATGGAAGATAGCGCTATAATTGTTCAGACGCTGTAAACTGTAAATCTAAGTAACACAGGACTAAAACCAAAATAGATTCACAGGAATAGGTGGGTGGCTGGTCACTTACACAAAAAATATGGATGAACCAGCTACTCCGATAACGCATTAAAAACGTCGCCCTAAAAATTTAGGGAACCAAGCGGGCATTTCAGAACACTGTAACTTGCACGACATTCGTTTGGCTGCCAGTTAAAATAGAGGGAAAATCGGTCTCGTGTTCATTTCGCAAGGTAACATTTTAGAAACGAAATTGCTCTGAATAGAACTGTCACGTAGAAGGAAATTTAGTATACTAGTAAGTGCAAAAACTGCTAATGTTTCTCTCTAATCGAGAAAAATGAAGGTGTAGAATCTGAAGGACCGTTCGCATCGGTGTCATTAAAAATGGATTAGTTCAATGTAACAACGACAAATAACCAAATGGGCCATGATCTTTGGACAGGCATTCAAACCGCCGCTGTTTAGAAGTATATATCGGGTTCTTCACAACTGACCTCTACACGTCTGGTCGAATTTGGCATTTGTTTCCATGAGATCTCCAGAACGCGGCTTGCTTGTCTTCCATTGTCGCTCTGGACGATTTTTTTAATGATGGTGTTGATGTAGAATGGTAGATCTAAGCGAATGTGTGTTAGTAGCCTGTTAAACTCCTACGGATTGATTTAGGAATCGAAATAATGCAGAGGAAGAAACAAGACGGCTTAGATGTTAGGGGTTTAAACAAACACGTTGGCGCAGGATGTGGTGATTAGGAAATGTGCACTGTTACCTCTTGTCAACTCCAGATACTGTTCCATAAACTTGTAATGGCCTTATAAAAATGGCTCTAAGCACTATGGGACTTAAACATCTGAGGTCATCAGTCCCCTGGACGTAGAACTACTTAAATCTAACGTAAGGACATCACACCCATCCATTCCCGAGGCAGGATGCGAACCTGCGACCGTAGCAGCAGCGCGGTTCCGGACTGAAGCGCCTAGAACCTTCGAGCCGGCCGGTGTGGCCTAGCGGTTCTAGGCGCTTCAGTCTGGAACCGCGCGACCGCTATGGTCGCAGGTTCGCATCCTGCCTCCGGCATGGATGTGTGTGATGTACTTATGTTAGTTAGGTTTAAGTAGTTCTAAGTTCTAGGGGACTGATGACCACAGATGTTAAGTCCCATAGCGCTCAGAGCCATTTTAGAGCCGCTCGGCCACAGCGGCCGGCAATGGCCTTATACATGGGTTATACACTCTAAGGAACTTTGGGAAATTACTTTTGAATACAGCATTCGGGTTCCCAAATGAATCCCAAGCCATTTTTAACTGCCTGTTTGAGTGTACATCCGCTCATTATTTTCTGTTCTTTAAGACGTTCTCTTAAGTTCCTCTGTCCTTTTATTTGTTCCGGATCCAAAGCGAATGGAGCGCCATTTCAAGAACAAAGGCGATTGCGAGAAGAGCTGTTTTTGCGTATTCCAACTTCATACCAGTTCATCGACTTGATGAAGGCCTCTTGTAAGGTAGCAGACATGTTTTTATGAATATCTGCTTTCTACTCACATCAATCAACTCTCACTTGCTCAAAGTCGTCTATGACAGCTGGAATCACCTCAGTTCTTTCCGGTCAGGCTTCTAATGAAATACCTACGAATCGAGCGCTAACGTGACAGCTTTTTGCAGGGAGGGAGGGGTGGCTTTAGAGCGCAAACAGCTGAGGTACTAAGCGCCCACATCATTACTTAAAATGGGAAGTGCTCTGCGAAAAGTGCTCTCTGGTTGTTGAAGAAACTCGTCATACACTAGCCCCTAAACTGCATTAACTTTTTAAGTTTGACAGGTTAATATATATATCGCTGGTCTCAAATGCTGTCTCTCTTATTTAGCACAATCCCTTACTGTTAGTGGTATCAGTATACACATAATAGCTTACGAAGTTTAGTCGTAACTGCGGGTTCTTTCTGACATTGGCTACATTAAATATGATACAGTCTGTTGGTGACAAATTAAAATTTTTGGCCCTTCGGACTCGAACCCTGGTTTCCCGCTTGTCGCGAGCGTAGCCTTAACCATTTGGGCTAACTCAGCACACTTCCAGGACTAACCCAAACTTCTATGCGTCATACGATCCCCATCGCTCGCAACTTTGCTTGGGTTCCCATCACAAGGTTTCAAGGAGACAAACGTATTCAATGTTAATCTCCTTGAAAATCCAAGTAAGATGAGAAGTGTTGGGGGGCTGGTAATGTATTGTGACGTTACAATCGGGAGTATGACACTGCGGGCAATTTACAAGCATTAGAAACAGTCGCGTCAGATCGTTGTAATGTGGAGAGGAACGTTGTCAACGAGATGAAACAACTTTTCTACCTCGCAACTTCGGAGACGTCATACTGGATTACGTTATCTGCAGTTGAAGCAAAATTTTTTGGTTTTTGTATTGTAACGTACGTGATAAGTGTTGTCAAACAATGGCACATTCAGGGGGTCTCGGAAACGCGTCGTTTTGGCACGATTTGTTAAGATAAAATGACCGGGAACGAGATTTTGTCATTAAACGGCTTTCGTATTTAGGGCTTTCGTATTATAATTTTCGTGTTACGAAAGCATGCTTTTTTTAGACGCCAGTACATTGAAGATTTACCAAAAACGCGTTGGTTTTGGTAAGACTTGCTATGATCAAATGTTACGTAACATATTGGCAGAAACAGCCTTCAGGACAGCGTAACTGTATAGACAAACACTCAAATAACATGGATCGACAGCTAAACTAGTGGATAGGGATGCGGACTATGACGTCAAAACTTGTCAGTTCGAATCCTGCTGTCTGCAATTAATTTTTTTTAGTTCATGTTTTCGAAAAGGTTCTGGGACTTAATCAGTTTAACGGAAGTATGTCCTGGAATCTCTGATGTTATATATAAATAAGAGTGCTCTCCTTCCAGGAGAGAGGTCGTTCGTTTTTATGAACGTGCGAGGGAATGTGGGTCTATGAGCTGAAAGATAGCTATCTAAGTCACTGACAGACTGCATCGGAACTCAGTACAGTATATACTGCAGACAGCACAACATGACTAGCGTCCGGATAAAGCAGGAAATGTGCGTTTAATACACACAGTGAAAGAGGAAAGGTCTTTGTATAACGTTGAAAATAACGGAAACCACAATAAAAGATGCTGAGTCGAGGCGCTCTCCTATTTTAAACCGTAAATCGCGTTAGGCGGTAGTTAGTGGTTCCAAAGAAAAGACAGCATTTTTTATATTGTGTGCATCAATATGCGGTCGCAAGTCACGCTGAAAAGCACGGTCCGTGTGATGTACCAGCTCGTTCCTGAGCATTACCATCTACGCGTTGGAAACCGCACTCGGAGGGTTTCACGTTGAGAAACACGCTCCTTGTGAGGACGACACAAGCCACTCATTCGCCGACAGATCCACAGCTGCTGTGAACGCGGGGCGGCTTCCTGCTGGAAACTGCCGTCCACAGGCGCGTCGAAGCCTGATACCGGGAAGAGAGACGCGAATCCGGTAACTCTGCCTGACGCACAGACTGCGTGGCGTGCCGTGCCGCTGCAGTGCGTCGCTTGCGTGCGTGAGTGCGTGCGAGTGGCGGGGGAGTGGGGAGGGCAGCAGAGGACGGCGTGATGCGGGCGGCGTGGGGCTGACCCAGGCGTGAGCTAGCGCTGGCGCTAAGGTACACAGGCAGTGTGGCTGCGGGTCCACAAATTACAGGGGCGGATTTTGAGGGTAGCAGCCCACTGCGGTGCACTTCACTGCTCTCTCCTGAGTCCTCCTTCAGTACCGTTAAAGGACTAGCAGTGTATCTTGCGGCGTTTCTCCTTACGGGAGCTGTGCATGAATGTAGTTAATACTGTTTGCTGTCACTTCACGCTCTTCCGAGCTTGAGCGTCATGGAAGTGTAGTAAGGGGGGATGGCGCTACAGAATTACGCCGTACGGTGCTTTGAAACCGGCGCCGCCATGTTAGATGCCGCGAAATATTAAGACTATTGTTTACGATGGCTGTTTCTTAATTTCTATCACGTGTAAATAAGTTTTTTTAAATAGTAATTGCTAGTGTGCTTTCGTTAATAGTACAGTGTCGGAAGCCATTTTCAGACGTTTTTCTGATCTTTCACATTTCATCCAGTAACACGACGCATTTGACCCCATTAATGTAACCATCTCTTTGTTACACGTTTCGAATAACCAAGAAGAGAAGTACGTTATATCAAAAGGCTTCTTTCCTAATCCAGCATTTTCCTTAATACTGACTGACGAAACTGATGTTCGGTCTACGTCATTTTCCGGAAAATAGGGAGAACATATTTTGCCATGTTTGGTCGATTTGCAATCTTTCCATCTCTCAGCGTTCACCCACAGAGCTTTTCGAATTGGGCTGATAGAAAGTGTAAAGTCAAATGACACAAATTCGCTACAGTGAAAGTAATCATTACAAGGAAAATCCATGTGTATAAAAGAAAATACCCCTTGAACAAATCCACTTAAGCATGAAATGTAATAACTTTATACTTTGATTCAGCATTTCTCGACCACCGTGTCGCAAATAAATGACAGTTGTGTTGGGAGCTGTTTGCTAATCTTCCGTAGATAAAATATCTAAAACATAAAATAATTGTCCTCATATTGTTTCTTTGTGTAATACATTTGTAAAATTTTTATCTTGTATTTGTTCCGTAATAAAATACGTATATTGTATGTACTTTGTCTTTGCTTCTTAGCATTTAGGAAAAGAAGTCTCATTCAGGGGTGACGCGAAAGTTTGAAACGTACTTCGATTTACCCAAAGGAAAAAAGAAATGCGAAGAAACTCGGCTTTAGACTACAGTAAGAACGATTAGTACTCCTGTAAATGACGAAACCTGTCATTTGTTATCAAAACACTCCACTAGAAGCCGATGGCTGGGGCAACTGACATGGCGGACGTCGGATTCAAATATGTGACATCGTGAAAACGCCCCTTACTATACACTGATGCTGAGCACTAGCGTAATTATTAGATTCTTTCGCTCAGGTGGAAGTACCCGCAACAGGGGCCTAACATTTCAATCCCCAGAATAAGCAAAACGCGATATTAAATTGAAATGTTCAAAAATGTGATCTGCGTCTGCATCTGACTGCGTGTTAAGATCACTTTTTTCCATACACGAATCTAAAGTTCATCTGAGAGGTTTTATCCCATGCAAGAGATAAAGGTTTCTCTGTGCTTTTTCCACATTACATGAAACTGTTCTACAAATTAAACATCGAATTAGTAAGTGAAATTTAATCTAACCGCTAATGTTGACCTTCCAGTAACAACAGAAAATTGCTGTAACACACTTAAAATATCTTCACGGAAAAACATAATGTGCACTGTCTCTTACTAACTGCCGTTTGAGTATTCAAACATTGTTTCTTTTAAAATAATCTAAGCTGACGCACATTTAGCGTTACATCAGTCACCGAATTACACAGTACAGTAACTGATTTTCACAGTTTTTTGATGTCTTTATTAGCAGCAGTGCCGTTCCTATGCTTAATTGCGGCCGGAGTATTGTTACCCTGCAGTCATCGCAGACTCACTACTGACCAAGGTACTCCAGTCCCTACAGCTTCCGCATACGGTGTACATGATAGTGCATATTAAGGAAATTACGAAACCTGCCGTAAAATAATAAATTCACAAATTCATGTAAATTTAAGCACATGAAGGCTTTTTCTGTGTTGGTGTATGATACGAAAGTACCAAACCGCTAACAGACGATACAATAATGCGGACAAGTCATGGGACACCTCCTAACATCGCAACGGACCACTTTTTGTGCAGTGTAGTGCACCAGTTCGACGTGGCATGGACTCAACAAGTGGCTGGAAGTCCCCTGCAGAAATACTGAGCCACGCTGCCTCTACAGCCCTCCATAATTCCGAAGTTGTTATAGGCGCAGGATTTTCTTCACGAACTGACCTCTCCGTTATGTTCCATAAATGTTCGATGGAATTCATGTCGGGCGATCTGGGTGGCCAAATCATTCGCTCGAATTGTCCAGGATGCTCTCCAAACCTGTGACATGGTGTACTGACATCCACAAAAATTCCATCGTTGTTTCGGGACATGAACTCAATGAATGGCTGCGGATGGTCTCCAAGTAGTTGAAAATAACCATTTTCAGTCAATGATCGGTTCAGTTGGACCTGAGGACAATCCGTTCCAGTTATTTGACGCAGTGTTGCTTTCTGTTAGCACTGACAGCTCTACGTAAACACCGCCGCTTTTGGTCGTTAAGTGAAGGCTGTCGACCACTGCATTGTCCTTTGTTGTTGTTGTGGTCTTCAGTCCTGAGACTGGTTTGATGCAGCTCTCCATGCTACTCTATCCTGTGCAAGCTTCTTCATCTCCCAGTACCTACTGCAACCTACATCCTTCTGAATCTGCTTCGTGTATTGATCTCTTGGTCTCCCTCTACGATTTTTACCCTCCACGATGCCCTCCAATGCTAAATTTGTGATCCCTTGATGCCTCAAAACATGTCCTACCAACTGATCCCTTCTTCTAGTCAAGTTGTGCCACAAACTTCTCTTCTCCCCAATCCTATTCAATACCTCCTCATTAGTTACGTGATCTACCCACCTTATCTTCAGCATTCTTCTGTAGCAGCACATTTCGAAAGCTTCTATTCTCTTCTTGTCCAAACTGGTTATCGTCCATGTTTCACTTCCATACATGGCTACACTCCATACAAATACTTTCAGAAACGACTTCGTGACACTTAAATCTATACTCGATGTTAACAAATTTCTCTTCTTCAGAAACGCTTTCCTTGCCATTGCCAGTCTACATTTTATATCCTCTCTACTTCGACCATCATTAATTATTTTACTCCCTAAATAGCAAAACTCCTTTACTACTTTAAGTGTCTCATTTCCTGATCTAATTCCCTCAGCATCACCCGATTTAATTTGACTACATTCCATTATCCTCGTTTTGCTTTTGTTGATGTTCATCTTATATCCTCCTTTCAAGACCCTGTCCATTCCGTTCAACTGCTCTACCAAGTCCTTCGCTGTCTCTGACAGACTTACAATGTCATCGGCGAACCTCAAAGTTTTTACTTCTTCTCCATGAATTTTAATACCTACTCCGAATTTTTCTTTTGTTTCCTTTGCTGCTTGCTCAATATACAGATTGAATAACATCGGGGAGAGGCTGCAACCCTGTCTCACTCCTTTCCCAACCACTGCTTCCCTTTCATGCCCCTCGACTCTTATAACTGCCATCTGGTTTCTGTACAAATTGTAAATAGCCTTTCGCTCCCTGTCCTTCGTGAGAGGTAATGCCAGAGATTCCGTAGTCTCGGCACATACTTGACACTGTGGATCTTTGAATATAGCATCCCTATCGACGTCTGAAACGGAATGCCCTATGCATCTACTGTAACTACCATCCCGCGTTCAAATTCTGCTAATTCCCGCCTTGTGGCCACAATCACGCACCAAACCTTTCCACATGAATTACTTGAGTACAAATGACACACTATGTGATCAAAAGTATCCGGAAACCTTGCTGAAAAAGGCTTAAGTTCGTGGCGCCCTCCATCGATAATTCTGGAATTCGATATGGTGTTGGCCCACCCTTAGCCTTGATAACAGCTTCCACTCTCGCAGGTATACGTTCAATCAGGTGTGCACTGAGGAGTGGTATCCAAGTCGGTCGGTGAGTATTCTATAGGATTCACGTCAGGGCTCTGTGCAAGCGAGTCCATTACAGGGATGTTACTGTAGTGCAACCACTCCGCAACACGCCGTCCATTATGAACAGGTGCTCGGTCGTGCTGAAAGATGCAATCGCCATCCCAGAATTGCTGCTCAACAGTGGGAAGCAAGTAGATGCTTAACAGATCAATTTAGGTCTGTGCTGTGATAGTGTCATGCGAAACAACAAGGGGTGCAAGAACCCTACATGAAAAACGACCACACCATAGCACTACCGCCTCCGGGTTTTACTGTTCTTCTCTCTCACGATGTATAATGAGTACTGAGGTCACTGATATGCAGTACCTGGCGGTAGGTGGCAACACAACGCACCTAATATGAAAAACGTACATTTTTGGGTGTGTTCGGATGCCTTTGATCACATAGTGTAGCTCGCCAATGCACTGTCCTTCTATACCTTGCGTACGCGATACTACTTCCATCAGTATAAGTGCATGTCGCTGCCCATTACTTTTGCCACTTCATTGTATTTTTAATCAGTACACACTTGAAATAAGAAATATCCGTATTTTTACTGCATCTGCGTGTGCAGTTACACGCTGTGCAAACGTTACACGCGATTTCCAAAAAGAAATTCGGCAATTGTATATGTTAAAAGTTTGCGCACGTACTAGCTCCCTTCAAAACAACCACAGATTGACTTTTATAGCCAGGAGCTCTAAAATGACGTGCCACGTTCATCTTACGTTCTCTCTCTCTCTCTCTCTCTCTCTCTCTCTCTCTCTCTCTCTCTCTCTCTTTGGGCGTCGCAATAACGCTTTTTCTCGAATTTATTTCAAAACGTATTAACACAAGATTTATCACCCACTACTGACTTGTCCTGGTCGCTCATGGATATTTTTAGTAACATTCTTCTATATTTAATTATTTATTAGAGAAATAAAAGTATCGAACGAGTTGTTGACATAGGCCAGTGGTCGGCAAACAACGGCTTGCGAGCCACATGCGGCTCTTCGATCACTTGGGTGTGGCTCTTGCACTAACTACTACGTGCGGCCGCACATCAACAGCGCTACAGCTCTTACTCATGGCCAATTAGAAGAATTTTTACTTCTGATGGACAGTGAGTACCCAGATCTTCTGCTGCATAACAAGAGTTCGTCGGTTATCAATAGGAAACATTTTGGAATGTTTCGCTTCCAGATTAACGGTAATTACAGTATTTCACCTTGAGAAGAATGTTGCTGTTCATAAATAACGAAGAATCAATGGATCCAAAATTTTTATTTTGTGGTAGACGTTACGTTCCATGTAATTAAACTTCGACATACACGACAGGAAAAAACTCATTTTTTTCGAAGTTAGGAGCAGTAGTTTCATTCGAAAACAAATTATATCATTTTGCTCAAGATTTTGAAACAGAGACATTGGTATAGTGAAATAATAAGCAACCAGTTGCATAAAAGAAATTTAATTTCTTTACCGGTTTCGGACAGTTAGTGCCTTTCTTCAAAAGGTTATGCCCATCGCATTATTTGCAAGTGTCAATAATAAAATGCATACAGCACAATTCCATGGTCCTAAAAAATATATGCAGCAGCAATAATATAATAATGAATCCTTGAATACAATAATAGCTCTCTGATGCCTACACGTAGTTTAGTGTCTGGATAAAACTAGCACAAAAAAGTATGTCTGTATAAAACTGGTACAAAGAAGCTTCGTTCTACTAGTTTCATGCAGACACTGTGAACTAAATGTAGGCATCTAAGATCTATTATTGTGTTCATGGATTCAGTATTGTATTACCTATTGCTCCTGCATATATTTTTTATGACCATGGCATTGTGCTGTATGCAGTTTATTATTGACACTCGCAAATAATGCTATAGGCATAACCTTCTGAAGAAGAGCACTAAGTGCCCGAAACCGGTAAAAAAATTTCTTTTATGGAACTCGTTGCTTATTTCATTATATAGCACTACAGTTTCTGAAGATGGATAAAATACTAGATTCAATTTCCAAGCCTGTTGAAACATCACCAAGAAAATAATTTTCGTACTGACATTAGCTGTTTCAAAACATTTTTTGAGACGGTTTGAGGAATTCACACACATCAAAGCGACATTAGCGTTTGTTAAAATAAAAAATAATAATCCTGTAATAGAATTAAAGTTTTCTCCATTCAATACTGGCATTGGCAACTTCGAAATGCAGCTGCAGGATTAAAAATAAATCGGATATCGAAATTTGAACGTCTTTGTCCTGATACAGAAGTACTGGAGGAAAAACAAATGCGAAGTTATTTATTTCAAGTTTCTGCTGCCAGTCACTTTTTATTTTATGCTTAATCTAACATAATGCAACGCGTTTCGAACATGTTCTGTTCATCTTCAGGCGTTTATACATACATAGAGAAATGTTACTTAAAAATAAAGTCTTAAACTAGATTAATCTAGAACACTTTTCCATTTTTTTTTTTTTTTTTTTTTTTTTTTTTTCTGTAGCTGCTGGTGTGGCATTTGGGGGGAAGGAGGGGGCAGTGTATGGCTAGAAATCGAAATCAGTGATGTCTTCTGTTGGTTTTCTTCTTTGTGGTTGACTATGTATATCACATCCTGTATAGGATGCAGATAGATTTGCGTCAGTTATGTTACGAAAATAGTGTGGAAGGCTTTTATATGACAGTTGATCACTTACAATTTCAGCAAGATGAAATGTGTTGTGTGTTACAAAAATAGTGTTAAAGGCTTTTATTATATAACAGTTGATCACTTACAATTTCCTCATAAGTAGTCAAGAGTAAACTGAGAAGTCGTTTTATTGACGAGAACCTGGAATCGTGCCTAAAATCAGAAACAACAACATACAACTCGTCTTACAAAAACTTTCCAAAGAGATACAAGGCCATTGTTAACATTTCGTCAGCCGTTTTCATCATTTTATTGTATGGGTACCTTGTAATTTAATTTTATCAATAAACAATATCGTTGCTGAGTGTCAAGTTTTATTCAGTGTACTTATAGTTTAACTAAGACTTAACACTTTATTTTATTAGTTTTAGGGAGCGTTGTGGAGTAAAATATGATGGGTCGAGTATTGAGAAAGGTATGTTGAGATGGCTTGGATATATAGAGAAGACGAACCAAAGGACACTGACGAAACAAATATCTAAGAATGTGTATGGGAGAGTTGGAAGGAGTCGACCTCAGTGATCAGGCTGACGTCTTTTTAGCGAAGGCAGTGCATGCATGTCCGAAGAAACTTTGCATTGTACTTTTGAAGTACGCAGGCACCTCAGTATCGTATCTATTGGCCGACACGCGGCAAGTGACTTTCAATTAAAATGTCTCACCAGTACGGGACTATACATAATGAATGTACGAGTGCAGGTTGTTCTGACACGTGGTTGACCACATACGGAAGTTTGGGTTTGGCCGTGAGTCTTGTTCGGATAGCCAAATAAGGCAACCGCTAGCGATAAGCGGGAAATCCGGGTTCGAATCCCGGTCTAGCACAAATTTTCATTGTCATTCCATTATACAGCTGATCGTTGTGCATATATATTTGCAAATGCAAATACATTTCACGTACTGTCAAGTAATCTGTATCCATCACGTCATGGTCCCATCGCCACGGAAGACAGAGCCCTGTAAGCATTCGGATAGGGTGCAAAGCTGTTCCGCCGATTATTTACATTTAAACTGTGACATTGTGGTAGAGACAAGTGAGATCAGACGAATGGAAAGCGGCAGACAGAGTGGCTTACCTGTCGACTCACAATGGCGAACTTGGCCTGTATGCGAACAGTCGTCGCGCAAGGGCACACGTCGCGGAGACAGTTCGCATGCGAAGCACTCGCTTCCAGCTCCTTACTCACGCACATCACAGCGGCTGAGGGCCATTCACACGTGATGCGCAGGGATTTGGGAGTCGCGAATGGGATGTGCTTAGGAGCGCTCGATTAGTTCCTCCTGTGGACAACCAACACACAGCGTCGACGGCGGCATTTCTTGTTCTGGAGAAGTCGCTGCCTTTTGAGTTAAAAAGTCTCGTAACGCGATACCTCATGTGAGGAAAAATGAAAGGTTCACAATAAATGTGACGCACAGAGATTCTGTTCGTATTGTACGTCATATTTCACCAGAAGAGTGCAAAGAATAGTCTTCATGTTGTAACTGGCTACTGGTTCGCTCATTAACACGCCAAGTACATTTATTTACTGTCTAGCTTCAACATTTTTAAAGTACATTGCTATAGCGCATCAAAGATGACATCACTGCATGTTTGCACGTAAGTCTCAATGTTTAATATCATCTTTCAGTGTTGTTCACCAGCGCTGAATCCTTTCTGATGACGATAATCAGTCTGATGACAGAAGGTCATAAATTAGTAATGTAGAACATATCATCTTGCGGTGGGGAGTCTTCGGATGCTTTATGGAAGGGAAGGTACGGTGCTAAGGAAAAAAGCTCTGAAACAACTCGATTAATCTATTAATAGAATGAGTTTCATTTCAGTCATTACTTACCCGTTTTTTTTTTCCATTCAGTTCGAATACCTACGTCACTTAAATATAAAATTAATCAAATATATGGTAATAACATATCTAACAGTTTATTGAAGAATGCACTTTTTACTTCTGATTATATACTGCACACAAAATGCAGGTTCCATTACAAAAAAATTGTTAATCACGGATCCTGTATGAAAACTGTCACCGTAATGAATAATGCATGTTTAAAAAATACAGATTTATTTTTCTATCTTTTTTATTTCACGCTTCAAGTAAATGCTCATAGAAAAGGCACCCTCTGTTAAAAGATGATTTCCGCTATGATTCGAACCTAGGCCCCCATGTAGTGAACGAGCACGCTACCGCAGAGGCACATTGCTTGTCGAAAAATATCTATCTCATTTCACCATATTAAATGTGGCCGTAAAATTTTTTGAGATTTGAACTGCTTTGGGAGAGGTACATTAGTGTTCTGAACGTCATGTACCACAAATATAAAAATTACAAAAATCCTATAGTCGCGTGGCCCTTTTGTAAATGGTCTAACGAAAACATTGACCAGCATGACAGACCGTGAGCTTTGACTGCCAGAAATGGCTGTCAGTCTATATTTCACCGTTTTGTTGTCAGTCCGAAGAAAAACGTTCTCTTCCACATTAGTAAGGCAAGTCATTGTCCCTGCCGTTCGAAACGGCCCTTCTCCCACTCATGGACGTGTGTGATGTCCTTAGGTTAGTTTGGAATAAGTAGTTCAAAGTACTAGGGGACTCATGACCTCAGATGTTAAGTCCCATAGTGCTCAGAGCCATTTGAACCCCTCCCCCCCTCTCTCTTTCTCTCTCCCCCCCATTTCTTTTTTTTTTTCTCCTCCTTCTTCGGGGACTGCGGTCTAACACGCGCTGTACCATGCAACCACAGTTACAGTATGCATGCTTCCCTCCTAGAGGGTGGTACGATTCCGGGATTTGTCATCCACGCTATTCACAGATGAAGCCACATTTACGCGGAGTAGTTTCTTCAACTTTCGTAACAGTCATCTATGGGATAGTATGCAGACAGCGAATCAGCAATGGTGCATTGGAATGTGTGGGCTGGGATAATTGGCGACTGTATTTTGGGACCAGTGTTCCTTCCTCGCCGCCCAGAAGGCTGGACCTACCTGGAAGAGGTACCATTGATGAATCGGATTATGTGGCTGCTACATGATGATGCTCCAGCCCACTTCACTGTTAACGTCCTGACGCATCTGTCTTCGAAGGTCGATGGATCGGACGGAGGAGTCCAGTTGCGTGGTCTGCTCGTTCACCGGATCTCAACAAATGGTTGAAATGGCTCTGAACACTATGGGACTTAACATCTGAGGTCATCAGTTCCCTTGAGCTTCGAACTACTTAAACCTAAGTAGCCTAAGGACATCACACACATTCATCCCCGAGGCAAGATTCGGACCTGTGACTGTAACAGTCGCGTGGTTCCGGACTGAGCGCCTAGAACCGCTCGGCCACAGAGCCCGGCCTGAATAAGAAAAATACACTCTTAGGAAGTTGTTAAAGTTAGTTGACCGTTTTGGATTCTGCTACTAATTGCTAGAAGCGTACTATTATAAAATAGAGCTAGGAACCGCGGGCCGCACGAACACTTGACAGGGCTGCAAAAAGCTGGTTAGTCTAAGAGTAGCTTCTTTCCTACCCCTTCCCTGTAGTTATGAGTAGCCTATTACATTCTAGGACCAATAAAGTTTTGCAAATGTGACGTATTGACAGCGATCGTCTGCAATAAAGAGGCACCTTTCCTCCTCCAAAAACAATCTTACCCTGAGAAAGGCCGTTGTAACACAGGCGTAACGTCGTTTTCATAGTTTATATATAAAGCGTTTTAGTCGATGACGACGCGGGACACTCCCCGTTGTTTTATTATTTCTTTTTTTTTAGGTGATCGTAGGCCATATGTGGTACTCATATCAGAACTACCTTCCAACATAGCTTCTTTTTTTAAATTCTGTGAAGATTTATATAACCGATATTGAGAATTATTTACAGCTAATTTTTCTCGTAAATTATGGCCTACAGTGATACAACTTTGTAGGATCTTGAGGTGTAGAATGGTGGTACTTCCCGCAAAATGGATAACGAATAGTTAATATAAAGAAGTACTAAATTAAGACGTAGTAGTTTGTGCTGAAGTTTTACAGTATGAACAGCGAAAATTTAGTAATCGATAAACTTTTTCATTATTTTGTGCGGAGTGGTAGCTAGAAATATTTCGAAAAGTTTTGAGATCACGCGTTAAGTTTGCCTCTGAGTGAGTTCATTCTCAAATAATGGATGAATATAGTCTGGGTAATTTGCCTGCCCCAAGGCCTTCAGCTTGTCTAACTGCAATTGTTGACGGATTATGTTAAACCTTTTATGTGAGAATGTCTCTTAATGAATAGATTATGACAGCATTTTAAATTTTTAAATGCTGTCAATAATTACATGAAATATTGAAAATCAAATTGTTTTTGGCTGTGGAAGTCGTTAGATAGACAACATGCGACTGGTATCTGGTGATAATTTTAACCTTTTAGTAAGCTTTTCATTTGCAGTTACGAAATTGATTTACCAAGCAGCCCCAGAACAATCAATTAACTTCTGGTAGTACTGGTGATGATCCTCCATATGTTAAATGCATGCCTGCAAGTTCCTGTGTCGTAGTCTTCAACAACCAGTCATGGACTGTGGATACGGGACAAATAGCGCCATTGTCAGTGCGGCTCACAGTTGTCTCTCATGAAACAGAAGCATTTTATGTACACGTGACGCACAAGCATTGCTCATTCAAGGCCTCTACCGCCTGGAACATTCGTGGGTCGGCTCAATATGCTCAGTTTGTTTCCTCCAACGTGAGAATAATTGTGACGCTAAATGTGTGGGACCCTCAATAGGCTTCACCTACTCATAGCATTACTAGGCTCTGTCTAATCCAGTCAAGAGCGCCGTGAGAGTCACAGCATGTCGGTGGAGGCAACGTCTTTTGACGAGTGACTGAAATCAACAGGTATCGGTCACATGACGTTCCTTCGTTCGGCCCAAACAGAGAAATGAGTTACGTGACGTCCTTCGCTTGCTGTGTGGTGCGGTCAGTATGTTGACTGCCAAATTTACGAAAGCGTAGTTAAGAATTATCACAGATAATTATTTGTGACAAGAAAGACTATAAATATGATGGGCGCACGTTTTATTAACAGCAATTTAGCTGCGCTCTTTAAAAAATGGTTGAAATGGCTCTGAGCACTATGGGACTTGACTGCTGTGATCATCAGTCCCCTAGAACTTGGAACTACTTACACCTAACTAACCTAAGGACATCACACACATCCATGCCCGAGGCAGGATTCGAACCTGCGGCCGTAACGGTCGCGCGGTTCCAAACAATAGCGCCTAGAACCGCTCGGTCACTCCGGCCGGCCTGTGCTCTTAGGTTAGTGCCAAATCACACACTGGAAAATCGCGATATGTTCGAAGAAAAAAAAAAAAACGGTCAGGTATCTGTGACAAGGAAGAATATGAATTGATTGGCGACTCCATAATGTCCTGTGCACTACGACCAGATAATGGGTATACTTCGAAGGAGAGACAGCATTGGTCGTATACTTTCGTTTATTATCACAAAATCGATTTTCGGTCACTTAGTGACCATCTTCAGTGCTGTAATATATAACTTAAATTAGTAAGCACTGGTGTCAATAAGCTTACGGCACTGAAGATGGTCACTAAGTGACCGAAAATCGATTTTGCGATAATAAACAAAAATATACGACCAATGCTGTCTCTCCTTCGAAGAATATGAATGTCATTGCTGGTAGGTTCACTTTCGTCCTTCAATCAGACCGAAGTCGAAATACCGAAGAAATCCATTACTGGTAAGAGCACGCTCTTAGACATAAACAACATGGGGTATTGCAGAACATACGCCATACGCCTGTTACGTGAATAAGAGGGTCCCAGAATGTGTTACAAATGCGAAGATGAAGAGGAAAAAAAAAAAAAAAAATATACCAGGATGCAAACCTACTTCCTTCAAATTGGTGATTGCATATATAAATTGTTAAGGCTTTCATGGGCACTGTTGACAAACTGCCTGTTGGCTTTTGTCTCTGGTTCTTCGGCCGACGTTTGTCTGACGATTTTTCTGACGTTTCGCCAGCACGAGTGACTGGCATTGTCAAGGCTCCACCCTCCATCGCTGGTGTGGACTGCAGCCGAGTTCGAGGCGGCAGACTATATGTACCTGGCGTGCCAACGTGCAATGGCTTCTCCGCACTCAAATGTCGGCCGAAGAATCCAAGACATAGCCAACAGGCAGTTTGTAAATTTCATACCTCTTATCACACGTCCACTGCGAACAAATACAATTTTGAGCACTATTACTGCTCTAGAACCTCGTAAGGACTCTCACATCTGATGTCTCATTAACTGACATTTAATCATAACAAATGGAATCTAGAGTGACATGTTTGTTCAAATGGCGCTAAGCACTATGGGACTTAACATCTGAGGTCATGGAGTCCCTTAGTCTTACAACTACTTAAACCTAACTAACCTAAGGGCATCACACACATCCATGCACGAGGCAGGATTCGAACCTGCGACCGTAACAACATCGCGGTTCCGGACTAAAGCACCTAGAACCGTTCGGTCACAGCGGCCGGAGACATGTTTGTGATGAATTTTCATTGCGCCATTGCCTTGTAACAGTATGCTGTCATAACACGCAAGTTGTAATACGGAAACAACGAAATACGGATGAATCCAATATGGCGTCTCAAAAGTAGTGTGTGGCGGACGTCACGTGACCAGTGCTGATTTCAGCTGAACTCCAGCCGCGCGCCTGTCTCGTGCAGTTGAGACCCTGTTGAATCTTTCCACGAAGACCTCGGCGGGGCCCGCGGCACATCCGTCCCCGGCCACCACCACCGTCCGCCGTTGTTCTCCGATGTTTGCGCGGCTGGACTGACGCAGCGGAAACCGCGACCTACTCACCAGCCCGGCTGTATCGCCGGCTGCACCGCGGCTTTGTTTTCGCGGAACCGGCCGCCTCTACAAAGCAGATGGCGCGGCGGCGCGCTGTGGTTTCTCTCCTGGCGAAAGTCTCGGGCCAGCTCCAGCGCTGCCCTTGGACAATCTTTCCCCCTCTGAACTCACGGCTGCTGCTGTGTTGGGGAGTACTCGCTCGTGTCGCCACGTCGTATAGAGTAGTTGAGCTTATCACCTATCTAGGATAGCCAGGCCTTCGTGGAACTCCTGTCCTGGCTGCTTGAGCTGAGAATGGACCTAACGTCATAGCCGGAGGGCCGGTCACAGGGTGCTTACGTATATGTGAGAACCATCAGCTGCCTCCCATTTGTCGAATATTGTATTTAATGAGTCATTATTGTGTACTCTACAGTGCATGACAAAATAATTATTGCTGTTAAATATACAAAAGGTAAGAAAGTACTTTCTGCAGCAAAATATTTCCACATAGAATCTATGCAGCTGTTATCGAAGCAACAGCATACATTACGTGGTATCACTTATCGATACCATCCCATGGACGTCAATGACGGCAACAGAATTGCAAGTTTCCATCAGACGTTGGTAGGAGTTACGCGGGATCTGGCAGAGCCAATGGTGCGCGTCTGCTGAGCCACGGTTCCAGCTGCTATGGGCTAAGAGCACCCTCTGCAGCTGCTATATAGGATGGCCGACAGCAGCGACTGGCCACCTCGAGGCTCTTCGCTGTGACACCATCGTTCGTGCTTCGTGAAGCGAGCCACTTTCTGATTGACATTGTGATAGCTGTCCGCAGCTCGTGGTCGAGTTGCTAGTTTTGCTGTCTCTGGATCCACGGGGCCCCAGGTTCGATTTCCAGCTGGGTTGTTCTAATTATTTCATCATCGCCATCACCATTTTTGACAGTGGCTACATTGGACTGTGGGAGGGCGTTGGACTGTGGGAGGGCGTTGGACTGTGGGAGGGCGTTGGACTGTGGGAGGGCGTTGGACTGTGGGAGGGCGTTGGACTGTGGGAGGGCGTTGGACTGTGGGAGGGCGTTGGACTGTGGGAGGGCGTATTGGGATGTCATACGGGCACTTACGACCGTTCAGTTGAGTGGTCCACAAACTAGACATCATTAATGTGATAGCTGGACTCTGCTTCTTGCTGCAATATTTGTAATCAGTGTTCTTACACTTCGAGAAATAAAAGTCGAGTACAGCTTCTGTTTACTGTGTTAACATCCGGATTTCCTATGATAATAGTTGTCGCACCACTCGGTAGCCTACCTCTTCTTACTGCTGAGTACAAAGTCGTATATAACACATTTGCACGTATCTGAAAAACACATGAACGGTTTTGTTAGGAAATTTTTAAGATGACAAGGAAATGTGCTGCGGCTCACGTTGGTACTGTTTGTAGGTTTCCGCCCTCTGTTGGAGGCCAGACAGTATCATTTAGTTGGCATGGTTGCAGTTGTTTGTCTTCTTCTCATGTTGGCTGGCAGCACCAGGTTTCGCAAGCGTTGCCTGTCGGCTAGTGGCAGCATCAGCGGTTATCGCTATGTAGTAACTGTTGCACTATCTTTGGGGCGACGCCGTTTGATTTGCCGGGCCGTGTGAGTGGCGAGTTCGGTTGGGAACTGAGGAGAAGCCAGGTCCGTTGGCGGCATGCATGGACTGCTGGATGGATTCTCCAGTGACTTGGGTTCCTGTTGCTGCCGTAGTGTCGCCTAGGCGAAGAGCAGCGAGTGGAGTGCTTGGGGAAGGCGGATCTGATTAGCTTTTCTCGACTTCTTATTACTATTTACTGCGTTCAACTTGTTACACTTTAAGTTCAACCAGCGGTAATTATTCTTGCCTGGTGGCCGCTAATTCCCCAGTTACCTGCCCTGGGGGTTAGTGTATGTAACAGCATTGTACATTTACTCGCCTTGCCGCTGTTGTCCGGTTGATTGTAGGCCGGTTGGTGATTGCTCTGGTGTTACTGATTCCTTTCTCGTACCAGGGACTCTAAACACAGTATTCTGGACGTAGTGCAGACCGCCAGTTGATGCTTTGGCGTATTGTTCGATCAGTGCATTTGGCTTATCGGACGTCAGGTACCTTCAGCGAGATTATCATTAGCCATTCGCTAGACTTGTGAAGCGAATGCAACTCTTGGCTGTCTATCTCATCCCTCGCGAAAGTGTTTGTTGCCGGACCTACTCAGAGGTCAATTCCTGGAGCACCGTCTTAATCTCTTGCTTGTTTTTTTTTTTTTTAAATTAACTTTTGCTATTGTATCTGTGGCTTTACAACAGGTTTCAAATTTTTTTATGTTATTGCCATTCCTGGCGTGTGAGGCCTTCTGCTCAGATCACACTGGCTTGCTTTTGAAACAAGATCTGTTGTATCTGTATTTAATCGTGATTTGCTAAATTGTAACCCACTGAAAACAGTATTATTTACACTGTTGTCCGCAGCTCATGGTCGTGCGGTAGCGTTCTCGCTTCCCGCGCCCGGGTTCCCGGGTTCGATTCCCGGCGGAGTCAGGTATTTTCTCTGCCTCGTGATGACTGGATGTTTTGTGATGTCCTTAGGTTAGTTAGGTTTAAGTAGTTCTAGGGGACTGATGACCATAGATGTTAAGTCCCATAGTGTTGAGAGCCTTTTTTACACTGTTGTTTATTCCTTCTTTAATAACGTGTGGTATTTTTTACTTATTGCGGAGTCTGGAATTACTGGTTTAAAATAAATTGTCTGTAATTGTAAAAGGCAACCAATAGTCCACAATCGTAACCGAATCCTGCCTTCCCTTGACTACCACCAGGTCTCAGCTTTGTTGCACTTCAGCCTACACGTGGTGGACAAGAAACACCAAAAACGCAACACATTACTATGCCTAATATTGTGTAGGAAACCCGATGCCATTCAAAATAGCTTCTGGTCGTCTTGAAATGGATAAATATGGCTTAAAGGGAATGTTATACCATTCTTCCTCCCAAATAGTGACAAGTGCCGGTAGCGATGTTTGATATCGATAGCGATCAGGCACCCTTCTCTTAGACCACGAGGGCTCAATAATACTGAGATGTGATGACTGTGGTGACCAGGGGAGACGAGACAGTTCATTCTTCTGCTAACAAAACCAGTACTGGACGACGCGAGCTGTTTGAACGGGATCCTGTCGTCTTGGAACACAGCGTTACCATTGGGGAAGAAATATGGTACCATGGGACGGACCTGATAGCCAAACTGGTTATATAATCCTTAGCAATAGTGCCATCTTGCAGGGGAACTCTGGGGCTCACGGAATACTACGATGAGCCTCCCCGAGTCACCAACAAACGGCTGCCATGTTTCACTCGCGGCAGCAAGTAGGCTGCACCCTAGGCTTGGGACGGCATATGGCATCTACATCTATACTCCGCAAGCCACCTGCCGGTGTGTGGCGGAGGGTACTTTGAGTACCTCTATCGGTTCTCCCTTCTATTCCAGTCTCGTATTGTTCGTGGAAAGAAAGATTGTCGGTATGCCTCTGTGTGGGCTCTAATCTCTCTGATTTTATCCTCATGGTCTCTTCGCGAGATATACGTAGCAGGGAGCAATATACTGCTTGACTCCTCGGTAAAGGTATGTTCTCGAAACTTCAACAAAAGCCTGTACTGAGCTACTGAGCGTCTCTCCTGCAAAGTCTTCCACCGGAGTTTATCTATCATCTCCGTAACGCTTTCGCGATTTCTAAATGATCCTGTAACAAAGCACGCTGCTCTCCGTTGGATCTTCTCTCTTCTATCAACCCCATCTGGTACGGATCCCACACTGGTGAGCAACACTCAAGCAGTGGGCGAACAAGTGTACTGTAACCTACTTCCTTTGTTTTCGGATTGCATTTCCTTAGGATTCTTCCAATGAATCTGATATCCGCTTTACCGACGATCAACTTTATATGATAATTCCATTTTAAATCACTCCAAATGCCTACTCCCAGTTCATTTATGGAATTAACTGCTTCCAGTTGCTGACCTGCTATATTGTAGCTAAATGATAAAGGATCTTCCTTTCTCTGTATTCGCAGCACATTACACTTGTCTACATTGAGATTCAACAGCCATTCCCTGCACCATGCGTCAGTTCGTTGCATATCCTCCTGCACTTCCTTACAATTTTCCATTGTTACAACCTCTCGATATCACAGCATCATCCGCAAAAAGCCTCAGTGAACTTCCGATGTTATCCACAAGGTCGTTTATGTATATTGTGAATAGCAAAGGTCCTACGACACTCCCCTGTGGCACACCTGAAATCACTCTTACTTCGGAAGACTTCTCTCCATTGAGAATGACATGCTGCGTTTTGTAATCTAGAAACTCTTCAATCGAATCACACAATTGGTCTGACAGTCCATATGCTCTTACTTTGTTCATTAAACGACTGTGGGGAACTGTATCGAACCCTTTGCGGAAGTCAAGAAACACGATATCTACCTGGGACCCGTGTCTACGGCCCTCTGAGTCTTCTGGACGAATAGAGCGAGCTGGGTTTCACATGATCCTTTTCGAAATCCATCCTGATTCCTACAGAGTGGATTTCTAGTCTCCAGAAAAATCATTATACTCGAACATAATACGTGTTCCAAAATTCTACTAGACGTTAGAGATATAGGTCTACTGCACATCAGTTAGACGTCCCTTGTTAAAAACGGGGATGACCTGTGCCCTTTTCCAATCCTAAGAACGCTACGCTCTTCTAGAGACCTACGGTACACCGCTGCAAAAAGCGGGGCAAGTTCCTTCGCGTACTATGCCGGAAGTTGGAAGCAGTGTCCAGCCAGATTCAAAGGATGAAATGAGTTTCTTCCAGTGCTCCACAGGCCAGGTTTTATGGCTTCACCACCAACGGTTTCCTATTACGGACGTTTCATCACTGATTAGTAGTTTCTGAAATCCGAGCCCGCTCTGTAGTTGTCAGATTATGGAGCTCCCTTCGTGTTCTTTCGGTGCTGGCGGGTTTCCAGACGGCTTCAGTTCTGCAGCTTGTGTCCTCTTATTTTTCGTCACAATCCTCTTCAGTGACAGTCTGTCACGATCACTCAACCCACACTGTCGTCCGCGTTGTGACTTAGAGGAGGATGTTTGTCCGGTTCCCCCGTCTGCGGTATAGGTCTCCGGCAAGGTGCCTCTTGAAGCACCAAACACTTCGGCTGCCTTGGTTACGGAAGCACGTAACATTCGAGCTCCAACACCTTGCCCACGTTTTAACTCACTTAGCTCCGACATAATGCACTGACGGCTACGCAGAACTCTGTTCTGACCACGACTGACAGTTGCGAAGTATCGAGGACGTTGGACAGGTGCCGTTCTTGGCAAAATAAAGCAGCACCACCTGTAGGCTTGGCAGGCATCTGCCGTTACGTCCAAGCATGCGTTTCTCGTGGTATTTCCATAATTTTATCCAATCCCTGTATGAATCGAACAAAGAGTGTGTCGGCGACCGCTGTGACCGAGCCGCTCTAGGCGTTTCAGTCTGGAACCGGGCGACCGCTACGGTCGCAAGTTAGATTCCTGCCTCGGACATAGATGTGTGTGATGTCCTTAGGTTAATTAGGTTTAAGTAGTTCTAAGTTCTAGTTGACTGATGACCTGAGACGTTAAGTCCCATAGTGCTCAGAGCCATTTGAAAGAGTATCACTTACTTAGTTTGTAAAGAGTACCCAAAGTGCTAAATAAATATGTTCCTTTAATACAAATGATTCCGAACCAGATCCAGAAGCAGTAGTTTGCATAAAGTATTTCATACAAAATAGTGATACTCGATAACACTGATGAGAGACGACGGTAGCGAACTTGTTAGTTCGGAAATGTCTGTTATTACCATCTGATGCCTTAGTCTTCACAGATCAGTCACTCTCTGTCAATCTGTCAAAGAAAAGGAAACTCCCTGATGATGTGAGTGGATATGAATTAGAACAGCAGGAAGTATTACAGTACACGCAGTGTTGCATTAATGTCGAAATTAACAGATTTCAGGTCCAGGGTTGTAAGTAAGTTTCTAAAAGTTGGAAAAATGTGACCTTTGCATGATGTAAAATGAGTTTTCGTGGAATGACTACCAAGATTTCTCTCGTCAGTCTCAATATAAATTGACTGTTAATTCTCTTAATAACAAAAGCCGGTTACTCGGAAGAACTTCATGAGGAAATTGATTTTACTTTTGTTTTTGATTTGTTGAGCTTCTATGGCATGCGTCAGTGTGTCTACGCAGTTACAACGTAAGAATTACTCCGAATTTGTACGCTTAGTACTTGCATACACTTCCTCAATCATCACGTGTAACTAAGGTGCGCGCCTCTCCCATTAAGCAGATTAGGAGAAATAACGAAAACAAAAACTGAATTAGCTCATAGGTTGAAAATCGAGGAGTGGTTTTCATAAACACATTTGGTAAATCAAAACTACTCTGCTTTAACGCAGCCATAGAGGTTAAATGATCACCAGTTCAGAAAAGACGTCGTTGTAGGAAATAAGATTACACCAGAGTTCACTTATAATTCGAGTATTATTTTTCGGTGTCAATTTCAAACGTTTTTGATGAGTGAAAATTGAGTCGTGTTTTTCTTAGGCCTTATACCTAGCCCCCTCTCTCGTGACGTCACTGAAGTTACAGCCTGGTCAATGGTTTCACGAAGGCATCAGTTACAGCCTAGGATGAGATGGGCGAGACGCGCATTTGATAGCGCCAGATTTGGGTACCTGGATACTTGCCGCACTCCATATGCGAAGTCGCGCAGATACCGACCTTTCCATATGATGCAATGACCGAAGTGTGCCCTTGGTAGCTTGATGCTGCGAAGACAGGTTCCAACTGTCAACTGTGGTTGGCAACAATGTCGTGATGACCGGCGTTACCGTCCATTGTCGCAGACAGTGTGAGCTAGAGTTGGGCAACACGATTCTTGTTCCAGATTCGATTCATACGATTCAATCACACATTGCGAATCGGTTCCTACGATTCGTTCACGATTCTTTCTAGTCTGCGATGGCACGATTGTTACAGAATGCAAAAAGTTCTACATCTTACTCACAGATGGCAGGACATGTCTGAAATTGTCAATGGGGTTAGAATCGAACTGTGTCATGATAAGATATGCCAGAAATAGTTGATTTATGAGTAAACATGCATATGACGTTACAAATGTGATTCTCGATTTATACGTGTAATGCCTTAATTGATGAAAGGTCACGTTTGATTTGATTGCATCTATTGTTTTATTTCAGTATGCGGGAAAGAGAAGTCGATTTGTGCGATATGTGGTGCAAAATTACGTGGTATGCCAGTTTGGTTGTGTGGCTTGAACGTATCTAACTACAGACGTCTGTTTTATAGTAACAAAATGTAGCAGTGAGGCAGACGTGGTTTGACTCATATCATCCTATGTTTTTCTGTGCTAAGATGTTTTTCGAAGTCCACATCACCCTTGTTCATAACGCAGCTGACAGCCCTCCCACAAGGCAAATTTAGCTAACTTTCATTTCTTCTAACCCTCCCACAAGGCAAATTTAGCTAACTTTCATTTCTTCTAAATACAAAGCATAGGTATTTTGCCTTTAATCTGTATGAGAACTTGCTGCTGTCACTATTATTTACTTGAGAAGACGACACCGCCTGGCGCCTAGTGTGAGCTTGGTTTTCACGAGTAATATTACGGCCCACGAACTTCGTTTGTTCGTGCCGAGCTTCCTTTGTTGTTTGTTCACACGCATCCTCCACTAGACTGCCATCTGGCGGTCGTAATCATTCGGCACGATTCGGCATGATTCGGAAGTTGCCTTCGAAGCATAGCGTACTAAGAATCGATGAATCGTTGGAACTTGGAATCGTCACCACTCGGAAACACGCAATCGTTCTTAAGATTCTTTTGAACGACGATTCGTCCGTATCACGATTCGATTCTTACGATTCTTTATTTAGAGTCGTTCAAATGAACGACTCATTCACGAATCGCCACAACTCTAGTGTGAGCTGAAAGATGGGCCAGTGTTGCACATCAGTTGCACGTGAGCCCTACGCTGCTTGGTGCTCTTCTATGTATGCCTGTAATCAGTATACTACGGAGGACACAGCAGTCATGGAGTATCCTCCTAATAGCGTTTAGTAACATCATCTCACAGTGGAGACGGTGTATCACGTCCTCCAGACAATTTACATCGGAGTGTTGAAACAGAGGAGCCATTTCATTTTAAACCCCTTATTCAAACATTTCAATCACAGTAAGTCTTTCGGCGAGGTTTAGAGCTTCAAATTTCTAGCTTTGAGCAACACACATACATTTCAAGCATGAACGGCTTGGAGGGACATGAAATGGTCCCTTCCATATCAGACTAAAGGTAATGAAGCAGTCTTAACTTTTGATCAACCCGAAGCTGCTGTTCTCAGCATTACATGTGAAGCCGAGAGTGCCTTGGTTCAGGTTATGAACCACTAGTATCCTTAAAGGAAGCGCAGTTCAACACTAGTATTTTTTCCTTCCATTTTCTTCCGCAGTTTAATGATTTTCCTGAAGATCATTTTGAGGTGCACTTTGTTTTTGGATAATGCTGTGTTACTCTGCTACGATGCTGATACTGAGCGGAACAGTTACTGTCGTGTGGAACAAATATTACGTGGAGGGGAGCGAAATTTGTGCACATGCCAGAGTCTTTACTGGACGGGTTTGTATACCTCTGGCGGATTTAGTGTTGGTCGAAGCTGTATCTGCAAAACACCCTTTGCGTGCCCTCTAACCTTTTTGAATTAATTAAAATTCCCGTTTGGTCGTATTATTCTTGTTGTGCAACTTGATAACTGAAGGCGTACGGAAACGTGGGAACAAAACCCTTGCCTTACAAAAGGATTCAGCACAACTTCCGTTCGCGCCAGCGCCAGGAAGTCTTATTACGACTCAATTCTGGAAGGTACTACTTTCCTTGGTGACAAGAGCTTTAAATCCGGATTCGGGCGTAAGTTATAACGTGTTCCAGTAATGAATAGAGCATATTGTCTCTGTGTTAACAATAGACCAGACACTGGAATATACCTGCTGCTCGCGCCTTTCATAGAGAACTTGACTTCGTTTTTCTTCTCTCTCTCTCTCTCTCTCTCTCTCTCTCTCTCTCTCTCTCTGCAGAGCCCGCTTCCATCAACAGTTACTAAGTTTCTTCTTTTCTTCTATGATCTTTTGTTACAACCTTCAGGTTCCTTCTGGTTTTCTGTACGGTTACTTCGTCGAAGCGCTTCAGTTTCTGCACTTCTGAAGTCAATAATAAAGACGTAGATAACCAAATAAACGTTGCAGTATCCGCGTGAACGTGATCTCATGGGGAATACGTTCACTTTTGTATATCGTTCACAATACGGCTATTTCTTTTGTTAGCACAACATTCAAGGTGTCAGCTCTTACCGCCATTATTAAATGGCCGTCTGTCCATGACAGCTATCCCATGACAAATTATATAGGCAGTGTAAATAGTTATGAAACGTTGATATTGTTAAACACTTTAATTTGATGCACTGGAAAGCGTTGCTTGCGGCAGCCGTACTTAGGCGATGCGTATTAGTCCGATAGAGCTGGCTGTTTCGGTTGATACCTGGACAATCTTTATCACCACTGGTTTCGAAACTACGTTCTTTCTCGACTTAGAGTGATCATGTAAAAATGTAAATTTAATTTTACACTTGTCGTTCACTTACGAAATAACATAGGTCCGAAACTGGACTCGAAATAGATTGTTTTACATACCAGTAGAAGAGGCTGTAATAGCTACTTTGGATCGCGTACGTAGGACATTTGGAGTCAACATAGACATTGTTTGATACAGTTCAGCTATGAACTGAGCAGTCAGCCAGTTCATGAAATTAAAATGTTAAAAATCATTAATGAGGTTTATTTATGGATTTCTTGTATCCATAGTCTGTGCATGTTTTAGAAAGGACAACGTTTCCACCTGTACTGTTGTTAGAAGCGCTTATTCACCACGATAGCGATTTTCGCCAATTATGCCACTCTCAGTTGACAGCTATAACTATGAAATGCGTTGCTGAATAGTCATTACTTTTCAAAAGACACACTCTTTGTCACAAGCATGTTCTTTGTTATTTATATAGACGAACGAATCATGTCGTAATAATTACTGTCGCATATGTCATTTGAGCACTTAATTTCCACTATCCGCTCATCAGGTGTGACTTTTGAAGAATGTGCCATTGTATAATACATCCATTGAGAATAGCGTCTGTCGCATTGTAAATGAATTTTTGCTAGGAGGAGTAGGTTGTTGTTGTTGTTGTTGTTCCGGGAGTAGTCAGTTCGAAGACTGTTTTGTTGCACACTAGTTTGTCCGCAGCTCGTGGTCGTGCGATAGCGTTCTCGCGCGATAGCGTTCTCGCTTCCCGCGCCCGGGTTCGATTCCCGGCGGGGTCAGGGATTTTCTCTGCCTCGTGATGACTGGGTGTTGTGTGATGTCCTTAGGTTAGTTACGTTTAAGTAGTTCTAAGTTCTAGGGGACTGATGACCATAGATGTTAAGTCCCATATGCTCAGAGCCATTTGAACCATTTTGCACACTAGTTTACTCTGAGCAAACATCTTGATATATGCAGTACTACTGAACGAGCTCTGTGTAGTCAGAGCTTCATCTCCCTTTACGATTTTACCCCCACACTCCCCTCCATTAGAAAATTAAGAAGCTCTTTATGCCTCGGCATGTTTTCCATGACCAAATTCCTTCTTTCAGCCAAGTTGTCATACAACTCATTTCTGCCCATTACGTTATCATTACGTACCCGATCTACACACCAAATCTTTATCATTATTCTGCAGCACCATCACCTTTGAAAAACGTCTGTCCTTTTTTACCTGCATCGTTTCCAGTCCACCTTTGGCATCTGTACAATAGTATCAGAGATAAATACACTATCTGATCAAAGATATCGGGTCCCCTATTAGGGAACATTAATATAGTTGTGTCCATCCGTCGCCTAATTGACGGTTTGAACCCTGCCGAGGACGCTTCCAATGAGGTTCCTGAATGTCTGGAGGAATGCCAGACCGTTGTTGCTCAAGATCCTAAAGCACAGATGATGCTGGATTCTGGAACGAAGTCGACAGTGTAAGTCATCCCAATGGTGTTCCATCGGGTTCACGTCGGGTCGCCGGGAAGACCAGTCCATTTCAGAAATGTCGCTGTCCGCAAAATATTGCCTCAAGTGTATTGCTTTGTGACAGGCTCCATTGTCGTGGTGATAAGTTAGTCATCTTCTCCGAACTATTTCTCTACTGTAAGTAGTAAAAAGTGCTGTTAAATGTGGTCATGTCCTTTCGCATTTAGCCTTTTAATACACGCAATAAGGGTACCATAACCCAACCACGAGAAACACCCCATACTATAACACCACCTTCTCCGCACTTCACTATTGGCACCACACTTGACTGCAGCTAACGTTTCCCAGGCATTCACCAAACCCACACCTTTCTGTCCGATAGCCACAGGCTACAGCTTGGTTCATCACTCCAGTCATCCACTGTCCAGTAGCTCTTCACACCACCTCAAACGTCGCTTCGCACTGACTGCCCAACCATTGTACACCATTCTTTTTAAGTCGCTACGCACAATCACTAGGGTGATGGCATGCTGGCAGCACTTTGGGACTCAAGAGTGATTCGTTAAGTTTCCTGCTTTTTTTTTTTTTTTTTTTTTTTTTTTTTTTTTTTTTTTTTTTTTAGAACCACTCTTTGTAATCCTCCACAGTTCCTGTCATTATATAAGGATGAGGTTCACCTGGTCTTGTTTTAGCTCAGTTTGTTCCTTTGCATTTCCATTTCAGTCGCCTCGTCAACAGTCAACTTGTGCACCTTTACAGTGATTAAAACTTCCGTGATGGATTCGTCACTCAGGTGACATCGAATGACTAGACCACGTTCGAAGTTAGGGAGCTCACCTGACAAATTCTGTCTGGAACCGCGCGACCGCTACGGTCGCAGGTTCGAATCCTGCCTGGGGCATGGATGTGTGTGATGTTCTTAAATTAGTTAGGTTTAAGTAGTTCTAAGTTCTAGGGGACTGATGACCTCAGATGTTAAGTCCCATAGTGCTCAGACCATTTTTTTGGCCAATTCTCTCCACAGGCAACACAGTTCTTCCCGCATTCTTCTGTACTTCCAAAAAACATTTCTCGGCACTTAAATTCATACTTTACGTTGATATATTATTCTTCTTCATATAAACTTTTCTTGCTATTGTGCCTGAATTTTATATCTTCTTTACTTCAGCCGTCATAAGTTATTTTGCTGCTCAAATAGTCAAAATCATTTAATACTTATAATGCCCATTTCCCTACGCAGATCACCTCAGTATGACATGATTTGACTCCGTATGAATACACTTGTTTTTCTTCATTCATCTCACAACCTGTTTTAGGAACACTATTCAGTCCGTTCAACTGGGCTTTCAACTCGATGGAATCTGATGGAATTAGAAAGTAAATTGTGTATGTCAATAAGAAAATTATACTTACTTTCTACTACTGGTTCTTTATTCTCTTTAGGTTTTTCTTACCATCTGTGTTAGTTTTATCCTAAAGATTTGGAACACAGTGTTTGCAATTTAGGTACGGACGACTTCTGAGAGGCGACGGCATTCCACTTGCTACGGACCTCAGAAAAAGCCATCTGCCGGCAGCCCTGTGGACGACGTGTTGTGGGTGTGTGGAAGCGGCGGGGCCACACGTCGCGACGCCGTTGCGACATTTTGGGCCCGG
The DNA here is from genome assembly GCF_023898315.1 of Schistocerca nitens. NCBI lineage: Eukaryota > Metazoa > Arthropoda > Insecta > Orthoptera > Acrididae > Schistocerca > Schistocerca nitens. The sequence continues at coordinate 393,710,934 of NC_064622.1, read as the reverse complement.
AACGACGTCGCGTCGGCCACGGTTCGCTGAATACGATAGCGAGGATATTCGTGTAGCATTTCCAGCTAAGCGCCGAGCAGTAGGATTCTTTACGATGGCGTAAACAGGAAATAAAAGGAGATAAAAACTGAGGCGGCGCGGAGACCGCAACAGGGAGGAGAATAGTTCAGGAGCCTGGCTAGCGAAGACCCCGTTATAGGTCAGGGGCGCTATCTGTTCTGCGAACCGCAGACATTGAGGAGCGAGGAGGAGTAAGGGAACAGCTGTACTCTTGTAAGCCGGCCGGAGTGGCCGTGCGGTTCTGGGCGCTACAGTCTGGAGCCGAGCGACCGCTGCGGTCGCAGGTTCGAATCCTGCCTGGGGCATGGATGTGTGTGATGTCCTTAGGTTAGTTAGGTTTAATTAGTTCTAAGTTCTAGGCGACTGATTACCTCAGAAGTTAAGTCGCATAGTGCTCAGAGCCAATTTTTTTTGGTACTCTTGTAAGCTGCAAGGAAAGGAATACTGATCATATTCCGTGTCCAACCCCACCACAAGGAAGACATGAACTTCTAACAACATAAATCACAAAGTATTTAGCAACAACCTGTGAGCCAAAATTATAAAAAATTAATACCGGAAAATAGAGACTGTTTCATAGTTTGAATATTTACGCGAAACAATCCAAGTAATGGCCGCGAAATGATTGGTTTGCGAAAATCGTTTCCCCATAATCGGAACATGCCAGATGTAAAAGGATGTGTGCAGCAAAGAAAGCACCATAAAATAAACAAAGCCAAGGCACTGCAACAGTCATCGATCTTTATAGGCCTGAATCACTCATCTGAAGCAGAAAGACTGACATGAAAGAGAAACAAAAAAGAGGACGAAAAATAATCAGGAAAATTTTAGGTTCAAATTATACTGGTGAAGGACCATACAGACAAAGAGGAAATAAACAAATTGAAAAGTATACCAACATTTACTAACCCACTGTCATAAGTGTTATCTCGTAGACAATTCGGTTACACTGTTATTTTAACAGACAGTTTCATGCAGACTATTCATTATAGACCAAAGGGCCACTGTGGTGCATGTCCTTTCACTCACCAACTGATGCAGTTTCTGAGACAGAGAACAGCTGATGGTGTAGCTATATAGATACGTCTCTGAATAATATCGGTGCGAACATTGCCTTGTGTTATCGCTGTTTCCCTATTCCCAAGATCTATGTAGCTTCAGTAGAAACAATGAAAATTGTTGCACTATCTGGATAAATAAAGGGGCGTATCAACCGGTTCCAGTGATGTCAGAAGCCCCTAATAACCACTCAAGGTGGTACGCAAGATTGCTGCCTGTCTCACGCCCTGTTCACCCGATATTATTTCCGTGTTGTCTAAGACATGGAAAAGAAATTTCTTCAGCATGTATTCAGATCCAATGAAATAAGGCTATTAAAGCTTTACGGTTTGCCGATGATCAGGCAGTTATAGCCTCACCCGAATTCTAACGTACAGAAAGCAGTGCAGATGTGAAATCTCAAAAGACGATACCAAAATTATCGGTTCTGAGCGTAAGAAATGTGGTGTCACCGCCAGACACCACACTTGCTAGGAGTAGCTTAAATCGGCCGCGGTCCATTAGTACATGTCGGACCCGCGTGTCGCCACTGTCAGGATCGCAGACCGAGCGCCACCAGAAGGCAGGTCTCGAGAGACTGACTAGCACTCGCCTCAGTTGTACGGACGACATTGCTAGCGACTACACGTACGAAGCCTTTCTCTCAATTGCCGAGAGACAGAATAGCCTTCAGCTAAGTCCATGGCTACGACCTAGCAAGGCGCATTAACCATATCTGGAGAGAGTCTCACTTGTATTATCAAGAGAAATGTACCACAATGAATTAAAGTTAAGTATACCAGAAGCTCCGTTCTTTTCTTTATAGCTTTCATCACGTATCCTGTTTCAGACTTAACGCCAGTCGGCGTGTGTGTACGCGTGCCTTTCGGTTACCCGTCACTGTGGACTGGCTGCCTTGTCAGTCCACTACATTGGCGACGAGGATGGGATGTGTTCCCAATGTAGTGGACTGACAAGGCAGCCAGTCCACAGTGACGGGTAACCGAAAGGCACGCGTACACATACGCCGACTGGCGTTAAGTCTGAAACAGGATACGTGATAAAAGCTATAAAGAAAAGAACGGAGCTTCTGGTATACTTAACTTTAATTCATTGTGGTACATTTCTCTTGATAATACAAGTGAGACTCTCTCCAGATATGGTTAATGCGCCTTGCTAGGTCGTAGCCATGGACTTAGCTGAAGGCTATTCTGTCTCTCGGCAATTGAGAGAAAGGCTTCGTACGTGTAGTCGCTAGCAATGTCGTCCGTACAACTGGGGCGAGTGCTAGTCAGTCTCTCGAGTCCTGCCGTGTGGTGGCGCTCGGTCTGCGATCCTGACAGTGGCGACACGCGGGTCCGACATGTACTAATGGACCGCGGCCGATTTAAGCTACCCCTAGCAAGTGTGGTGTCTGGCGGTGACACCACAAGAAAAAACGCAAAAATATATTTACGTGGCACTGGTCTCTAGTAAATATCAAACTTTTAATTGCCTAGGCTGCAATATGTAGTATGACTACCACCGAGAAATCTGGAGAACACTGTCCACAAATAGACCCGGATGCAATTCGAGACAATGGCAGTCCCGACTTGTCTGCTTGCCATGTAAGTATGGATTCCGAAGTCTAACAACAGGGGCCCAATCAAAGCTACAGAAAGGAAGTACCTGAAGAAATGAAAAGGTCATCGCAGGTATATTACCTGCATTAAATGCATCAGAAGAGACTTGAGTACATCTGCACTATACACCGCAGTCCATCTACCAGTGTGTGACGGAGGGTACTTCTGGCACCAGTAACTGGTTCCTCCTACACTGTTCCACTCGCGAATGGCGCGTGGGAACAATAATAGTCAATAAGGCTCTGTACTAGCTCTAGTTTCTCGAATTTTCCCCTTTGTGGTTATATCTTTGAGGCGTATGTGGGAGGAAGGTAATGTTTTCCGACTCTTCCCGCAAAGTATTCTCGAAATTTCAATAGTAAACCTTTCCGTGATGCACAACGCCTCTCTTGTAACATTTGCCAAAGGAAGTTGTTGAGCATGTCGGTAACGCTCTTGCGCCGACGAAACAATTCCGTGAAGAAACGCGCCCCTTTTCGTCGGTCGAACAAGCGGCTTGTACGCCACTTCCTTCGTGTATAACCCACATTTCCTTAAGATTCTTCCTATACATCTCAATCTGGCATCTGCATTTCCTACTGTTTGTTTTATGTGATCATCCCACTTAAGGTCGTTCCGGATAGCTACTTGCAGATATTTTACGGTAAATGCTGTTCCCAGAAATTTGTCAGTGCAGCTGTGCAGGAGTGGATTTCTTTTCCTGTGTATGCGCAATATGCTGCATTTATCCACTTTCAACGTCAACTGCCAGAGCCTGCACCATTCATCAATTATCAGCAGGTCATTCTGCAAATCGATAACTGTCTCCTGGCGTTGCTGCTTTCTTATAGAGAACCGCACCATCTGCGAACATTCTAGAGTATCCGACGCCTTCTACTAAATCATTTATATACTTCGTAGACAATAACTATCCTGTCACACTTTCTTCGCGTACTCCGGAAATTACTTTTACATCTGTCAATTTTGTTCTGTTACGAGGGACATGTTGAGTTCTCTCTGCAGCGATGTTTCGAATCCAGTCCCTAAAATAGACCGTTATTCTAGAATCTCGTAGTTTTTCACTAACTGGCTGTGCGAGGCGGTGTCGAATGCCTTCTTGAAGTCAAGGAACACGGATCAACTTGAGTGCCGTTTTCTAAAACGCTGTGGTTCTCTTCGAGGAATAGAGCTAAATTTCGCGATATTTCTGTCTGCGGAATCCTTGTTGATTTTGATAGATTTTCCTTCTTCGAAAATTAAACGTGTTCCATAATTCTACAAAAGGGTGACGTCATAGATACAGGCCTATAATAATACGTATTTATCGCATGACGACTATTTGAAAACGAGAACGATATACGGTTTCTTCCAGTCACTGGGTACTCTTCGTTGCTCCCGCTATCAACGATAAACTGGTGTTAGAAGGAGAACATGGTCCTGGCATAAATTTTGTAGGATCGTGTAGTACCTCATCTGGTCCTGGTGCCTTTGCACTACTAAGCAGTTGTAGTCGTTTTTCTACTCCGCAGTCGGTTATCTCAATACCTGCCATTTCGACATTCGTACGATGATTGGCAGGAGAGACCGTGTTACGATTTTCGGCGGTGAAACAGTTCCAGTAGACCGAATTAAGTATGTGTCTTATTGATTTTATCAATATGAATAGATGATGAGCGACAATCAAAAGACGTTTGTGTGTTCGAGAAGACGAAAGAAGTACATTAAGGGGCTCCGGAACGCCCTATACTTGCAATGTTAAAATAACGCTTATAAATTACATCTTTCCTCACCAAGTATTTGAGGTAGGAAGTTGAACTTTTTACAGATTATTTATTGGAATATGGGCTACAACTTAACACAGGGATTTTACAGAATTTTAGTTCAGTTATTAAAAATGATTTTTTTCAATTGTAATGAAAATTCACAACATTTTTTTGCAATTTTTTATTTCTATATTCAAAAATATACAGTTTTTTGAAATAAGGCTGTGTTAAATTATGCAGAAGGTACTGTGTAACATTTACTGAAAGTTTGAAACAAATATGTTTGGAAGATCCTTAGAAAACATGTAATTAGTATGAGAAAATAAAAGTTTTGGGAATCGAGCGACAAAGATTGGATTAACTTTTTAGTGCATTCCAGGTCCATAGGATGGATTATCTTCATCCTCTGCAAACTCCTCCTCCAGCTTCCTCTTGTTCCTCCTCCTGTTTACTCTTGCTGGTATTTCTAGACTCTTTACAGCCCTGTCTGCAGCCCGAAGGCGTTCCTTGTCTAAAGCAAGCATCGCTCGTACCATGTTAGAACCTATCTTCATTCCCATATTTCTAAATACCTTGCACCTTACAATGTTGCCATCATTGAAAGTCGCAACAGCATCATACACACCAAAGTGAAGTGTTTCTATTCCAACAAATACAGTCTTGGGGATTCTCGACCATATAACACTATTTACACTTTCATTAGGGTTTTGAGTTTTTCCGTGAATACACTTTTTCAACAGTTCAGGTGCTGCTAAGTCTCTGAAAATAGGTTTTATCACCTCCATTATTGCATGAGGCAGACTATGCTTACGAGTGTACACTTCACCAGGTAGCAATCCTTTGTTATATTTACACCAACTATCTTCTTCTTTGGGACACAAGCTATGTTGGGGATTTTCATCGTCTTTATTGTTTACAGTAATAACACATACCTTTGGCTTTCCAACATTTCTCCTTTTCTTAAAAGCCTACAGAGGATTTCTAATAACTTTACTTTTACTCATTATTATACTTCAACAAAACATAGACTCAAGAAACAGAATTACGAATATTTTCGAGATAACGACAGAGTAAATAAACATGAAACAATCGACATCAGCGATATATATTGAACCATCACAGGTTAGCCACAGCACATACTTTATCTCACATCTCTAAAATGTACCTGATGAACACGGACGTTAATATTACCATTTGACAGCAGTTTAACAGCGCCACAGTGGGTCACGCCCATGTAGAACACATTTCAAAAAAAATTTAAAAATAGTTGTAGTCTTCGGAATTGAATAAATTATATATCTACTAAAAGGTAATAGTCTGCAGATTCAGAAAACGCAGAAAAGTAAAAATTGAACTTTTCATGATTTTGAGCCTTTCCGGAGCCCCTTAAAGGATTAAAACAGGTAATATCATACAGTTTTTTTCGGAACTGCAACATGTCAAAGAAATTTTCTGTCTGCTTGACGTCAGTATTCTGTTTGCTGTTTCCTTCAGCATACATAACTCAATAGGTTTGTTTATAAATAACTCATCTGCTACCTGTCACCCTTTTCTTTATTTTTCGCACGATGCGTTTCGGGTAATGATTCCCATTTTCAAGCGCGTTTTTTGTGTTTATCATTTCTATGTGATGTCTGTGTGCGAGATTCTGCTTCATTTCGTTTACTTTACTGCAATATATAAGAAAACACGCGATTTTTAGTTGGTTGTCGATCTTTTTGTGAAGTTAGTGGCGAAATTAAGAATAATTTGTACTTAAAGTTTCCTTGTGGTCCATTTGTGCAGAGTCTCACACACGAAGTCTCTGAAACCTATTGTTTTCACAGCCGCAGGCTTTCAGAACCATTTATAATGGATCAACTCAGATACATAACTCAATAGGAAAAGTTAAAAACGTAGTCCACACCAACGAATTTTGCGATTCATCATTTATTTTAGCAAATATGTTGCAAAAGCGTGAGTACATCTCTTTTTATGTCCGTCCAGATTTTCAACTCCCAGAAGAAGACCAATAACACTTGCCTCTCACTCTTTTCTTTATTTCAAGACGACTGAAAATGAGACTACGGGAGGGACAAAATTGCTCAAGAGACTGCCTAATCGATAATAGAGTGTACATGACGAGAAGAGTAATAAACGGTACGTAAAACCACAAAATGAAACAGAAATGTCACAGTCAGCGGAAGTGTGATGTATTACAATCTGCCAGCGTGACCCGTGGTGAAGTAGATGAAGTCTGGAACCGCGCGACCGCTACGGTCGCAGGTTCGAATCCTGCCTCGGGCATGGATGTGTGTGTTGTCCTTAGGTTAGTTAGGTTTAAGTAGTTCTAAGTTCTAGTCCCATAGTGCTCAGAGCCATTTTTGTAGATGGATGATGATGATGATGATGATGATGATGATGATGATGATGATGATGATGGAGGATGATGATGATGGAACAGGTGGTGAAGTTATGGTGATAGAGTAGTTTAAAGAGATGGCATAACATTCGTGAGACGTATGAAGGACGTGGAAAAGTGTCACCAGCTGTTCGGTCCACTCCACTTCGCAAAGAAAGAGACTGAACTAAATTAAAATCATACTTCCAGTCATAGATTCATACTGCTTAAGTGACCGGAAGTTCAGTGATACTAATTACAAGTATTTGAATCAATTAATTACAAAGTTGATGAAATTAATCAGTCATCTTATGCGTTAAGTTCAGTTTCCCTGGCCAGCTGAAACCATCGATTGTTCGCCTGAGTAGGAGATCGTCGAATGGTGGCGGAGCAGTTTTGATGATGTTCCATTAATTCAAAAATACGCAACATGGCGAAAATCGTTAGAAGTTCTGGGTCGTTACTTTCAAATTCAAACTGCAGCCCCGCTGACGAGGAAGGACACGGGCCCCGCCCGCGTTCGGGGAACTGGAGCCATTACAGGGCCGCCAGTCGGAGTGCCATGAGGCTGAGCTCTTTGACCCATCAGCCAACAGCAGCAGGAATCGTTTGCCGTGCCATCCCCAGTCAGGTTGGCTACAGGGGCCGCTTTCTGTCAGGACGACACACATCACTATGCACCCAAGGTTACAAAACAGCGAAAACATGCTCTCCTGGCGGATTCACTTCGTGATTAGCAGTAGTTACTGCCATTTCGCGATGCGTGTGTTGACTTTCATGTTGATGTTTCGCGGTAGAATGCCCGTGGTAACTTTGTCTGTGAGTAAGATGCAGATACACGATTTCCACCGCAAACAACCAGCATTACGTTTTTCCAGTTATTACTCTCTTGAGGAACTAGAGAAGTCGTTGTTTCTCGTTCGATTCTTCAAATTTTTCATGTACATAGAGCTTGTGTTACAGCAGACTAGTGCCTCGTCATATAGCCCAGAATTGTGGGTTTTCTAAATCCCATTTTCTTGTGATAAGACTGTCCCTTAGTTATGTTTTGATGAAGAATACATTTGCTTTAATTTAAATTCACTTTTTGTTACTAGCCTGCAGTTTCCCTGTGCTCCCGTCATCATTTAAGTCGTTTAAGTAGACAATAGAATTTCCTGCAGTAAGTGAAGAAGATGGACGTATCCGCGTTCCAGAGAATACATTAGCTGGTGAGACTGCTTTATCTGGTGACGGGGGAAACAGAAGCAGGCAGTTCATCTCGTTTACATCACGCCAAGGAACCACAGCATTTGCAATACTACAGGAGGAGGTGGGTAAGTTGATGTTGGAAGAAGATATGGATAAATTGATGATGGAGGGGTGGTTGAGCTGACAAGGGCGGAGGAGGAGAGGGTGGTGGTGGTGGTGGTGGTGGTGGTGGTGGTGGTGGTGGTGGTGGTGGTGGTGGTGGTGGTGGTGGTGGTGGTGGAGTTGGTGGTGGAGGTGTAAGAGTTTATAGTATCACAGGAGGTGGACAAGTTTGAGGAGGAGGAGGAGGATGAGGAGGAAGAGGAAGTGGAAGTGGATAAGTCGACACTGGAGGAGGAGGGTAACTAGAGAAAGTATATGTTGACAGTGGAGGAGGTAGTTAAGTTGATGGAGGAGGAGGAGATGATTATTAAATTTATAGAAGTAGTTACGCCTGTTAATTGTGTTACATTAGTTGGGGGGGGGGGGTTAGTTAAAGAAAAAAGACGGCGGCGTGAACAGCCTATTATGTCCTGCGGTAGTGCGCTCTCATCCTCCTCCTTGGGCCGCTGCACTTTCCGGAGCTGCTGCTGTTCCTTGTGGCAGTGTCTCGTGACGTCACTAGTGCGGCGAGTGGCCTGCTGTGGAGCGCGCGCGGCGCCGCTATTCCTGGGCGGGAGAGCTAGCAGGCGAGCAAGCAGCGTCCGCCGGCAAAGGAAAGTAGGGCGGCTAGTGCGAGTCCAGCCGCTGCACCTGCAACACGTGCAGGCGGCTAGCTCCGCCTCTTCCCTCGCTCGCTCCTAACCTCGAAACACTCAGTGGACCGTGTCTGCATTGGTGGTAGGGCAGTGGCTTCAGGGAGCAGTCGTTCGAGGAGAAGCCGTAAAGACTTCGAGAAGCGAGTGACACCTGTCATACGTAGGACAGAGACTTGAGACGGATCTTAGAAAAACATAATATCTGCGGTTAGATCTAGCAATACACGCAACGCTCATCTAAACTGCCATTTATTATTGTGATAATAATGCGTAGAGCAATATCGAGTTCACTTGGGATATTGTCGACTCTAGTTATTCAATTAGTGTTAACATGCTTCCGTGCATGGTTCACATTTCCATCACTATGGTTGGCTACCGAGCTACCGGCACGAGGATCGGCTTCTAGGCACTACATTGCTTCTTTCACCATTTTTGTGTCATATGATTCAGTCGTTGGTTTCCCACTTTTAAATCAAAAGTTAAATGCGACATATTGCTCCATTTCGAAAACAATGACAAAAAATAAACAGATAATTTCAGAGTTTGTGTACCTGTAACGGACTGCCAACCATAAAAAAATTGAAATCACCAATTTCGTCCAAATTTATGGCGCTTGCAGGGCTTGGTCATCAATGAAAGTAACATAACAAGGAACTCCTGCGGCAAAGCATTTAGAGGAAATAGCATTTTTGGCGCCGGTCCAGCGAGGCCTGAGATACGGATGGCCTAGTTTGCAGGCAGCGGTCGGCAATCAGAGGGTCGTGGGTTTTTACATTACTTACAGTGATGCTCAGTAAATTGTAATTATTAATATTTTCATAAAAGACGTGAAAAGGAAAGGCAAAGGAAAACTTAGGACTGCAAATAAATTTCCTGGAAAGGATTGTGAGGTGTAGACTTCATGAGAACTTCGAATATAAAATTAGCTACTTTTATCGTTTTACAATTGATCATTTATATGATCTCAGGTGATATTCATCGTAAAAGCAGTGGTAGCAATAATTTTTCTCGCAAACTTTCACACATTAAATAACGCCGCAGCTTTACAATTACATGTTTGTTTGAAAGTTACTGCAGAAAAACTAACTTGGTTTACATTCATAAAAGGTTCTTCCACATTGCGCAGCTGCCCAGAAAACCTAGCGTAACTCATTATATCGACCAATATTTCCGAGAATATCTAGTGACCGAGCGAGGTGGCGCAGTGGTTAGACACTGGACTCGCATTCGGGAGGACGACGGTTCAATCCCGCGTCCGGCCATCCTGATTTAGGTTTTCCGTGATTTCCCTAAGTCGCTCCAGGCAAATGCCGGGATGGTGCCTTTGAAAGGGCACGGCCGACCTCCTTCCCCGCCCTTCCCTAATCCGATGAGACCGATGACCTCGATGTCTGGTCTCCTCCTCCAAAGAACCCAACCCAATATCTGGTGATTTACAATGAAATGTGTTTCGATGCAATGATTTCTCGGAAATTTATTTGCAGTCTCGAAATTTCCTTTGCCTTTTCTTTTCGTGCCTTTTATAATATTAATAAATACAACGTATTGAGCATCATTGCGGTTAATTTGCAGTGTAAGTAATGTAAAATTTGAAAATAAAAATAATTCCACAGAGGCACTCAGTCCCACGACCCACGCATTGCCGCTGCTCCAACTACTGTCTGGAAACTACGCTTGGATAAACGGCAGTGTCTCGCAAACTCGCGACGAAATAACATTTTCTCTCTCTCTCTCTTTCTCTTTCAACGATTGGCCACGCGGAGGTCGCACTTCTGTCACCTTCATTTCCAGCCAAGCACTACATATGCCATGAGCTGGGACGTAATCGATTATGACGAGTAGACGCGGTTCTCTCGAAAGTAGGCCCTTCGCGGACGCGGATATTAGCAGCGAAAGCCAAATGGTACATTGCTGGATAGTGTTGTTTCTTTAAAACATCATTATATTTCTCTCTCTAGTGGTCGATTTATATCCCACGGCGTGTTACCAGGTCTAACAAGTAGTGCAGGTACTTCATTTTCGTACATACTTCTTGCTTTTGCATACAAACACGGCTTAGTTTCTACGCCGAAAAAAAGGAAGAAGCAGTATTTTGTTACACACTCCAAAAAAAAAAAATCCTCGAATATGAGTATTTCAGGAACACACAATCGTAGTTGATGCACAGTTTTGTAAGTCTACTTAGACGCAGGAAATTTAATTATGTTTATCAAAAATTATGAATTAGCCATCTTGAGCTAAACTTTCGCAAAGCGATTATTTTTCACTGTTGCTACCGACAAAATAACAGCAATTATCCTTTTGTTGAGGCCGCGCGCGGTCAGAGAGGCCTTGCCGGTTCGAGCGACCCCCCCCCCCCACACACACACACCCGTCAGAGGTTAGAGTCCTCCCTTGGGCGCGTGTGTGTGTGTGTGTGTGTGTGTGTGTGTTTTGTTCTTAGCGTATGTTACATTAAGAAGTGTGTGAGCTTATGGCCCGATGACCTCAGCAATTAGGTCCCATAGGAACTTACTACAAATTTCCAAATTTTTCTTTGTTGATAAATTACTTGTTACACGTAAGTCGCCAAACAACCGATTCGTCTCGCAATACTACTCAAGATTGTCTGATTATTTCAGTATACTCCCTACCAAAGAAAAGACGCGCTACGCCAAACACCTCACGGGGAAAGAAAAGAAAGCAGCAAGCAGACAGAAATCCATTGGTGTTTTTGCGGATATTGCCAATAACAATGGACATCCTTTGCTAAACGTCGATGGTGTCAGTATTATTACACGAACTCCACTTACATCCGGTGTACACTGCTGGCTGAAGTCGTACAGTCTACAGGTGTTGTTGGGACTGAAAGACGTAATTTCGGGAAAAAGTCGCTCCCGTTCTTGACCTTCTAGCCAGAAAATCTTTACCAGCATTTTTCTGCATTCGTTTTCAAAGTTACCATTATTTCCATGCAGTCTGCGAAGCGCGTTTCTGCTGGGTAATTGCCTTGTACGCGTTATGAATTTTCATCTTCGTCAAAGCTTTGTACTGCTTGAGTCGCCTGCTAAAGGGTGCGTTATTGGAAACGTTATTGAGAGTGCTTCGATGAAATTAACAGTACAGATTTTATTTCGTTTGAAGTAGAGAAAGAGCAATTCCCACTAACTTTCATAAAGGAAATTGCGGTCGACAACTAGTTAGATATTTTGTAACGTCTTTGGTGACAAGAAAATAATCAGACATACAGTCGCTTGTTATACATGCAAAAAATTGTATTTCCACCCCAAACTTCAACCTGGGTGTTAAAACAAGATTGTAGAGTCGAACGAAACCAGTAACCTCTCACGCACGAGCCTCTGAAGAATCGAACTCCCACGAATGAAACAGCTACATTTTAAGATAAACTAGTTTTTCACGCATCTAAATGTTTGTCATCACACCTCATGACCTATGTGACGTACAATATCATCATCATTTTACAGGAACAATTAGTATATGTGGATAGTGCCTTCAAAAATTGAGGTGAATAGAGTTAATAGAAAAGAAGTTATAAATTAAAACCTCGTGTGTGATGCTGAAATTTTACTGCATGAACAGTGAAAATGTAGTAAGCGATAAACTTCTTTTCCTTTTATCATCTCGTGGGGGATGTTACCGAGAACAACTTCCAAAAAGGTTTAAAATTGTGGTTTAACTTCTTTGGCAGTATTAGTGTGTTAAACCTTTAACGTAAGATTTTTTTAGGAAGTCGAATACTTTGTCTTACCGAGCAGTTTAAAAGTGGTTTTCAAATTTCAGTACCTGCAGAGTATATGAAAAACATGCAGGTCTCGTTGCTGATGCGGATATCACTTCGCTTATCCCCGTGGAGTTCAAAGAATGGACAAGCCTTCGGGGAAGTAAGAACCCCACAGAGAGGTAAGTTATGAACTGCTGCCCCTATTCAGAATTCTTGCGAGCTGTCCTGTCTGGTATTTTCCTGCTTTCACTGACAGATCGCCATCGTGCATCAAGGCATCAAGACTTCTCTAATATTCCAATGCGGCTGCGACAGCTGCCTTGGAAGAATTATTTCGTTCGTGGACAGAGATTCCAGATGAGTTCTCGAACTTACCCGTAGCAGACAAAAAAATTACCAAACGTGATACTGTTTCGGCAAATTTCACCCAAAATCTTAAACCTACCTATTCCTGTAAATTATTATTTATCAGTATTGACAGTTTGAAGAGGTGCAATTGTGTGTTCAGTGCCCTAAAGTATCATTAATATAAAAAAATTTAAGCTGTAAATAAAAACAATAGCCCGACCAGAAGAATATAAAACGCTTTCTTTGTGCTGCTTTTATTTTTACATTGATTAATCATTAGCTCGCCACCTATGTCACTTCGCAGCTCGACACCTCCATCCACTGGGCTACTGTGAACACACAAAATCGGTGCCTGTGTTTTTTACTATTTAAAGTGATTCAGTGCTTCCAATTATTACTGGTACTAACAGCGTGATTGTCGCACGACTAGGCAGTTTTGTTGAGAATCGACGGTGGTTTAGATGGCAGTTTTCACACCAAACTAGCTTTGTGATAAAAGTGCGATGGTGGTGTATACAAGGCCCTGAACATGAGTAAGATACGGGCTATTTGCTATTAATTGTTGTTTTTATTGTGTTTTTTCTAGGGAGGGTGTGGCAGGGAAAAACTTTAAAAACTAGTGCTTTAATGTTAGGGAAACGTCATTCATTTGGGAGCGGTTTTACTTAGGTTTCTCCATTCATTTGGCATAAAGGAGGAAAGGAAATAGATAGTGAAGTTATATTTGACAGTACCTCCGCAGAACGTCATATTTACAATAGTGTAAATTTCGTCATGTAGCTATTTTATATAGGAGAACATACTTATCCGTTTACTACGACCTCTGTCGAGAAACAAAAGCAGTTAACTTCCGTAAGCCTTAGCCAGTTCCCAGAGGAAGTAAACGGGTAGCATAAGATAACGAATGTAACAGGTTTGCATGTTTGCTTCAGTGTTATCTTAGTTTTCTCTTTGTTTCAAACCAAGACGTGTTTTATGACCTAGATTTAAGACTTTTGTTTCAGTGTAAAAGCCCACAGTCCAGCCAAAGTTTCTCGACACGACCTTTATTGCACTTGGGATGAAATAATCTCTCTCAAACCAAAATGTGTGAGTGGGCATTATATAATAAAAATAAGATTATGCAAGCGCATGAAGATGGCAGAAACGCTTTCCCTTCTTTAGTGTAAAATAAGTGCCTGAGACAGAGAGCACTGTTTTAATGACTCACACCAGTAATTATAGGAAAGCAATTGGCTCCTCCTCTTCTCTCTTTTCCTCGTTGTATCCGTCGCAAGATGAGTGTCCCTGAATTTGCGCAAGGGCTAGCAGATAAAATGCTGCACTGCACACATCTATTGTGAAGCTGGTTCTGCTGTTCTTATTTTATTGTATGAAAGGCTGTGGTACAGCCCCTCCGACGCGTCTCAGATTCTGCTGCCTTTTACGAGCTGTGGCACCTTCATGAGTGTCTCCAAGTGGTATGTTTGACTTTTGCAGAAGAGAACTACGTAGTCATTGCATCTGATGTCATGCTTAAGCGTTGAGTCACAAGCGGCCGATCCTAGAATCGCAGACGCTGTGCTTCTTTGTTTACTCGCGCTGAAATCCTTGCACGCACTTACTGTTGAAGCAGAGGTAACCTCCGTACTGCGTATTTAACAACTTGAGAGCAGCTTTGCCTTACTCTTCATTTACTCTTTCCATTTTACGAATAACGGTAGCACTCATTTCTGTTCGTTTCTGTGGTACGTTATCGTCTATATCAGAGTTCTCATCCGATGTTAATACTTAGATTCGCACTTGATGGAACGGAACGTCATATCTGTGACGTCATGTGTCGACAGTAGAGGCTACCCTACACTTGAAGCATTCGCTCATGTCGCAGTAGTGGGTTTTATGGTCTTGTCATCTTATTCGTTATTTTACAGATTATTTGTAAAGGTTCAATGACGACGTAGATATTTTTTTCCTACGAATATTCTTTCAATAAAGAGGCCAGACGTCTGAAAGCGAAAAGGCCTTGTTCAAAGTACCTGGACAAAGAGAGAGTGTACACAAATCGTAAATAAGAACATAAATTAATGAAACAGCTTTCATTAAACAACGTGTCTTTGACGTTATTGGGCACTTGGAAAGAAAAATAGTAAGGATGGCACTACGTATTGCCTTATAAATAATGATACACTGTGTGTGTGTGTGTGTGTGTGTGTGTGTGTGTGTGTGTGTGTGTACGTACATAAAGAGTTTAAAAAATGTAAAGTGTCACTTACTCCTACGGGAGGTAGTGTTGGTAAAAACTAGAAGAAAAGTTTCCATAATGATATGTCCAGAAAACAGTACCCGTTAGGATATGAGACAGTTTGTTCTCTCACCTCTGTTACGTAGATATACACACTCTAGACAATGATGCATCCTTCATCCCTTTTTCGCAGTGAATCACGCCCTCTTTCAATATGAAATGGTTTATTTCGGGTTACGTTACATGCATGTGTCACAGGCTCCTGCAATATCTGTGTGTTGAGCACACACCACCGTCTTTAAATGGTCCACGCAGCCAGAAATCCAACGGATTCAGGTCTGGTGAACGGGGAAGTCATGCTAACGGCCCTCCTTGACCAATCCGACACCCATGAAACGTAATGGTGAAGTACTGGCGCACGGTCCGCAGAAAATGGGATGTAGCCCATCGAGCACAACCCACAATCGTTTGGAAGGAGTGGGCGATTCACTGCGAGGAATGCCTGAAGGATGTGCCAGGATGGGTGGTAATCACATGGAGCGTCTACTTCTACGTAACAGACAGATGGTAAGGAGAGCACAGATTGGCCCCTATCTCGACAGGAACTGATTTCCGGACATATCTTTGTCTGAACTTTTCTTGTAGGCTTGACCAATACTACCTCATGTGGGAATATATGACAGTTTTTCTTTAAAATTCCCTGTACAGTTACGAGATGTGTGAGAAAAGTAGAGAGACTGACAACATTGCGAACGATCTAATTCGTAGATCGGTGTTTCACCCCTTCCAGATGCTGAGTCCTAGTTTCAGCTCAGTACATCCGTCTCGTGATATCTGAGAGCGTCATTAGTGAAGCTGTGTTTTTCTTATCTGTTACGAAAATGGAAGAGCGTAATTTAGAGCATCGGTTTGCCATAACGTTTTGTTTTAAACTTGGAGAATAAGCAAGTGTGACCTTCGAAATGATGAAAAAGGTCTATGGGAACATTTCTTCACAAGAGCACAAGGTTTTTTTTTCCACAAGTCTTTTGTAGTTGGCCGACAATAAGTCGAAGATGAACCTCGCTGTGTGTGGTGCTCTGAAATCAGATCGATTTTGTTCCTCTATGACAAGCTGACAACCAAGTGTTTTACAAAGATGTCCTTGAGAGGCTCAGGAAGTGGATTAATCGAGTGAGACCGGACATTACAGGTAAGTGGATGCTGCACCGTGACAACACCCCATGTCACACGGTCACTTCCATCACAACGCCCTATTCATCTTTTCTGAGTCCTTACGAATCTTTTTATTTTCCCCAAATTGAAAAATGTCTTAAAAGGACGTCATTTTCGGAATTTTGAGAAAATTCAAAAGAATGTGAGCGACATGTTCGAGGCCCTACCAGTTGAAGCCTTTCAGCGCTACTACCAACACTGGGAACGACGACTCTACCAAAGGGAACTGCTTTGAAGGGACAATATAGTTGTCTGAAAAACATAAATGGTGGATAAAAAATCAGTGTCACTACTTTACTCTCACACCTCGTACTCCAGGAAACGTCCATGTTTTGAAATGTTTCGTCGAAATTTTTCCTTTTGTTTATCTTCTCATTAGTTTACCATACAAAATTTCTCGACAACATCCGGAATTCAGTTTGCTTTCACCATTTATAAACACTGTCTCTGCTAGTTCCTTAAAGCAGATGCTATGTTCAGACTTTTTCTATCGCTGATATTGTCTCATAAGCTTTACTTTCACCGTTAGGGACTGGGCTAAGCGAATTGACGAATTGACGTCACGTCAATACTCGATTTGTTGGTTACGTGGCCTTCCGTTCAGTTACTCCAGTGTAATACGGGCTTAACTCAAATACTTGTTCGCGTGACTGCGTGCATCCTGAAATGCACCAGTGAAGTGTGAAAAGCACTAGCACGAAGGCTTTGCGCCCGGAGACGGCCTGTCAACTCGGCGTCCCCTCACCCCGTCCGCTGTCATCAAACCGAGTCATTTCGATGCTCCCTCCAACCCCTGCGGCACTAGCTTAATCATCTGCTCGGGCCGCTCCCCTGTCGCACCGAATCCATCAATCCTTTGCAGTGTCGCCCCTCCGTGCATCCCTACGAGAATTTCTTACCGAATTCCTCCGTATTTTTCTGTTGGCGACGGTTCATACGAAAAAAAGTAATGCAAGAAACCGAACCATTAGATATAAAGTTTTTCTTTGCAGTTCTTGATTAAGTTATGCTTTTGAAGGCTTAAAAGTTAATCGTAGCTCAGTTTTAATCATACCCATCTCATTAATACTAACATATAAGCAATGCAATTTCAGTAATATACTGCATTGCATGTAACTCTTTTCTTTTCCGACCGTGCAACAACGCCGTTAAATTGTTCCTCCTCACAGAAATGTCCACTCACCTTGTAGTGATCATCTTCTGCAGCTCGAACACAGGACTGCCCTGTTAACAACGAATGTTTCCGTGCTGGAAAACTGTAGAACAACCAGTAGCATTACGTGAGCCCAACAGGTGCATCAAATGTTCTTTAGCGCGCCATCATCTCATTTTCTGACAGACGCATCATGCGTCTGTGGGAGACTGAATGGCTCCAAGGTGACAAAAGCAAAATGCAGTCGCTCAAACAGAGCACGCAGCCTCACCGCTGGAAGAAGATTCTTGCTATCATGCTGCGTATCGGACTTAGCCCTTAAACGCGCGGCTTCTTCCGCCGACGGGAAGATCCACCACTCTGTGAGGTTTATGGTGGGCCACTTTCAGTTCAGCATATTTTGGCAACTTGTGTGCTATTAGAGCAGCCCTCAGTCTCGATGGAGATCTGCCCACCATCCTCGCCGATACTGTGTTAGAAGAGTGATGAAACTTCGTGAGCTATCAGGCCTAATCCCTAAATTGGTAGGAATGGGGGCAGACTTTAATGCATAATCAACTGCTCCATATGTGGGGAGAGTCTTCGTCACCACCCATGAGATGACCGTGGCGTTGATGACCGTGGCGTTGATGACCGTGGCGTTGATGACCGTGGCGTTGATGACCGTGGCGTTGATGACCGTGGCGTTGATGACCGTGGCGTTGATGACCGTGGCGTTGATGACCGTGGCGTTGATGACCGTGGCGTTGATGACCGTGGCGTTGATGACCGTGGCGTTGATGACCGTGGCGTTGATGACCGTGGCGTTGATGACCGTGGCGTTGATGACCGTGGCGTTGATGACCGTGGCGTTGATGACCGTGGCGTTGATGACCGTGGCGTTGATGACCGTGGCGTTGATGACCGTGGCGTTGATGACCGTGGCGTTGATGACCGTGGCGTTGATGACCGTGGCGTTGATGACCGTGGCGTTGATGACCGTGGCGTTGATGACCGTGGCGTTGATGACCGTGGCGTTGATGACCGTGGCGTTGATGACCGTGGCGTTGATGACCGTGGCGTTGATGACCGTGGCGTTGATGACCGTGGCGTTGATGACCGTGGCGTTGATGACCGTGGCGTTGATGACCGTGGCGTTGATGACCGTGGCGTTGATGACCGTGGCGTTGATGACCGTGGCGTTGATGACCGTGGCGTTGATGACCGTGGCGTTGATGACCGTGGCGTTGATGACCGTGGCGTTGATGACCGTGGCGTTGATGACCGTGGCGTTGATGACCGTGGCGTTGATGACCGTGGCGTTGATGACCGTGGCGTTGATGACCGTGGCGTTGATGACCGTGGCGTTGATGACCGTGGCGTTGATGACCGTGGCGTTGATGACCGTGGCGTTGATGACCACGACGTCAAATCATCATGTTTTAGTATCAGGTTAGCAGAGCTACTAAAAAATGAATAGTGTTGTGTAAAATTCAATATATTGTGTCTTAACTTGATACAAAACATGTCCGTGCTGGTCTGTAAAATTTCGACACTCATGTACAGTGTCACTCATAACAGCCCGTTTACAGCATTTAACCGAACCCTTTACGTAGCAGTTACAAAAAGGACTGTGACAGAATGCTCGATCAACTCAACTCTTCTAACGTTCAGTTTCCGGTCTCTACTTGCACAATATGCGACGCGAACTTTCGTTAATTCAAAAGTTACAGTTTGCTCACAAAATCGGAATTTCGCTCGCTCGTCTGTCCTGCACTTTGCGGCACCTTATGGTTATGTTTCACTCATTATTCCTCAAAATTATTCGATCTGTTCAGAGCTCCTAATGTACGCGTCCGACCACGATGATGGCTGAGCTCCGAACTCTTGTCAGACTTTAGAAAACAATTCTTTAGTCCACAAAATAGGAGCGAACATACTCATTTGCTGATACACATAATAACCAGTCCGATATTAGTATGAAACCGCGCAATCTCGTGTCTTTTACATTTGACCAATCACAACCATTATGAACAATTTATTAAATGAACATATTTAAAAAATCCACATTTATAAAAATAACTCCCTCTTTAAATAACACAATTACCGCAATTTTTTTCCAGTTCCATGAGTTGCACATTTTACAGATTCCCTTGTGATTATGATTCACTGACTACATACCCATAGTTCTCACGATAATGATACTCAGCTAACAGGCATAACGATATTCATTTATTATATTACTTTCGATTAACACCATCATTCATATTAATAGTAAACAAATTCAATTAACATTGGGTAATGAAGACGTAACCACAGAAAATAAGTTGGGTTTCTAAAATACACACTTTTAACTACGTATTTCATAGTCCATAAGAAGTTTATAACTTTCGGCCACAGTAGTAAGTACTTTGACCTAGTAGCAGTATCGGATCGCGCGTCTACCGTGCTGGAACCATGAGTGACGTGTGAAGCTGTGTGCTCGCTAATGTCCGATACAAGGCACTACGCCTCGACGAGTGTCCATCACTGGCGCCAATACCTACACACGATAAATGAACTGTAGAAATAGGTACACAGGAATGTAAGCAACATCTGCAACACTGCTGCATCCACCTTCCAGTGTATGGCGGCTGGCACTGTCAACCCCAGTGGGTAGTGGGAAAGAGTACATTGAGGACCTCTACAACGGGGTGGATCTGACACGACAGAAAGAAACAGGTGTCGATATGGAAGACACGGGGGACGTAATATTACAATCATAGTTGAGAGACTTCAGATCAAATAAGACGGTAGGCGTGGATAACATTCCTTGGGAATTTCTAAAAACACTGAGGGAGGTGGCAACCAAGCGACTGTTCAAGTTAGTGTGAAATATCCGTGAGACTGCAGATACAACACAGGATTTTCTGAAGCATATCGCCCAATGCAGCAAGGACAGGTAAATGTGAGAATTATCACAAAATCAGCTTAGCAGCTCACGCACTCTAGTTGCGGACAAGAATAATACAGAGAAGAACGGAAAAGAAAATTTAGAATCTTTTAAATAACGGTCACTTTGCCTTTAGATAAAAGTAAACGCACCAGAGAGGGAGTTCAGACGTTGCGCTTGATAATGGAAGCAAGATTGAAGAAAAATCAAGGCACGTTCATAGGATTTTTCTACCTCGAAGAGGAGTTGGACAATGTAAAATGATGCAAAGCGTTCGAAATCTTGCGAAAAGTAGGATAAAGGTAAAAGGAAAGACGTGTAGTGTACAAAATGTACTAAAAGCAAGAGGGAGAAACAGGAATCGAAGTGCTCATAGTAGAAAGGTTACAAAACAGTGACGTAGTCTTTCTCTCCTGCTGTTCAATCTGTTCATCGCGCAAGCATCTACGGAAAGAAACGAAAAGTTCAAGAGTGGGATTAAAATTCAGGGTGAAAGAATATCAATGATGGCATTCGCTGATGACATTTCTATCCTCAGTGAAGGTGTATGACTGTAAGACCTGTTTTTTTTTTTAATTGTATGGCTAACGCCCCCCCCCCCCACCCCCCCACCCCCGTCGGACAGGCCTTTCGCCGGGTGCCGGTCTTTCAATTTGACGCCACTTCGGTGACCTGCAGTCGATGAGGATGATAGGATGATGATGACAGCACAACACCCAGTCCCTGGGCGGAAAAATTCCCCGACCCAGCCGGGAATCGAACCCGGGCCCAGAGGATTGACAATCCGTCACACTTGACCATTCAGCTACCGGGGGCGGACTAACACCTGTTGAATGGAATGGACAACTTCATGAGTAAAGAGTACTGATCGAGAGTAAAACTAAGCAAGACGGAAATAATGAGGAGTAGCAAAAATAAGTCTAATTCTGAAAAGTTTCTCGCTACTAAATGAAGGGATTCTGCGAACTTGCAATCAAAATAACACACAACGGACGAAGCAAGGACATAAAAAGCAGACTGGCGCAGGGAAAGATAACATTCTTGGCCAAAAGACGACTACTAGTGTCAAAAATCGGCCTAACTTTGAAAAAGATATTTCTGGGAAGCTACTTTCGGATAACGGTACCAGATGGCAGAGAATCATGGACAATGGGAAAACCGAAAGAGAAAAGAACTGAAGTGTTAGAGATGTGTTGCAATAGAAGGATGTTGAAATTCAGGTGGGCTGAGAATAAATGATGGGGTCTCCGTGGAATCGGCGAGGAGACGAAGACGTGGAAAGTATTGAAAGAAGGAATGGGTGATGGGCCAAGTGCCAAGACATCAAGGATAACAGCCATGGCACTCGAGGAAGCTGAAGAACACAAAAAGTGTAGGGGCACGAGGAGACAGGAACATATCTAACTGGGGGCCTCACCTGCTCGACACCACTGATTTCGTGCAAATTTGTGGTGTATACAGAACTTACCTAGAACTGAAAGTGACAAAAGTGGGAGTTCCAGACATAGGAAAATGTCATTGCAAGAATAATTCCAGGAAGGGATTGTAAGGCGTTCACGCGAACTTCGTACATAAAATTACTTTCATTATTGTACAGTTGATTATTTACACGCGCTGGACTGATACCCATAGTAAAAACGGGATAGCAGTAATATTCTCGCAGTCTTGCAGACGTTGTGAACGCCGCATTTTTACAATCACCTGATTGTTTTAAAGTTTCCATAGAAAAATTGACTTGCTTTACATTCACAGAAGGCTCTCTCTCATCGCATAGTTTGGCAAAAGACAGCGTCAAATATTGGCGAGGGTAGCAGGTGTAAAATGGAATGCATTTTGATGCAACCTCCTCGGGCTATGGATTATCTTTGTTTCCCTCTATGGAGTACGAGCAGTTTACAATTTTTTTTGCGGAATTCTTTACGTGACAGCATAAAAATATATATAGCAGCGATCCACCACCGGAATGCATTTGGGGGAATTAGAATAAATATTGAACGGTAGGAATCCTTCATCTCGAAAAATTTCGTAGTATAATTGAGAGTTTGTTTGTCCTCTCGACGAGTCAGTTAACAAAGGAAATTGGTTCTCGTGCACGTAGCTGTCATCACAGATATCATATAAGGCTGATGTAAGTTTCCCAGATTTTGATCGAGCAATGACAACACAGTTTGCCGTGTACCATTCCACCGTATTTTGAATTCTCTGTCCAAGAAGTTTGTGTTTTCCTGTAGACACGCGTAGGCTGTAAGCAATAATTTTCTATGCAGGGTTATAGCATATTGAACCGTATAAGTGTGGTTTACTTGGCCCACATCGCCTCGCGAGAATTATTTTTTCCCTTCGATGCTCAAAGGTTCGCTTATATGTCTGTTCGTACTGTCAAGCTGGAAATAGAACGTACGAATGCAAATATTTTATTATATTTGACGTTAAAAATAGTAAATAAATTATACACAACTGCAACCAGTCACTTTATATACAGTCACGGTTCTAAAATATCCGTAATGGATAAGCATAATCAGTTAAAAATAGTGTTTCGACTGACGTCGATGAATGACAGTTCCCGACTTACCTGTTTCATCGGACGTTAAAACTACAATTCCCTCTTGGAAAGTTATCTGCAGAGTCCTTGTGGACTCTGTAAGTACAATCTTTTATAGAAATTTATCTGCGATTCCAAAGTTCCCTTTGTTTCTCCTTTTTATGCTTTCTATATTAATAAATACAATATCTTGAGCATTATTTCTGTTTCCAGAATGAGATTTTCACTCTGCAGCGGAGTGTGCGCTGATATGAAACTTTCCTGGCAGATTAAAACTGTGTGCCCGACCGAGACTCGAACTCGGGACCTTTGCCTTTCGCGGGCAAGTGCTGTTTATTTGCAGGATAAGTAATCGGTTCCCTAGAGAGACTAGAACCCACTATCCTTTCTTTACCGTTCGCTGCTCTTTCCTCTGCGCCAACCGCTGTCTAGACACCACGCTAACATAAATGGCTCATGTCTCGCCCGGCTCTCAACAAAAAGGATATTTATTGCTAAACACTCGGGCACCTGGAGCTTCCACTTTCGTTGCTTTTATTTCTGGCCAAGCGCTGCACCTGCCATAAATTTGGACGAAATAGGCGATGAGAAACCACGGACCTCTTATAAGTAATAATTGGGGATGGAAGGTGCAAGTGCTATTCAGAGGTGGAGGAGATGAGAAAGGACGGAATTTGTGGCGGGTCGCATCAACCCAGTCAGAAGAGGAAATTTGTGGGGGGGCTGCATCAGATCAGTCAGAAAATTGGTGAAAAAATTTGTTAAAAAAATTATTTGTTACTTTCAAATGCCAAAACCGGAAACGCGCCCACGGAGCACGTAGGATTGGAAAAGGGGGGAAGTGACAGTGGCCACGAAGTGTCCTTCCCTCATACACTATATGTGACTTTCGGCATATAGCTGTAGATGTGGAGAAGTGTGAAGACGTCGAAATTTTAGAGGGAGATCTAGGGCTGACTACAGAGCTGTTTGAAGTGCATGGAGGTCGCAGTAGTTGACCGGAGACATAATTTCTACAGCGTAGACTAAAGTGCGCAGCTGCGACTAATGTGTCTTCGATCTGAAGCAGAAGACGACGAAGACATCGTGTTACTGTTAGAGTGTGAAATGAACTGGTGGTGGTTTCTAGCGTATGCGGATTCCCTGAGCAGTTTGTTTTCGTCGTTCAAGATCCTGCAGCTGACGACGTCAGGGGTTGTAGGTCTCGAAGAATCACTGACAGGCTGGCTGTCGGGCAGTCCATACCGCTACCTGTGTTCTGTTTACATCGTGGAACAAACACACTGGGAGCCGGCGGTTGTACCTTTGCTGTGGTAGCGTGGCGTGCCGCGGCGCTGTTGCCAGTCGCATCAGTCTGTCTCGCCGGCAGAACCGTTGCCGGCGCGTTGCCCCACGGGCTGTTAAGGCACAGTACAGCACAGGTATGCTGGTGCTCTACAATGGCTTTCATCTCGCCCCACCATCTGGATGGAGCAGGTCTCGGTACAAACACACACACACACACACACACACACACACACACACACACCTTACTTTGCTACTGGCAAACCGGTGTGTGGTGTAAGCCTGCGGTCACCGTCGCGCAGACATCGGTGAATTCCGCCGCCGACCATGTCGGTCGAAGACGACGGATATCGGCCGAAAACGGCCGGTATTCTGAAATCAGTATTGCAGTTCGTGCGTGGTAACAATGTAAACGATCTCATCACCAAAACATGTAGGCTTCGGCTGATAGTCTGTGAAACCCAAATTGTTGTTACTTACTTCTTTTTTTTCTTTCTTTTTTTTTTTTTTTTTTCTTTTCGGTCTAATCTGCCGACGCTATCGTACACGAAATGTGGTCCCTTCGGATGATTTACAAAGAACACTGCCTCGTGACGCTTCAGATATTTTGCACTCATTTCAAAATGAAACCAACAAAACATTAAACTCTCAAACTGTTTATCTATACACTGTGGAAAAGCGCATTGATTACAGATTAGAGACCACTACCAGAGATGTCGCTGCGGACGTTACGTTTAAAATTATGGTGTACATTCTCTTGTGGAACTGGCGGTTCATAAGAACTTCTTATATAAAATGTGTCTAATCATATTAACGGCGGTCAAATATCAGTGCAACTTCAGATACTCAGTCAGAAATGGAATATGAAAACTTAGCTTAAAAATTATTTGCAGCTGACCCAGTTCATTTATTTTCGAAATCACTCTGATAGTTCCCTGTGATAATTAAGTGTATTATCACACTCTTACATTGTATTAGCCGTCTATAATATGGTAGCTTGTGGACGGACGGTAGGGGTGACATGTTTTAAGTAAGCTACAAATTTCTTCACTCCTAATATGTATGTAAAAATGGTTCAAATGGGAATTAACGTCTGGGCTCATCAGTCCCTAGACTTAGAACTACTTAGACCTCACTAACCTAAGGACAAGACACACATCCATGCGCGAGGCAGCATTCGAACCTGCGACCGTAGCAGCAGCGCGGTTCCGCACTGAAGCGCCTAGAAACACTCGGCCACAGCGACCGGCTTATGCATGTAAAATGAATGTTAGAAAATGGTAGTTATTTGATGTATTATTTGATTTTGATAATATGCACCGCATGACAGTTCGGCAGTTAGTCTTCATTGCTTACACTTCAATACTGTACATTGAACAGTTCATCTGAAGACTGAAACGAAGCCCACGAACCACACTGTACACAAAATAAATCATACTGGTGATTATATGCACCGAGTTGTATCGCTTATTTGATTTCTAGCAACCACAGGCTTAACCTCCAGTCCATCGTTGAAGTTTCCAGATCAGTAATTTATTTGTAGACACTAATTGCTCATTTCTAGCGGGTAATTGTGAAAGGCTCATTTTTGTTTATTTTGTTCCAGGTGAGTACCATTTCGTATACAAGAGGCAAGCAACCAACTGAATCGTAAGTACTGGTATCTAAAATTTGATTTAATCAACGGCACGTTGCCTTCAAGTGATTCAGCTTCCCCTCCGGATGGATTTAATGCAAACACACTTGCCAGACTTCTATATTCTTTTGATCATTGTGCACAAATTGTTAGTCCTGCAGAAAACAGTTAACGGGACCTTTTTTTACGAAATTTAATGTACGTAATTAAATTTCGTACTGGAGTGAGTTTTCGCTCAAGCAACTGTTCTAGATTTACTCGAGAAAAACGTATGTTTTTTGAATAATTCGAAAACTATGTCCTCTGGCAAAAACGTATCCCAGAACAAAATTTAACTAAGATTTTCTACAAAAAAAGTCCTGTTCATTTTTTCTGTAGGAATAATAGCGCGTAGCGAGCGAGAGTGTATGAAAATCTCGCTTGTGGTAGTTGTAAGGCGTTGCAGGTACCATAAAATCCATAGGTAGGGGCAGCTGAATCCCCGTGTATAGCCCACACACGGCTTGCAATTGGTCGGTAATTACGTAATGCTGCCACAGAAGGCGTTCGCTCTGCGCTGGGGCGACACTACTGCCGTGGTCGCATAAACACTGCTATGCACAGAAATGCAAAGAAGAGAGCTTAGAGTTACAGAATAGAAGGCAGCAGAAGCATTCGAAATGCAATCGACAAATACATCGTAATGATGAAGATAGAAGTACATTAAGGCAATTGAAGAGTGAAATTACGAAAAAGCGTCTTGAAGAACTGCAGCATCTAGTCCCCTATCTTAGGAGGGGCGTTTGAAAAGTCCGTGCAGAGTCAGAGAGATGGCACCACCGGCGCGTATCGAGGTCATATTTAGTTGGTACCATCTTTGGAGAGAACGCACACCAAGTTTAAGCCATATTGGTCTATTTCTTTGAGTTTGGCATTCGAATCAAGGAAGTCGAGTGATTGTCAAAAAATGAACGAAAAGGAGTTTCGTTCAGTGATTAAACATTAGGAAAGGCAAAACTCCTCAGGAAACTAAAGAGAAGCTTGATAAATATTACGGTGACTCTGCACTTTCGATTGGAACAATTTATAAGTAGTTTGAAAATTTTCGGAGTGGCCATATAGGCATAAATGATGCTGAACGTTTTGGACGCCCTGTGGAGGTTACGACTCCAGAAATAATTGATAACGTCCATGATATGGTGATGGATGACAGAAGAGTTAGTCTCGTGAGATTCCTAGTGCTGTGGGCATCTCGAATGAACGGGTGCATAATCTTTTGCATGAACATTTAGACAGTAGAAAGCTATCCGCAAGATGGATTCCGCGATTGCTCACGCTTGACCAAAAACGGAATCGTGTGAGGTGTTGCAAGGATGGTTTGCAGCTGTTCAGGAAGAATCGGCAGGACTTCATGCGTCGTTGTGTCACTGTGAATGAAACATAGATACATTACTATAATCCTGAGGCCAAAGAACAATCTCAAAAACAGTGGGTTACCAAGGGAGAATCTGCACATAAAAAGGCGAAGACCATTCCTTCGGTCGGAAAGGTTATGGCGACTGTCTTTTGGGATTCGCAAGGGATGATTCCTATCGATTTTCTGGAGAAGAGTAACACTATTACAGGCGCATATTATTGATTGTTATTGGACCGTTTGAAAACCGAGCTGCAAGAAAAACGCCGGCGATTGGACCGCAAAAATGTCCTTTTCCATCACGACAGTGCGCCAGCACACACCTCCGTAGTTGTGGTCGTAAAATTAATGGAAATAGGCTTCCAAATCCCCCCTATTCTCCAGACTTGGCTCCCTCGGACTTGCGTTTGTTCCCCAATTTGAAGAAATGGCTGGCGGGACAAACATTTTAGTCAAATGGTTCAAATGGCTCTGAGCACTATGGGACTTCACATCTGTGGTCATCAGTCCCCTAGAACTTAGAACTAGTGAAACCTAACTAACCTAAGGACATCACAACATCCATGCCCGAGGCAGGATTCGAACCTGCGACCGTAGCAGTCGCGCGGTTCCGGACTGAGCGCCTAGAACCGCTAGAAAGATTTTAGTCAAACTAGGTGGTGATTGCAGCAACTAATAGCTATTTTGCAGATTTGGACAATTCCTATTATTCGGAAGGGGTCTACAAATTAGAACAGCGTTGGACGAAGTGTATAAGTTTGAAAGGAGACTATGTGGAAAAATACAAAAGGTTTACCCCAAACACGTAAATAGTTTTTATTTTTGTACGGACTTTTCAAACGCCCCTCGTATAGTGTTATTTATACCAAGTGACTAGTGTGCCTACTTGGAATGTATCTGGAGGATGCCACTGCAGACCTTATCTGTGCGTTTCTAGAGGTGAACAGCTTGGGTCGGTTGGTGTTTCCCTCTCGCCCGCTGCCTACGCCGCCTGGCAGCATCCGCATGCTCGCTACGGCGCCGGCGTGAGTCAACCGCGGCGTGGCCTTGCTCTGCTCTGCTCTGCTCGCCGCCGCTCTAGCGCCGAGCGCTGACCGGTTCTAGCCCCGGCCACGTCCCCCGCCTGCTGACGTCACCACCTGAGTCACGAACGCTGCCCTCCGCGGGAATCGAACGAGGCCCTCGGGCACCACCCACCGCTATCGTCCCACCTCACCGCGGTGTCGCCTGTACTACTCGGTGACCATAGGATTACCACACAGTTACGCAGACTGTCTGACGTTCTTTCGTGGCGGAAAGCGACTAATTTCTGGACCCAGTGAACAGGCGATTTAGCACAGAATTGGTCTTACACTTGCAGACAGAGGAAGGAAGGAAGGAAGGAAGGCAGGAAGGAAGGAAAACTGGACCACACATATATCTCTGAGTATTTTGATATCTTTAGATTGTAGTACAATGTACTAATCAGAAATTCTTGCTGTTAAGATGCAGTGACGGTATGTTTCCGTTTTTGGGCGTTTATCCAAAACGAATGACAAATCAGTAAAAAACAATTTATGTCTCACTGAAAGATGATATCAATGGAAAACTGCATAGGAAACTGTTAAAAAGTATCTGTAAGCATACAGCATAAAAGAAGCAATAGAGGAAAAATGTTTCAAAATGAATGCGTAAATAGCAGGGTGATAAAAAATCAGAACCAGTAGTGGAACGGGAGTTAATTGACATAAATAAACAAGACATGGTAAAAAGAATACATAATGTGGGACGAAGAGCAAAGAACAAAGGAGAAATGAATGTGGCAAGTGCTCTGTAAACGACCAGAACGAAAAAAAGTAAACTAGGGAACTGAGATTACTGATTCTCTAAGAACTCGAACTTGAATGAGAACGAACTCCCTATGTAGGAGAGACAAGGAAGCGAAATTGACCTTATCCACTGTGAAAACATTTGAACATTTTAATTGTATATTGAACCAATTATAGTCTTTTAATGACAACTTTCTCGACTATTTTCCACCCATTTCATGTCTAACTTTAAAAGAGGCGTGTAGAAGGTTTATACGATTATCCTTGAGGCATCGTGTTGTAGACAGGTGGTTATTTCGCTGTGACGAATAATAAAAATTTGATATAGCGCCAAGAATATTTGCTCGTCTTTTGTCGAATGTTGTTTGCTAAGCTTACAAAAGCGGCACAGAAACCTGTTAGTAAGATTTTAGGATCATTACCATCCATGCTGCTTCACTGAGTAATTACTACACTCAACATAACGAATTGCTCCCACACAAAGCACTATATTCTACTTACTCGTATTTTCGTCGCAATAACCAGTAGTCAGACCTTCCCTTTATATATAATAGGTATGTAAGCTCTCTGAAGACGAGCCTGAAATGGCTCGAAACAATCAATGAAAAGAAGAAAATACTTCGCCAAGGAACTGATTGCAGTTAAGTATACCGACCTATAGTTCACAAAATTTAATCGTGCTAGCTACAACAAGCTCGTTAGACATTGAGGGATATGGCACCGATATAGAAGTGTGGCGGTAGGAAGTAAGCTTTTAGAAGTAACTATTCAATTATTAAGATACAGTGTTCATCCGCAGAACACTTCATTCACTGCAGCGTAACTGGTATTAAGCAACATGTGAGCACTGAGCTAACTTTGAAAGCAAACGGACTCAAAAGTTTCTTAAACGAAGTGGTTTCTGTCGTTATGCATGTGGACCACTACCTCCTATATCAATGAGGAAGGAAAAATAAAACTAAAATTGGAAGTATAATGTGTCAATTTAAACCGCGTTTATTTTGCATTATTGCCGGCACAGGAGTAGCGGCGATTTCTAGATACACTACGTGATCAAAAGTACCCGGGCACCCCCACAAACATGCGTTTTTCATATTCGGTGCATTATGCTGCCACCTACTCCCAGGTATTCCATATCAGCAACCTCAGTAGTCATTAGACATCGTGAAAGAGCAGAATGGGGCGCTCCGGTGAACTCACGGACTTCGAACGTGGTCAGATGATAGGGTGTCACGTGTCTAAACATCCCTAGGTCCACGTTTCCGATATGATAGTGAAGTGGAAACGTGAAGGGACACGTACAGCACAAAAGCGTACAGGCCGATCTCGTCTGTTGACTGACAGAGATCGCCAGCAGTTGAAGAGGGTCGTAATGTGTAACAGGCAGACATCTATACAGATCACACAGCAATTCCAGACTGCATCAGGATCCACTGAAAGTACTATGACAGATAGGCGGGAAGTGAGAAAACTTGGATTCATGGTCGAGCGGCTGCTCATAAGCCAGACATCACTCCGGTAAATGCCAAACGGCGCCTCGGTTGGTGTAAGAAGCGTGAACATTGGACGATTGAACAGTGGAAAAGCGCTGCGTGGAGTGATGCCCGGTGAGCGTCATCTGCCAGCGTGTGCAGTGCCAACAGTAAAATTCGGAGGCGCTAGTGTTATGGTGTGGTCGTGTTTTACATGTAGGGGGCTTGCACTCCTTGTTGTTCCGCGCGACACTATCACAGCACAGGCCTACATTGTTTTAAGCATCTTCTTGCTTCCCACTCTTGAAGAGCAATTTTGGAGTGGCGGATGTATCTTTCAACACAATCCAGCACCTTTTCATAATGCACGGCCGGTGGCGGAATGGTTACACTACAATAACATCCCTGTAATGGACTGGCTTGCACAGAGCCCTGACCTGAATCCTATAGAACAGTTTTGGGATGTTTTGGAACGCCGACTTCGCCAGGTTCGCCGACATGGATACCACTCCTCAGTGCAGCACACCGTGAAGAATGGGTTGATATTTCCCAAGAAACATTTCAGCACCTAATTGAACGTGTGCCTGCGAGAGGGAAGCTGTCATCAAGGCTAGGGGTGGGCCAACACTATACTGAATTCCAGCATTACCGATGGAGGGTGCCTCGAACTTGTTAGTCATTTTCAGTCATGTGTCCGTATACTTTTGATCACATAGTGTATATGGAAGGAAGCTGTAGGTTTTATAAGTTACTGTCACGTGTACTTTGTCAGCGTTTCACATTTTTCAGAATAATTTCAGGATTTACAACAATCAGCCATATCGCGAATAAAGTAACTTCGTCATTGACGAAACGTACTTCTAAATATCTCCATCTACATCGCACTCCGCAAGCTACCTAATGCTGTATGGCGGCGGGTACGTTCGGTACCAGTAGCTGATCTCTCTTCCCCCCCCCCCCCCCCCCACTCCCCCTCTTTCCTGTTCCACTCGCGAATAGCGCGTGGATAGAATGGCTGTCGATAAACCTCTGTATTGGTTCTAATTCCTCAAATTTTCTCTCGTGACCATAGCGCGAGATGTATGTGGGAGGAAGTAATGTGTTGCACGACCCTTCCTGGAAAGTGTTCTCTCTAAGTTTCTATAGAAAACCTCTCTGTAAGGACAACGCTTTTCTTGTAACGACCGCCAATAGAGATTTTCGACTATCTCGGTAACGCTCTCGTGCAGACTAAACGATCCTGTGACGCCACTCTACGTTGTATCTTCTATCGCTTCTATCACGGCTTCGTGGTAGTGATCTATATTGATTAATAGCGCTCAAGAACTGGTTGAACAAGCGTCTTAAAAGCCACTTCCTTAGTGGACCAGTTAAATTTTCTTTAGACTATTCCTGTGAATCTGTCTGTCAAAATCAAATGGTTCAAATGGCTCTGAGCACTATGGGACTGAGGTCATTAGTCCCCTAGATCTTAGAACTAGTTAAACCTAACTAACCTAAGGACATCACACACATCCATGCCCGAGGCAGGATTCGAACCTGCGACCGTAGCGGTCTCGCGGTTCCAGCGCCTAGAACCGCACGGCGACTTCGGTCGGCAATCTGTCTGTCATCTGCTTTTCCCACCATTTACGTGGTCAATCCACTTCGCTCTGGATAGTTACTCCTAGATAATTTACGGTAGATACTGTTTCCAGCAGTTTTTCACCAATAATGTAGTAGTTTTCTTTTCCTATGTACGCGCAATGTGTTACATTTATTTACGTTTAGAGTCAACTACCAGAGCCCACACCATTCATCAATCCACTACAGGTCATTCAGTAACTGATGCTGTCACCTGGCGTTGCTGCTCTGTTATAGACAACCGCATCATCTGCGAGTGGTCTTAAAGAGCTTCCGACGCTTTCTACTAGATCATTCATATACACTGTAAACAATAATGGTCGTATCACACTTCCTTGTGGTACTCCTGAAATTACCTTCCCGTCTGTCCATTTTGTTCGCTTAAAAGCAACTTCGTGACTTCTATTTCCAAGGAAGTCTCTTTACTAAACGACAGTGGGGGGACCGTGTCAAACGCGTTTCTGAAACCAAGGGACACGGCGTCAACCTGAGTGCCGCTGTCTACAGAGCGAGGTTAGTTTCGCAAGATCTCTATTTGCGGAATCAATGTTGATTTTTATAGAGGAGATTTTCGTTCTCCGAAAACGTCGTAAGTCTTGAGCGTAAAATATATTCCACAATTTTACAACAGATTTACGTCAACGATATAGGTCTATAGTTGTGTGCATCTTTCCTACTGCTCCTCTTGGAAACGGGAATGAGCTGCACTTTTAACATACAGCTGCCATACGGATCGTGAGAATATGGTTAGATTAATTACACCACACGCAGAGGCACTTACGAGGGGTCGACAGGGCAACGGACGAAATTATTGCTCAAATTCAGGATTTTTTTTCTCTGTACTGGAATGTAGCAGACAAATATGGTTTGCTGCAATGAATAAACCATACATTGAAGTTTTTATTGGTATTTTTTAAAATATTAACATCGTCCTTGTGTAATTTGGATTTTCCCGAAGTAACTCTGAGAGGTGGTAGGTCGACGGTTATCGCTGTAACTTCGGTTGTGGTTATTTTGGAACATGAAATTAACATCACCCTGATCCTTACAGATGTAATTTTCGTTCATCGTAGGTATGCCGGAAAACATGATTTCCGCGTTTAAAGTTCGACAAGAGAATATCTTATAAAAAAAAGGAAAAAACTTGAAACTTAGGGGATATCATAAATACCTGTTCCACAAAAACTAGACCCCCTCAAGTGGATGGCAGCTTTCTGCTACCTTGACCTGATAAGCCCTCATTTTCGTCCTCAAAGCCGTTTCTGTCGCTGTGCGTATCGCCGCTTGGGTCTCTCTTCACAGAATAGGTACATTTCATCGCCGATTTTGATTTGAAGGGCATTCGCCAGGTGTATTAATGCTGCATGGGCTACATTGGAAAGACATACAGCCAAGGTTGACAATTTCAGTTCGGCAGAACGTTATTCTTGCAGCGTATCTCCAAATGAGACTATTGAAACTATAGTTTATATTCTGAGTAAAACCGCCTAAACAACGGTCCAGTAAATCAGGTTTACTCAAATCGGTATAAATAGGGGTGATGGCATCGATAACGAGTTGAGGCAACCGGTTCTCTAACGCCGAAGCGCGTGCCGTGCACTCTCGGTTTCAAACGCTCTCACAATCGTTACTTTTTGAAGTTCGCGTATAATATTTTGGGGATCATTTTTCCCACGCTCCGTACGTGAGTGGAACAGGAAAAAGCCCTGATAACCGGTACAGTGGAAGGTATCCTCTGCCATGCACTTCATAGTGCTTCGTAGAGTATAGACATAGATGTAGATGTAGGCGGCGGGGGCGGTGTTGCTATCTGGTAAGATCATGACACGTGTTCACGCGGTCGATATAAACCGCTCCATTCTTGGCACTCCTCACTCTGTATGAGCGGCCCCGCATGACAAGATTCTGTATGTATGTACATAACAGGCAACACAACGAGCACCTCGCGAGACCGCTACGGTCGCAGGTTCGAATCCTGCTTCGGGCATGGATGTGTGTGATGTCCTTAGGTTAGTTAGGTTTAACTAGTTCTAAGTTCTAGGGGACTAATGACCTCAGCAGTTGAGTCCCATAGTGCTCAGAGCCAACGAGCACCTGGACCCCAAGGAAGAACTGCTGTTGGTTCATGTCTGACCCGTGTCGCTGTACTACCTGAAACATCAGTCATAGAGAAACCTCATGCGACGTATAGGTCACCTAGTCCAGAAAAAAAAGGATTGTACCTCTAAATGTAGTTGCATGTGTGGAACTAAAAATTTCAGTAATATTAGCACTATTCGTGTGTATATACACTCCTGGAAATGGAAAAAAGAACACAGACACCGGTGTGTCAGACCCACCATACTTGCTCCGGACACTGCGAGAGGGCTGTACAAGCAATGATCACACGCACGGCACAGCGGACACACCAGGAACCGCGGTGTTGGCCGTCGAATGGCGCTAGCTGCGCAGCATTTGTGCACCGCCGCCGTCAGTGTCAGCCAGTTTGCCGTGGCATACGGAGCTCCATCGCAGTCTTTAACACTGGTAGCATGCCGCGACAGCGTGGACGTGAACCGTATGTGCAGTTGACGGACTTTGAGCGAGGGCGTATAGTGGGCATGCGGGAGGCCGGGTGAACGTACCGCCGAATTGCTCAACACGTGGGGCGTGAGGTCTCCACAGTACATCGATGTTGTCGCCAGTGGTCGGCGGAAGGTGCACGTGCCCGTCGACCTGGGACCGGACCGCAGCGACGCACGGATGCACGCCAAGACCGTAGGATCCTACGCAGTGCCGTAGGGGGCCGCACCGCCACTTCCCAGCAAATTAGGGACACTGTTGCTCCTGGGGTATCGGCGAGGACCATTCGCAACCGTCTCCATGAAGCTGGGCTACGGTCCCGCACACCGTGAGGCCGTCTTCCGCTCACGCCCCAACATCGTGCAGCCCGCCTCCAGTGGTGTCGCGACAGGCGTGAATGGAGGGACGAATGGAGACGTGTCGTCTTCAGCGATGAGAGTCGCTTCTGCCTTGGTGCCAATGATGGTCGTATGCGTGTTTGGCGCCGTGCAGGTGAGCGCCACAATCAGGACTACATAGGACCGAGGCACACAGGGCCAACACCCGGCATCATGGTGTGGGGAGCGATCTCCTACACTGGCCGTACACCACTGGTGATCGTCGAGGGGACACTGAATAGTGCACGGTACATCCAAACCGTCATCGAACCCATCGTTCTACCATTCCTAGACCGGCAAGGGAACTTGCTGTTCCAACAGGACAATGCACGTCCGCATGTATCCCGTGCCACCCAACGTGCTCTAGGTGTAAGTCAACTACCCTGGCCAGCAAGATCTCCGGATCTGTCCCCCATTGAGCATCTTTGGGACTGGATGAAGCGTCGTCTCACGCGGTCTGCACGTCCAGCACGAACGCTGGTCCAACTGAGGCGCCAGGTGGAAATGGCATGGCAAGCCGTTCCACAGGACTACATCCAGCATCTCTACGATCGTCTCCATGGGAGAATAGCAGCCTGCATTGCTGCGAAAGGTGGATATACACTGTACTAGTGCCGACATTGTGCATGCTCTGTTGCCTGTGTCTATGTGCCTGTGGTTCTGTCAGTGTGATCATGTGATGTATCTGACCCCAGGAATGTGTCAATAAAGTTTCCCCTTCCTGGGACAATGAATTCACGGTGTTCTTATTTCAATTTCCAGGAGTGTATGTACATATGTCTTGTAACCTGACCTGTCCCACGTCATATCGATAAAATAATCGGGAAAATCATCTACGGAACATGACATAACTAAAACTAAACATGACATGTCTGCATTTTGCACTTGAATTATGCTTCTCTAAAGCGTTTACAAATACGGATACCTGGCGACAATTTAGTTCAAAGCTTTTGTGTTACGGAGCGGGGAGAAGGAGTAGGAGGAAGGAGAAGAAGGAGAAACAGGGTGCTGATAGCGTAAGAAAGGACACTATAAGGTATATTAGGAAATATAATAAAGAGAAAAGAGTTAAGGCTGGACAAGCAGGCATACATAATTTTGAATATTGTGCATGTTGGACGCGGTACAAAAGAAGCAGTAGAAAGTCTGGGTTTGTGGTATAGAACACCTTATAAACTAAGAGGATTGTGGCTACGGCTGCACGTCTCTACTCGGCCTGCCTGTCGAGAACAGCCACCTGCCTTTTGTTGCGCACGGTCCTGGAGGGCAGCGGGTTGCAACCGGCTGTCCGGACAAAGGCCGGTGGTCTAGTCACGCGGGCTGCAGCTACTTGCCTCGCTGTCCACGGAGGGGGCGACGCCAACGTGTCTCAGGCCGGCAGTGAAACCACTTTCTCATGTTGCAATTTTGAGCTCGGTTCCCGTGCTTGAATTAAGAATTGCTACGTCTTTTTGCAAGTACTCACTTGTTATTTCGGTTGAACATCCAAACGCGTTTCATCACAGTTTTGACATCCTCAGTGGGATTTCAGTTTCGTTATTTTAAGTCACATACAGGGTGACAGTTATTGAATCATATAAAAAAAGTAAATTAGTAACAAACTACGGCGTGCACACACATTATTCCAAATGCAAACGCCACTAGAGACATTCACATTTAGGTTATGACATGTTCGATATGCCTGCCATTATTGGCGTTGGTATGGCGCAGAAGAACAGCGAAATTCTGCATAACCTGCTGAAGTGTCAAAACACAGGTGCTGTCGATGACAACCTGAATGCCTATTTTTAACTTAGCAATGGTTGTGGGGCTATTGCTGTACACCTTGATTTAATATAGCTCCACAAAAAGGAGTCGAATTTGTTCATTCCGGAGAATATGGCGACCAATCGAGGCCCATGCCAGTTGAGTCTGCGTCCCCCAGATCCAAATTGCGGTCTCCAGAGCGCTCCTCCAGGACATCAGACACTCCCCTGCTTCGATGGGGTCGAGCTCCGTCTTGCATGAACCACACCTTGTCTTAATCAAAGTCAGTTTGCATAATCACCGTGCTATCGAGGAATGTCGCACCTATCATTCCGCGATTGGACGTTGCACACAACACAATCATCCCTTGAGGGTAAAGAGACTTCTCGGTCGCGAAATGCTGATTCTCAGTCCCCCAATTTTGCTTAATGACGATCCCATTCAAATGAAAGTGGGCTTCGTCGCTAAACTAAATATGCGCATACTAATTGCCATCATAGCCAGCGGCGAACCGTGCAGCTTGAACGTCCTAACGGAAACTGTTCAGAAGTGATGAAGATTTTATTTCATGTAGTTCAATAATTGTTAACTTACATGTACTTTACCTTTTATTTCACATTGTGTGATGTTGTTTGGCTGCCAGCCGAAATCAGCCACAGGTCTAAATTAGTGCAGCATGTCGTCTGCAAACATAAGGGAAGTTAGGATGTCGTTTGCATTGAATTTTTTGCTTATAATCTGATCTTTAAAATTCATATTCCGATAAAAATCGTGACCTATGCCCCTTTTTGGGCCTTACCATTGCTGTATTTAGCTTGTCCTGAGCTGTGGCTCGTTTGTATTTGTGTGCCGAAAGTGTTTTTATTGTTTTTAGAGTTCCGTACCTCAGTCGGTAAAAGTGGAACCCTTAAGGGATCACCTTGTTGTCAGACTTCTAACATTTTTCTCGGAAACCCGTAGAGCTATCAAGTTGAAATTTGTCACATAGTAAGGCGTAAGGTTCCTTTGAGGTAAAAAAAAAAAATGAAGCTTGTAAGTCAGTGCAATCAAAAGACACGTCCATTTTTATTGTTTTTGTGTAGCTAGACTGACGTGTGGACATCGCTAAAAATTTTTGAATCTTTGATATGGAGAACTCTTTGGAGTGGTTTCTTTTTCACTGGATTATGTAAAGACTGTGATTCAGCATCCATCGGGCAGTCATGTAGTAATTTCAGTAGAAGATACTCCAAGCATTTACGAGCAGTGAAAAGTGACAGCAAAAATTCCACATTTGCAGACCGCCTCATTAAAAACAATCATCAGCCCAGTAGCACAGAAACAGATCTACGACACAGTATTCATGTATACCATTTTTAACAATAGAAGGAAATTACCATGTAGTGTTAGCAGTTAGCCAACACTACGCACACTACTTGGTTGAGGAGGCCGAATGCACGCGTTAACTCACGCAGGATGGCGTGAGGTCTGAAACAAGATACGTAATGAATGCTATAAAGAAAAGTACGTAGCTTCTGGAATACTTAACTTTAACCCATCATTTGTATACATCGTTCTTGATGAGACATGCTTCATACGATAACTATCAATTGCTATGGCGCCTTGCTAGATCGTAGCCATTGACTTAGCTGAAGGCTATTCTAACTATCTGCTCTGCAAATGAGCGAGGCTTCGTCAGTGTGCATCGCT
Organism: Schistocerca nitens; assembly: GCF_023898315.1. NCBI lineage: Eukaryota > Metazoa > Arthropoda > Insecta > Orthoptera > Acrididae > Schistocerca > Schistocerca nitens. The sequence goes on along the minus strand of NC_064622.1, from coordinate 393,672,403 downwards.
AGCTAAGTCGTCCGTACAACTGGGGCGAGTGCTAGTCCGTCTCTCGAGACCTGCCGTGTGGTGGCGCTCGGTCTGCGATCACTGACAGTGGCGACACGCGGGTCCGACATGTACTAATGGACCACGGCCGATTTAAAGCTACCACCTAGCAAGTGTGGTGTCTGGCGGTGACACCACATACCACATCCAAAAAGCTTTCACAGAGGGCAAAAAAGTCAGTACCAAACAGTACTCTGCAAGAAAACACTATTCAGCACTGCAATAGAGCTACCAGACAACAAAAAATTACACACACACACACACACACACACACACACACACACACACACACACACACACACACAATGAAAACAAACAGGGCAAATTCAAAGTTCGCGGCCGTCAAACGACTGTCGAAACCGCACCAGAAACATTTTGTGCAGTGTAACGCGTGTACAAGATACAGCAACATAACAAAACGCAGTATTCACAAATAAACCGGGGAAAATGCCATTAAACACAAAACATAATCCAATGAATAACAAATAACACCAGACAGTTCTCCCTACCAAAGATTAGCGAAATTCTTGTCGACGTTCCTCACAGATCAGTTCCACTAAACAAAAAAAAAAAAAAAAACCAAAAAAAAAAGAGAGAGAGAGAGAAAACACATTCGGCATGGCAAATAAAAGCTAAATACAGCAATGGTAATGCCCAAAAGAGGCATAAGCCACGATTTTTACCGGAATAAATAGTTCAAGTGTTGGATTATAAACAAAAATTCAGTGCAGACGGATCCTAACCGCCCTTCTGTTTACAGATGACATGATGAACTAATTTAGACCTGTGGCTGGTGTGTGTGTGTGTGTGTGTGTGTGTGTGTGTGTGTGTGTGTGTGTGTGTGTGTGTGTGTGTGTGTGTTGCACACTGATAGCGGCCACAACTTTCAAAGCAGAACAGAGAAAACGTGTTCATAATCTAATAGATGCGCTAGTGACAGTTCGATATAAAGGAAGCAGACGAACAGCTTTAAGACAAGCAAAACAAGCACGCTTGTAGAACAGTATCAAAAAACAGTGAAACGAAAAGTTTAGACGATATTATGTTGCAGGAAGCGAGAAAGTCCCATAACCTCTTTTAACCTGGAAGGGCCGTGTTTAGTGTGTAAATCAAAATACTCTACAAGTAAATACATATACGTCATGTCCAGCACCATGAAGTCACAACGGAGGGAGGGAGTATTAAGCATCCCAAGGGTTCGGTGTCAGGTCCTATACTTTTTTCATTGTTACCAACGACTTGTCATCAGTTTCGTCCTACTGCAAATACCACATCTACGCTAGCAACCTCCAGTTGTATCTAAGTGCAAAACTAATAAATCTAAAGACAACTATCGAGAATACAACATCGACCTGCGTACACTATCAAAATGAGTGCAGGATGTAGGGTTAAAGCTCAATCCATCCGAAACACAAGCTGTGCTGGTTGATAATTCTAGGGTCATCAGCCCGAAACTTCGCGGAATTACAACCGGCTTTAAACCTAAATGGACAAATATCAACTTATCTCCTCCGGCGAAGAGTGTAGGAGTAATAACAAATGAAAATCTAAATTGGACTGAGGACGTAATTGTAACGTACAAGAAGGCGTGAGCATCTCTTAATGTCGTACAAAAATATAAAAAACTCTTACCTCCTGACCTGAAAAAGGAACTTGTACAAACACTTCTTCTACCAATTATTGATTAAGGCGATGTTATTTCACTATCATATGCACAGATATCCTGGCTGCGTGCAAACAAGCGCAGAGATTTCCATACGCTCTTTCATATTGTCCTATGAACGTACACGACCAGAAGCATTGCTTCTTTACCTTATTACTCTCGTCTGAACAACATGGCAGAAACACGTGCTTCCATCAGAGCCGAATGCTTTTTGTCCAAGTCTATCGTTCAGCCAGTTTCTCGAAGTTCTTCTCAGTAGCAGGAACCCGACTCTGAAATAACTTCCCGCTTTATATTATAGAATTGAGTAACATCTCCAGTTTCAGGCGACAGTTAATGAGATACCTACTCAAGCAACAATAATAACTACCATTGTTCCTGTACGCACTCGTGACCCTTGTACATCCTTCTTTCCAACCAGATTTTCCTCATTTCTCAGTACTCTTAGCTGATGCAGTCTCTTCAAATTTCTTCACCAGAACTCGCTATGTCAGAAAAAATCTATTTTGTTCACCTCTAAATTCTTTTTATACCTGCCTCTTCATTACTACTAGTACTACTAATACGAGGTGTGGCTAGAAAAAAACCGGACTAGTACTGGTGAAACAATAAAACGAATGCAATAAGGCTGAAAGTCGAGTGGCCTGTCACGTGACTCTCGCTCCGCCTACTGCTCGAGTTTCATCTGCCTCCTGCACTCAGTCTGCCTGTGGCGTCTGTTTTAAGTAGTTTACGTTTTGTCTGTGCGTCGGAAAATGTTGAGTGTACAGAAAGAACAGCGTGTTAACATCAAATTTTGTTTCAAACTAGGAAAATCTGCAAGTGAAACGTTTGTAATGTTACAACAAGTGTACGGCGATGATTGTTTATCGCGAACACAAGTGTTTGAGTGGTTTAAACGATTTAAAGATGGCCGCGAAGACACCAGTGATGACACTCGCACTGGCAGACCATTGTCAGCAAAAACAGATGCAAACATTGAAAAAATCGGTAAACTTGTTCGACAAGATCGCCGTTTAACAATCAGAGCAGTGTCTGAGTTAACAGGAGTTAACAAGGAAAGTGTCGAACAAGTTTACCGATTTTTTCAATGTTTGCATCAGTTTTTGCTGACAATGGTCTGCCAGTGCGAGTGTCATCACTGGTGTCTTCGCGGCCATCTTTAAATCGTTTAAACCACTCAAACACTTGTGTTCGCGATAAACAATCATCGCCGTACACTTGTTGTAACATTACAAACGTTTCACTTGCAGATTTTCCTAGTTTGAAACAAAATTTGATGTTAACACGCTGTTCTTTCTGTACACTCAACATTTTCCGACGCATAGACAAAACGTCAACTACTTAAAACAGACGCCACAGGCAGACTGAGTGCAGGAGGCAGATAAAACTCGAGCAGTAGGCGGAGCGAGAGTCACGTGACAGGCCACTCGACTTTCAGCCTTATTGCATTCGTTTTATTGTTTCACCAGTACTAGTCCGGTTTTTTTTCTAGCCACATCTCGTATTACTATTACCACTATTAGTGGTGGCAGCCGTAGTAGTACTACCAGTGTTACCTTTAATATTTCATAGTCAGTACTTTTTACTCACATTACAACTTCAGACGCTCAAATCATTTTAATACTATTTGTAATATTAAAAGTGTTATTTCGTAGGCAACTGCCATGTAAAAATAGTACTGTATTTGTGAAATCTTGGTCCGATGTAAGAGAGGCTGAAAGCCCTAATCGGATCAGGTTAAATAAAGAAATAAATATATTTCAGGTCACTGGTGATAACTTCAAGAAAATAAAAATAGCGGTGGAACGCCTATAGCATGATAAAACTGGTTTCAGTCGGACGTAGATTGACCTAACCTGATGATTCAGCGTCGGGCGAAGGCAAGGGCGTACGTATTACATTCTTCTGTCACTCCACAAAGGCGGGTTGTGTATAAAACAGTCGTTCTGCGGACAGCGGCTAATTTGAAAGCGACAGCGACTGGACCTGTGCGTCCGCTAGACGACGCCGGGCGTCGGCAGTGTGTTGAGGAGGGGCCACACGGCGGCTGCGGAGCGCCGTTATACCTCTGGGCTGGGGAAGCCGCTCGCCCTTGGAAAGTGTGTGCACCTGCCTAGCCGGGAGGCGTCCCGCAGGAGCCGTGCACCTGTGGCTCTGGTCTGGCAACTCAGCCGCCGCCGGAGAAAACCAATACCCTGGCTCGCGAGCTGCGGGACAAGTCGGAATAGGTTCTCTCCTCTCAGATAATACCGGTAGCTGTACAACGGCTCTCTGAAGCGTTGTTGTTCGCCTCTACGTTCCGAGGAAACCTTCTGTGTACACTTCCTGTTGCGCCTGACATGACCAACTGTACAATTTGGCTGCCAACCCGTTAGTATACATATACAGGATGGTCCATTGATCGTGACCAGGCCAAACATCTCACGTAATAAGGGTCAAACGAAAAAACTACAAACAACGAAACTTGTCTAGCTTGAAGGGGGAAACCAGATGGCGCTATGGTTGGCCCACTAGATGGCGCTGCCATAGGTCAAATGGATATCAACTGCGTTTTTTTAAAAATAGGAACCCCCGTTTTTTATCACATATTCGTGTAGTATGTAACGAAATATGAAAGTTTTAGTTGGACCACTTTTTTTGCTTTGTGATAGATGGCGCTGTAAAAGTCAAAAACATATGCCTCACAATTTTAGACAAACAGTTGGTAACAGGTAGGTTTATTAAATTAAAACACAGAACGTAGGTACGTTTGAACATTTTATTTCGGTTGTTCCAATGTGATACATGTACCTTTGTGAACTTATTTCTGAGAACGCATGCTGTAACAGCGTGATTACCTGTAAATACCAAATTAATACAATAAATGCTCAAAATTATGTCCGTCAACCTCAATGCATTTGGCAGTACGTGTAACGACATTCCTCTCAAAAGCGAGTAGTTCGCTTTTCGTAATGTTCGCACATGCAAACTATCCACCTCTCATGAAATATGCTATTCAATGCCGGACATCCATCATGTTGGAAGTACATCGCCATTCTGTCATGCAGTGAAACATCATGTAGTGACATCGGTAGAACATTACGTAGGAAACCAGCATACATTGCACCATTTAGATTGCCATCCACAAAGTGGGGACCAATTCTCCTTCCTCTCATAATGCCGCACCATACATTAACCCGCCAAGGTCGCTGATGTTCCACTTTTCGCAGCTATCGTGGATTTTCCGTTGTCCAATAGTGCATATTATGCCGGTTTACATTACCGCTGTTGGTGAATGACGCTTCGTCGCTAAATAAACGCGTACAAAAAATCTGTCATCGTCGCGTAATTTCTTTTGTGCCCAGTGGCAGAACTGTACACGACGTTCAAAGTCGTCACCATGCAATTCCTGGTGCATAGAAATATGGTACGGGTGCAGTCGATGTTGAAGTAGCGTTCCCAACACCGAAGTTTTTGAGATTCCCGATTCTCGCGCTGTTTGTCTGCTACTGATGCGCGGATTAGCCGCGACAGCAGCTAAAACACCTACTTGGGCATCATCATTTGTTGCAGGTCGTGCTTGATGTTTCACATGTGGCTGAACACTTCCAGTTTCCTTAAATAACGTAACTATCTGGCGAATGGTCCGGACATTTGGATGATGTCGTCCAGGATACCGAGCAGCATACGTAGGACACGCCCGTTGGGCATTTTGATCACAATAGCCATACATGAACGCGATATCGACCTTTTACGAAATTGGTAAACGGCCTATTTTAACACGGGTAATGTCTCACGAAGCAAATACCGTCCGCACTGGTGGAATGTTACGTGATACCACGTACTTATGTGTTTGTAACTATTACAACGCCATCTGTCACAAAGCGAAAAAAGTGGTCCATCTGAAACATTCATATTTCTTTACGTGTTACACTAATATGTAATAAAAATGGGGTTTCCTATTTAAAAAAAAACGCAGTTGATATCCGATTGACCTATGGCAGCGCCATCTAGCGGGCCAACCGTAGCGCCATCTGGTTTCCCCCTTCAAGCTAGACGAGTTTCGTTCTTTGTAGTTTTTCGTTTGATGCTTATTTCGTGACACGTTTGGCCCGGTCACTATCAACGGACCACCATGTATATCTACCACAGCATGCAAACGGTGCATGGCGGAGGGTACTTTGTACCCTTACTACTCATTCCCTTACCGAGCGAGGCGGCGCAGTGGTTAGGACACTGGACTCGCATTCGGGAAGACGACGGTTCAAACTCGCGTCCGGCCATCCAGGTTTAAATTTTCCGTGATTTCCGTAAATCGCTCCAGGCAAATACCGGGATCTTCAACTTTTATAGTCTTGTCTTCCTCAGTTGCGTGTAATATTACGGTATATTAATAATTTTTACTTATGGACCGTCTGACAGCAACTGAATAAAACACAATTTTAGTGCTATACGCGTTTCGCCTTTATTTTCTGCAAGGCATCATCAGTGGCCTGGAATATGTACATATGTTAGCTATTTTATTTACATTTTTGTCATTGTGCCTATAGGTTATAAACAGTTCTGGTGGTTGGTATTTCCTATTAAGTAGTAATGTTTTGAACTGTACTTACAGGTCGCGTGGACAATTTCCTACATATTATGCTCCTGTTGCATTTTTGGTGTTGTTGTTCTTCTTATGAACGCCAATTTGCGGTTTTTTTCCCCATTCCACAACACTATGCACTGAACGCTTGCTTTAAAGCAATGTTTTGGTTTCTGTTACCGACTGTCAAATGTTTTTGCCAAAGATCGAATGTTATTGCCAAACTTACGAGTGTAACTATTGAAGTATCTGTGGTCTGTTCGTGTATGCATTTGTGTGTGCGTTTCTGTATGTGTGTATGTGTGTGGTCTTCCATCTAGGAACTCTCATTTCATTTCACCAAGGATTCCGTATCAATTCCGTGTTGATCGGACCTATGGGTCACATATCTAGTGGCTCGCCTCTCAACTTCTTCAACGTCTTCCTTCAATCCCATATGGTGGGGATTCCAGACACTCAATCAGTAAAGAATGGGTCGCAATAAACCGACGTCGACCAATCGCGTTGCCTACTACCGACCATACGTCCTCTTTCCATTTCATATCGCCTTGCAACGTTACGCCTATATATTTAACCGATGTGACAGTTCAAACAGCACACCACTAATAATGTATTAGAACATTACAGTATTGCTTTTCGTACTCATCTGCATTAATTTATACATTTAAAGCAAGCTGCAATTCATCACACCAAGGAGAAATTCTAAGTCATCCTGTATCCTCCCACACAACGTCGGTACCAGCCCATACACTACAGCTGCATAATCACTGATAGTTCCTCAGTCCATCTGTGACATCGTTTATTTACATCATGAACAAGTGTAGTCCTATCACACTTCCCTGGGGCACTTCTCACAATACTTCTGACAACTCGCGACAGTTCAAATCCGCGTCCGACCATCCGAATTCAGTTTTTCCGTCATTTCCATAAGTCGCTTCAGGCAAATGGTTGGATGGTTCAACTGAAAGGGCGCGGCCGATTTCCTTCCCCATCTTTGAATAATTCCGAGCTTGCGCTCCGTCTCTAACGAGCAGATAGGTAGACTTCGGTTTAGTGGTAGAATATTAGGGAAACTCAATCACTCTACAAAGGACATTGCTTATAAATCATCCATGTCAAACATAATTATGCTCTCGTGTGGGGGACCTGCACGAAATAGACTGGGGATATTGAATGTATACAAGAGAGACAGCATGAACGGCCATAAGGTTTTTTGATCCGCAGTAGTAGTTCGCTGAGATGTTTAATGAACTGAAGTGGCAGGCTCTTGAAGATAGACGGAAACAGTCCCTAGAAAGTCTACAGACAAAATTTAAAAACCGGCTTTGTATGATGCCTGAAGGGATGTACTACAACCACCGCAATTCACTGCATATCACTGCCATAGGGACTGTAAGGATAAGATTAGTTTAATTACAGTACAATCATTTTCTCCGGGTTTCATACGTGAATGGAACGGGAAAAAGCCCTAACAACTAGTACAGTGGAACGTAATCTTTGGCATGCATTTCAGTGGTTTCGCGTAGTAATGACATAGAAACAGACCTCAATGTGGGCGGAACAATAAAGCCTTATCTTCAATTCTTTCTCGTCCTCCAAAAGGCACTAATGTAGTTACGAGATACTGTTGTTAGTGGGCTATGGTGGTCTGTTAGCAGGTCGTTGGGTAGTTTAAGTTGGCAAAAACACCATCAAACGACTACCTAAGTTATTTTTAAAAGCTTTTATCATGCTTTTAGAAAGGCACCCTTAACCCCTGTCAGGTAAGGCGACTTCAACAGTAAAGGGCTGCACCTTACTTTGGGCTCAATGTGCAGCGCCAGGTTACCCACCAATATAAGGTTAGGAATAGGGTAGGCGTGTTCCCCTTTTCCTGATTTGTCGCCTCATAGCTTTCTTGTAATGTACTGAAGTACTGTGATGTATGTAGATCTGTGTATTCCTGTGACACAACTTTCCACACAGCTGAGCAGCACTGAGCACATATCCACAGTTATTTGATGAAAGAATGTGTAGTTCTTAAATATCCACTCTAAGGTCCAGTGAGGTATCGGAAAAATATTTCTGTGAAATGTGCCTCCTTGCTTTGAAGCGTCCCTTCGACAGTGAAATCATCAGGTACGGAGCACAGGCTCGGAGTGTTTCAAGGATGGGGAAGCAATCATCCCGACGTTACCTGCAGATATTCCTTCAGAATGAGAGTCCAGTGTGCCAACAACTGCTCCATCACACTCAGTGTTTGATTAGTTGCCAATTTTCTGAAGCAAACTAATCATCGTAAACGACACATTAAGAATATTTAGCTGTTAAAAAAACCTTGGACATCAAAACATCGATGTCATACAGTACGCTCAAAAAGAGAGCATTGTGGCTGTGGGGCCGCATATAGGCCAATACATGTGAATTTAGTATAACTTTGATAGAAATGTTCATCTCCTTTAACGCTCTTCTAATATCCAGGGTTTTTCTTATATCCAATGGGAGTAGTATTTTCCTTACAGTCTCCAGCCATGCTTATGACCAAATAAGATTGCCCGTGGTAGGAAAAGCGCGTTTTCGTTTAATGAAATTCCGCTTCAACGGCGTTGAATATTTCGCGGAAAGTGTTTCATTCATAGTCTCCGGCCAGAAGCCGCGAGAGAAGTTGTATTTATACGTCTGTCTTGCGGCCTTAGGCCAGCCACGGTAGAACAGCTTTCAGAACAGAACTGCGGCCTACGTAAACAGCCTGCAAAGCAAAACAATGCTCAGCCCATCACATCACATTGGCTATCAGTGCAGCTCCAGGTCGTCGTTATACCGTGAAAGGACGATGAAATGCACACGTAATTTCGACGGCGAGATCACTCATAAAAAAGTAGCCTCGTTGAAGTTTTGTTTAAATACGTCAATTGTCATAATCCTGGGTTCGGTGTGGGGCGGCGGTGGGGTGGGTGGACTGCTGTGGCCTGTTGTTGGGTTGTGAACCACTGAGGGCTACGGCGGGAACTCTCTCCGTCGTTTCTAGGTGCCTCGTTTAACACACAAAACACACACGGTAATTATTACTTGGTTTTGTTACATGAACAGTACCATGCGTCTTTTTTAACGTTTTAGTTTTGGAACGCAAGAATGATATGGGGCAGCAAGACTAAAGCTTTCGGGATTTCAAATCGCAGTGTTACGGCAGCGTTTCGGAAGACACATACTCTGCTCCCATTAAAAGTTGCGGGGAGAGCCAGATAAAAATGGTTACTCTATTTGTTTCATAGATCGATAGCGAGAAGCTCCACAAGGAAGCAGAACATGATGTTGAAGCAAATGCATTATACATGTAGCATTTACAACTTAACAGATCTGCTAACGTTCCTTAGATAGATTTTAAATTCAAAGCTGTGGAATATTAAATACTTCATTTAAAAATTAATAATTGCCACAGACATGTAAATATGCTATGTATTAATAGCATAAGAGAATTCTTAAACTAATGTACCCATGTATCACCAAAAGAAGAAATCAGTTTGCCATAAAGACGGGCACAGGTATTATCGCACTAAAAATGGGCAGAACTCAGATTTTGAATAACAAATTGCTTTTATCAATAATGCTAACCGTCACCCACGATTGCGCTTGCATATCAACAGTTTCTTTATGATGAGTGATGGTTAGTAAGCTACTGTACGTTCAGTAACACGAGCTGCCCTCTCGTGTTCGGTTAAGCATAGCTCGTGATGTGCGCCCTGCTTCACCCTCTCCCAAGCTGCCCCGCCTCACGATGTGTCGGCATGACCATGGGCGCTGCCGAGCAGTGCGCACAGAGGCATGGGCAGAAGTGCGCATCTATGCTACTGCAGCAGCTATGCATCATACAATGTGTACATTATGCAGCAAGTAGTGTGGAAGTACGGATTAAACAGACTGAAGATCGTATAAGCATTGTATTCATTACTTTGAATCGTATCAAGTACATCAACCAATAAAAGCATTTTCACAAATACGATAAAGATCAAAAGTCAGAGTAAATAGCTTTTCCATAATTCGCCTTATATTCTTCAAATCAATAGGTGTCTTCAATTGCACACCCTCTAAAGTAATCTATGTTCTTTCCTCAGGCTTCAAAATCTCTATACCAAATTCTATAGAAAGCGGTTCAGCGGATTGTGAAGACGTAAGTCATTCACTGTCGCATTTACAGTATCAGTGTGCATAAAGCTTTCAATAATTTTACGATTTTTCTTTTTTTTTGCGTCATTCGATTTTGATGACGTAGAGCCTGTACGGTGCCCGAAGCTATGCTCAAGTTTTCTGTGAAAATACCGTGAAAAATGGTCCAGTAGTTTGGGAGATTAACGTACTCTATCATAGAAACAGACAGACACGACAGTTTTACAGATTTATTATTGGTATAGATATAAGGGGGCTTCAAAAAGTCTCTCCGCAGTGTCGTATGATTGTTCGCCGCGCGTGCCGTATGCCGCAGTGAATATACAGAAATGAAACTCACTGCAGTATCGTTGTGCGTTTATTGTTTCGTTGAAAAATATGGGATCCACAATTCGACCTCTAGAAATTGCAATCCAAACTCCTATTTTCACAGAATGAAGTGGTTCCACATGAATACACAATGGATTTGCAGTACTCCACATCCGAGAATTTTGCTAGTTCATGTACCCGAAAAAATGAAACCACGCCCCATCGTTGAAAAACATTTCATTAAGAATATCCCTTCAACTTTGTTGAACGAAATTTTTGAACCATATGCAGTTTCTTGCCGCGATCAGTATTTTTCAGTTCTGCACGACTGTCACTTTGTATGGGAAAAGTTCTAATTTTTTCCTTACAGCTGTATGGGCCGTTCCGACACTAACATCGATTTCCTGGGCGCGTTTTCTTACTGACTTGTTCGGACTCGTGGAAATTTTATCGGAAATATCGAGTAGTTTATCCTCAGACAAAACGCTAGGACAACCACTTCTCGGTGCATCTGTCAGTGAACCCGTACTTCGGAATTTGTTAATCAAATCTCGCACAGTATCGCGATGTGGGAGTGTTGTTTCCGGGAGAACTGAATTAAATGTTTGACGAACTGAAACTGTGTATTCGCCGCCAACTTTGTACACTTTTTCTACTAAAAACACACGTTCTTCAATGGTTAGCATTTTAACACTGACAAAAACGAAACAAACGAACAAAGGAACTAAAGTTAAACGTTCACGTCAACACATAACGACACACACCGATACTACTGACGCTGGCTGAGATAAACGAAACAGTGGAATGTTGGGAGAGTCCACTTGAAGGGAAGTAACCCACGCAGGAGAACAATCATACGGCACGCGCGGCTAACAGTCATACGGCACTGCGGAGAAACTTTTTGAACACCCAGTTCATCTACTGACACTACAGAGAAATTCGTCGGTGTAGTAACAGTAGTAATACTAGTGGTACTGGTGGTAATAGGCCGGTAAACCGTGTAGATTGCTCTTAAATTGCAGTTAATTTGAAGCTGAACGTTTCATGGCTCCTGAAAAACTGTTGTAAATATATGTTCCTAGGAGTTCATGACTCCGAAGAGTAGCCGATACATGTGAATTGATGGGGCAAGAAAACAAAAAGAAATAAAATAAAAATGCAAAAACTTTAAAGAATCAAATTCCGTAAAAATTTATACTGAACGCACATACTGGTAGTGTATTGGGACAGCGTACAGTGACTTTGCGTTTATGGCTACTGCGGGACCAACAAAATAGGTCGTGGCACGTTTTAGTAGTAGTTGCCTGGAATGGTTTAGGGAAGGGACGGAAGCCCAACATTAGGATGCCCATACGGACTCCGTACAATTGATATATATGCACTGTCCAGGCAAATTAATGCGATCACGTGCCAAAAGCCCGAATAATCATCTTTTCCAGCGCGGCCCGCTGCGGGACGTGCAGGAAGAGAGAAAGACTATGAGATTCTGGAAGGTACGGACAGGGCTGTGGAGCCAATCAGACTCCTGTGTCGTGGCCATCTGCGCCAGGTTCCTCGGGTGAGGAACCATGGCTTAAACAGCCCGATTGAGGTCGCCTCACATACTCTCGAATGGGTGTAAATCCGGGGAGTCTGGTGGCCATGGGAGAGCGGTAAACACAATCCGGTGCTCTTCGAAATAAGATCGTACATCACGCCCGTACCCTGCCAGCTGTGTAATACATTCTGGTGACCTGCTGGTACGTCATCGTGCAGAGGAAAAACAAATTCCTTGTAGGGGTGGTCTCCAAGGATGCATACTTGTGTTGATCCAGTTTTCCTTTCCATATCGGCTATGTCACGCAGGGAATGCCACGAAAGCATTCCCGAGACCTTAACGGTCCAAACTTGAAGTTCGTGATGTCTGAAGATGGGTGTAATACCGAAACGCGTAACATGTTCTAATAAGAGTGTCAATTTAACATCTCATGACTTTATTGCGAGTGTGCAGCGTTGGTTGACAATTATTAACGTAAAATGATCGCAGGCTTCAGATGGGATTTTATATCCTGTATATCATGCATGGTATACTTTAACCCACGGCGGCATGCGAACAGCTTGCAGACTAGCCAGTTCGGAAAGACTTCCACCCTCAGCCCTAAAGCTAATGATTTTGCCATTTTGGACTTCACATTAATCGCACCGTTACCGTATTACAGTCCGTCCCCGGGTAGCTGAGTGGTCAGCGCGACAGAATGTCAATCCTACGGTCCCGGGTTCGATTCCCGGCTGGGTCAGAGATTTTCTCGGCTCAGGGACTGAGTGTTGTGCTAAACATCATCATTTCATCCCCATCGACGCGCAGGTCGCCGGAGTGGCATCAAATCGAGACACTTGCACCCAACAAACGGTCTACCAGACGGGAGGTCCTAGTCACACGACATTTATTTACCGTATTACAATGACTACACTGCCACAATAAATCACGGATAAACTGCCGGGTCTCAGTATCCAACGGACACTATATTTCGGCAGACGACCACGTTGCCATCATCGGGTGTGCTGATGAATCCTCAGCGCACCTGATTGATGATGGCAACGTTCACTAGTCAGCTACTTCAACATGAAGAACGCCGGGAAAGGTGAATAATGGCAATGGCTCCACTGTTTTCCTCGTCCCCCTGACAAGCTTTAAAACACCCTCCACTGTTAGTGCTGCCCTCCTGCCGTTTGTGAGTGATCATTGCACATTGACTCGAACATAGGCTCACAAGCTGCGACATGTCGCGAATAAAACAGTGACCCGTATATACAGTAAGTTTCCTTTAATTTTCGTTAACAGATTACCGGTTTCGGTCTATAGTGACCGTCATCAGATCTTATAGAAAACAAAGTCCTAAAAGTACTGCAGCCATAGTGGCAGCAGTACATTACGACATTGTTTTTATAAAACAGATCTGATGATGGTCATCACAGATCGAAACTGCTAATCTGTTAACAAAAATTTTGTGAACATAGACTTAAATTAAAGGAAACTTATCGAGCATAGGCGATGGTCACGTTGTGACTGGAACATCTATATTTGACGTAGGAATCACATAATTTTGCTTCGTGAAGCTAGTAACTGGTTGACGCGACTGCAAAAGTGTTAGGGGCTCCTACTCATTATCGGCATATATGTGAACTGTCTGTGTATCCGCACGGTAATACAAATCTTAAAAAGCATTACATAGTAAAATGTGTTCGTGCAAAAACTAAGACTTCAAAACGCACTATTAGCCTAACTGTAAGACAGTTGGAAAACGTTAATTGTAAATAATAAAAATGTGGATAACTCATACGGCAACTGTTGCAGTCGGTGTTTCTTTAATTTCTACCCTCCATTTCCGTTCGCCGGAACTGCAACTGGAAAACGGCGCAAATCAAGATCACCTGATACGCAGTGGATCCCAATGTAAGTCAGTGCTTTAAACGCTCGATGTATCTCGCGAACTTTCGCTAAGCTCCTTGAATACTGAGAACTGATTTTAGGATGGCGTCTGCTGGGCAAATGACTATTTGCGAATGATAGGAAAAATAAAATTCGAATGTAATTTCGCCGAAATTTTGAAACTGGCATCACTCGAAACACTCGTAGCTGGCGGCGTGCTAAACAACGTCCGTGGATGAATGCGGAAAGTGGGCATGCATTTTGCATGTTCCCGCGGGAGTGCGGGGTTTTAGGTGATTGGACACCGCGCCGCACGCTGTCCGTGTCCCCACCAGTTGATTCCCCCTCCCCTCCCGCCTCCCTTGAAGACACCCCCACGCTCAGAGCCCTAATCCGCGAAGCAGCCGTTCTGTCTTCATTAACCCGGGGAGACAGATTGCAGGAGCTTCAATCTGCTAGTTTCCCCGCACCAGAGTTATAGCCCGCACCGAATTTACCGCTGGTGACGTCACCTCGGTCTTTGCACGATCCATCGGATACCTTTCCCGTGTACTATTTATGACCAAGAGCTCCGTATGCCACAATCAGAACTGTAAAAGAATAGACGTAATTTCAGAGCGATGTATTCGGTATTGCCAAGACACATACACGTAACGAAGTACTCGTTACACCTTTCTCTTGTTACTGCACGTCGTAACTAATGTCGGTGGGTTAGCTGCCAAGTGGCGTGCGTTAAAATTTCAACTTTCTCAGGAGAGCAAATCTGAAGTTTTCAGCTAATAATTATTCATTTATTGCGTACATTAGGATGCAACAGCAGCAGCTTGTAAACGTGAAATTTCTATCACAGTGTATATGTCTATAACTGACAGATTTTAAATGCCTCAAAATTAAAACGTTCAGAATCATTACTTTAAACAAATGATTTGGGAAATGGAATATACTGATACAAAAGTTGGTAACCCACTAAGAAAAAAGACAGAACTGTTATTCATTGTCAAGACATACTAACGAAATGAAAAGTGTAAAACACAAAATGAGAATTCTGACAGTGTCATTATTTTGGTGTTACGGTTTTATCAAATCGTTCGACACTGTTTGAAACGTTGACACTACCACACTGTAAGCACGCAAGGGAATACAAAGTACAGTAGGCCCACCATCTTTTTTTTTTTCTTTCTTTTTTTGTGACGAATCTTCTATCAGCAGAGGCTGCCTGAAATTTACGACTAGCAAAGCTCATTGACAGGTGCCCAGCCCTGCTCCAGAAACACGTCCTTTTGACAAATCAAGTTCCTGAAGTTCAACCTTGTCATTCAGTATATATGTGCTCAAAAAGAATTTTTTTTCCGTGTGCTTAATCGTATTTTCATTTTCATCCAGTCGCTTTTATTTCCAGCAGCATTCCTGTTCTTTCATGCATGCTCTTCAAGTCCTTTACCACAAAATTTGAACGTTACATTTCATACACCACAGACGTTGCAGACGTGACTGCCATGAGATTTTTGGACGTACAACGATAGATTGCCATAAGGCTCAGCTATTTCGTCGAATGTGGGCGAAGTATCGTATTAGGACATTTCCTGTTTAGCATCGTCAGCACATTTTTCAGTTTTTGTGATTTACGCCACTTCGTCGCCATGGAGTTACACATAGTCGGTCGCTGTGACCGAGCGGTTCTGGGCGCTTCAGTCTGGAACCGCGCGACCGCTACGGTCGCAGGTTCGAATCCTGCCTCGGGCATGGATGTGTGTGATGTCCTTAGGTTAGTTAGGTTTAAGTAGTTCTAAGTTCTAGGGGACTGATGACATCAGATGTTAAGTCCCATAGTGCTCAGAGCCATTTGAACCGTTTTTTCGATTACACATAAACACCTTTTTGCTACACTGTCAAGTTGTGAGTAAAACTGTGCTCTTGAAAGCGTCATTGGAGTCGGATCTCTTTCCGGAACAAATTTTTCTCTTTATCACGCGGATGAACAGTCACTGTGCCTATACTGGCGTCAATGAAGTAGCCAGAGTTGAATTCTCATCACCTTCCCGTCTAAGCGCTCTCTCTCTCTCTCTCTCTCTCTCTCTCTCTCTCTCTCTCTCTCTCTCTCTCTCTCTCGTCCATGATGCAGATTTTCTTGACCGGTTCACCAGCTTATACTTTCGACAGACGGTGACAGATACTGGGATACGATGGTGGCTAAAGTCCTTGTTTGGACACTTGAATTCGATACCTCCTCGCCCACGCCCAGAGCTCTACGGAACGCCCTTCTCCCTGCTTCTCTCCACGTTTGGTGCAGGGAAAGCGGATCTGTTCGATCTAGTTCTCGCCTACCAAAGAAAGCGTAAGCTGGTAGTTAGGAGAAATTCTACGCGACACGTTCTCTTAGCGTCTACCGATGTCAGAAAGCTGGACCTCGGCTAACACCACTGCGATTCCATGCACGGTATCATCCTTCAGTTCTCGGTTCGTGAGCGCACTTTTGTCCTTCAATTGCAAAATTAATTTCACCTCTGAAGTGGAACGTACGGGGTTCCTCACGTACGACGCAAGTTGTGTGTGTGGCGCTGCACTTCACTGTGCTGTGCCCGAAGGATCAAAATGTGTTCCTTGCGTTGAACTACTGCAAGAACAGATTCGTATGTGGAATGTCGGCTTGCCGCCAAATAAAACTTTGCCTGTGTACGCGTTTCCAGTGATTGGACGATATGTAGAATTTCAAGAGACTGCATCCGTGTTAGGTAAACAAAGGTCCAGGGAAGCTAGTGTTTTAACTGAGAGTAAACTAGACGAGTTAATAGTGGCCTAGGAAAGAAATCCGACAAATTCATTGTGCCATTTAGCACTTCATACAGTTTTGTCAGTAGTAGCCGGCCGTTGTGACCGAGCGGTTCTAGGCGCTTCAATCGGGCATGGATGTTTGTGATGTCCTTAGGTTAGTTAGGTTTAAGTAGGTCTAAGTTCTAGGGAACTGATGACCTCAGCAGTTAAGTCTCATAGTGTCCAGAGCCATTTGAACCATTTGTCAGTACGTAGTATATGCTTACACAGCAACGTGCAAATTCAGACTGAAACCCTGCAAAGTAGCGGCAGCGCGTCGACTGACCTATTCAGCTACAATTGTTCGGTCGGTTACAGTACTCCAACGAGCTATTGCAATATGTTTGTGATGGAGCTGTTTATTCTGAAATACTCTCTTTTTATGTGATGAAGTATGGCTGCATGTATCCACGTACAGTATTATGGTGCGCAGTTTTCCAACACGAGTCACTGGACCTCTTTTTCTGCTCCAAGCAAATCGGAAAGTGAGAAATATACAGCAACCCTCTATCAGTGAACTAACAATTAACTACACCAAGCAAGATAACGCAACAACACTCAGAGCCAAAGGATCTGTACTAACAGTATTAAGAGGGGTTTTTAGATAATAGGAAATTTGGGGAAATAGGGCGATGTACGATCAACGTCCCCATCATGCACAGACGGATACAGTCAACTCCGACACTGATATCGAGCAACAGCATCTGACATGTTCAGTCGAGGCACTACCATTAAAGGTTATAGTCACACTTGAGTTACTGAATGTAAAGATTGCACTGAAAGCCGTGTACAAGAGGCGTCCAGTAAGTAATGCAACACACATTTTTCTGGAAGCAGATTGGTTTCATTCAGCATACCAATAAACCATGTTGTTCCCTACAATTTTGGCTAGATAGCCTTATTTTTAAACATAATCTCCGTTCAATGCGAAGGCCTTACGCCACCTTACTGGGAGGACCTTTGTGCCCGCCTGGGGCCACACTATTGGTCGACGTCGGAGCCAACGTCTTGGTGCATCAGTAACCTCTCAGTCAAGTGCTGCTTGTCGTGTAGTGAATCCTTCATTGGGCCAAACAGATGGAAGGTTAGATCCGGGCTTTAGAGCGGATGAGGATGGACAGATCAGTGAAGTTTTCTGAGCTCCCCTCGGTGGCACTGACTTGTTAGGGGCCTTTCATTTTTGTGGAGAAAGGGAAGTTTGTTTGAATTTTTGTGCCGACGAGCATGGTCACGTTGTTTCTTCAGATTCTCGAGGGTAGTGCAATACACTTGAGTTGATCGTTGCACTATGAGGGAGAACATCAAACAGAATAACCACTTCAGAGTCCTAGAAGACAGTCACCATGGCTTTACCAGCTGAGAGTGCGGCTTTGGATTTTTCATTCGGAGGAGAGACGGTGTGGCGCCACTCCATAGATTGCCGAAGAGATAAACCCATATTTCATCGCCTGTGATGATTATCGAATAAAAATTGCCGTGATCAGCCTCATAATGCGCAAGCATTTCCGCACAGATGGTCTTCCGTTGCTGGATACGGTCTTGTGTTACACGAAGTGGACGAGTGTGCCAGCACTACCAACGGACGTACAGCTGAGCAGCGATGTATTTGATTGTGATCTGTGGATAAACTCGAATGAGAGTGTCCGCACGTTCCACAATTTCAGGGATCACAACTGTCTGCGGCTGCCCAGGCACGTGGGAGATATGACAAGTTTCTGCGAACTTGTTGCGATGATGAGAGGTGCCTCGCTCAACGACTCTTCGTGCTTTTGTCCACGGTCAGGTCTCCGTCGACATTCTGCAAGTTCCTGTGAGTATCTGCGATGCTCTGGTTTTCCGCCAAAAGGAACTCAATGACGGCTCTCGCTTGGAACGCACGTCCGTTACAGGCGCCATTTTGAAGGCTGTGTATAGTTCGCCACTTATCGGAACTATCGGGTCTGAAACCGGAATATTCCATGACTTTCCAAAACAAATTTCGCGTTTTTTCAGTCTCACCTGGCCAAGAAAAAAGTGTGTTGCATTACTTATTAAACGCCTCTCGTATAATAGTACTGAAAGAAAGTTACTGATTTTATGCTTGCGCCGAGTGCCAGGTATAAATTAACTGCACTTATGTTGAGTATTTAGTCTCCAATATAGAACTGCCTTCCTTATTTTTTTTACAGCTATGTATTTGTCATTCAATCCTATGTCGGACAGAGTCTTTTATTTGTAGCAAAGTGACTGTGTAATATTATTAATAGAATCTACATTATAAGTCTCTTCTTGAATATTGAACCTCGTTCTCTTTTGGCAAGCGTGTCTTAATCTGTCCTCAGGGCCCGTAGCGATGACTCACGTAGCAGCAATCTCCGGGCGCTAATGACCATAGCAGTTTTGCGCCCCAAAAAAAAAAAAAAAAAAAAAAAAACTCACGGAGCATGCCAGTAATGTGATCTGTTTCGCCTGTATCCTGTCGCATAGACGTGGTGGAGTGCGTCGCACCCATCGTGGCGTAAATCCTTATCGTGATATTCGTGGGAGGATGATTGTGTTAAATGAGAAGCGCACAGTGTATTCCATTTTGAGTTACGAATTATTATTCACTTAGATTCTCGACATGAATTGTTGATGCACAGAACTACTAGACCCGATTACATCATCTTTGTCAAACCCATTAGACACTTCAGAGAACATTGAAATCAAAGCAGTACTTCGCCTATTATTCATTTGTCATGCTCGCGCCTTTTGTTTTGCAGCCTTGACTTGATTTTTAAAGTCTTCAAGTTTTGTTAAATCTCGGCACACAAACCCGACCGTGACCGTACGCCATTACCATTGCCATGCTCTTCCATACCTCTGCGACGCGCAAAGATGATGTAATCGGGTCTAGTAGTTCGGTACATCAACAGATCGTGTCGAGAACCTAAGTGAATAATAAAAAAAAATGTGACAACGAGTCACAGTGTCACCAGAAATGAATTAGCTGTGATCCCCACGTTCCGACCAAGCTTTCCGGCAGATTTTTGTTGGTTTTCAGATAACTACTGGAACTAGTAACTTCCTCACATTTATTTACAATACGGAACCTACTCTCCCCCACCACTAGACGGCCTGGTATTGGCTGATAAGAACATCAACTCTATAATGAGCAGGATATAAACACGCAGCTCTACTCCATGGAGTAGAGAATGAAAAGTGCAAAAATAAATAAATAAGTAAATAAATAACTGCATGTTCGTCCATCTATGGAAATAAAGACAGCAGCACATGTGGGTGGTACCGATTCGCCAAATCTTTGGTAGGTTTACATCTACATACTTAACCCACGATCCACCTTACGGTGGCGCATGGTATCCTCTATCACTACTATTTAGTCATTCCCTTTCCTGTTCAATTCGCAGATATAGCGAGAGAAATGCGACTGTCTATATACCTCCGTATGGGCCCCGATTTCTAGTATCTTATCGCCGTGGTCCTTACGCGAGATTTATGTCGGCGGCAATAGCAACGTTCTGCGGTCATCTTCAAATGCCGCTCCTCTACTTTGTTTTTTTCAGTAGTGTTCCTCGAAAGGGACGTCGGCCTCCCTTCAGGAATTCCCATTTGAGTTACCGAAGCAACTCCGTAATACTTGCATGTTGTTCGAAATTATCGGAGACAAATGTAGCATCCCGCCTCTGAATTAGCTCAATGTCTTCCTTTAATCGGACCTGGTGTGGCTCCCAGACACTCGTGCAATACTCAGGAATAGGCCACTCTAGCGTCCCATGCGCGGTCTTCTTACCAAATGAACCGCTGTTTCCTAAAATTCTCCCTACCACGGTTCTCACACGCTCGTTCCATTTGATATCGCTCTGAAACGCTACGCACAGATATTTAAACGACGTGTGTCAAGCAGGGCAGTACTAATGTTGTATCGGAACATTTCGGATTTGTTTTTCCTACTCACGCGCAATAACGTGCATTTTTCTGCGCTTAGAACCAACCGCCGTCATCTTGTATCATCCTACTGTCGCTCATCTTCGATAGATTTCCTTACACCGCAGCAGCATCATCAGCAACCAACCGCAGATTGCTGCGCACCCTGTACGTCTGGTCATTTATGTGCGTAGAAAATAACAGCTGTCATACCACACTTCCCTGGGGTATGCGGCACCATATGCCTGCACAAGTCACATAATTTTCGTAGATTTCTGACAGGTGACTCGTGGGCGCTGAGCTGGCACCCGATAGCGCCCCAGATGTGTTACACCAGGTTCGTATCAGGTAAATTTGGTGGCCAAAACATTAACGTGAGTTAGCTATCATGCTCGTCCAACCACTACAGCACAATTATCGACGTATGATACGGACCTTTACCTTGCTAGAAGATACCGCCGGCAAGTATATAAAGCATGAGGCGATGCAGGTGGACCGGCCGCTGTGGTCGAGCGGTTCTAGGAGCTTCAGTTTGAGACCGCGCGACCGCTACGGTCGCAGGTTCGAATCCTGTCTCGGGCATGGATGTGTGTGATGTCCGTAGGTTAGTTAGGTTCAAGTAGGTCTAAGTTCTAGGGGACTATAGTGCTCAGCCATTTGAACCATTTGTAATGAAACATAAATTCAATCTTCTGTTTAAATCATTGACCAGTGTTCAGTGACTTTTGTGCCACACTGTATACGTCTTACGAGTTAAGATTGTAAAAATGAGGAGAATTACATTACATTTTTAAAAATATTTGCACTTGTTGGTTTTGCCTTCTGTGGACATTTGATATTTCAGTTTAGACTTTCATAACACTATTCAAAACATAAATTGTTGCGAAAATGAAGTGAGCTTAATATTGTTCATTTGGTGTCAAATGGATTTTAAACTGATATCAACATCTGCCTATAAGCTCTGGTTTTCGAAGTGCAGCCATTACTTGTACTTACGCCTCTTTCACTAAACACTGGACTCCTGTTCATAAGCGGTTGACAAGTGTCCGGGCAGGTCGCGATTCTCATAGCATGGTATAATTGCGTGATCCAGTTCATGGCTTGCACGTGTTCGTCATCTGACCGGTAGGGCCCAGATAAGAGTCTTCAGTAACTGAGTCGTGTTTTTGTGCCTGTGTATGTTAGGACTGTGCCGTTCGTCTCGATGACTGCATATCCGGACGCAGCCATGGACTTGGTTTAACAAGAAATGTGATAGATAAGTCACAGTTGCAAAATACTAACGCGAATGCTTTGCAGACGAATGTAAACACTGATAGAAGCCAACCTCGGGGAAGATCAATTTGGATTCCGTAGAAATGTTGGAACACGTGAGACAATACTGACCCTACGACATATCTTAGAAGGTAGATTAAGGAAAGGCAAACCTACGTTTCTAGCATTTGTAGACTTAGAGAAAGCTTTTGACAATGTTGATTGGAATACTCTCTTTCAAATTCTGAAGGTGGCACGGGTAAAATACAGGGAGCGAAAGGCTATTTACAATTTGTACAGAAACGAGATGGCAGTTACGAGAGTCGAGGGGCATGAAAGGGAAGCAGTGGTTGGGAAGGGAGTGAGACAGGGTTGTAGCCTATCCCCGATGTTATTCAATATGTATATTGAGCAAGCAGTAAAGGAAACAAAAGAAAAATTTGGAGTAGGTATTAAAATCCATGGAGAAGAAATAAAAACTTTGAGGTTCGCAGATGGCATTGTTATTCTGTCAGAGACAGCAAAGGACTTGGAAGAGCAGTTCAACGGAATGGACAGTGTCTTGAAAAGAGGGTATAAGATGAACATCAACAAAAGCAAAACGAGGATAATGGAATGTAGTCGAATTAAGTCGGGTGATGCTAAGGGAACTGGATTAGGAAATGAGACGCTTAAAGTAGGAAATGTGTTTTGCTATTTGGGGAGCAAAATAACTGATGATGGTCGAAGTAGAGAGGATATAAGATGTAGACTGGCAATGGCAAGGACAGCGTTTCTGAAGAAGAGAAATTTGTTAACATCGAGTATAGATTTAAGTGTCAGGAAGCCGTTTCTGAAAGTATTTGTATGGAGTGTAGCCATGTATGGAAGTGAAACATGGACGTTAACTAGTTTGGACAAGAAGAGAATAGAAGCTTTCGAAATTTGGTGCTACAGAAGAATGCTGAAGATTAGATGGGTAGATCATATAACTAATGAGGAAGTATTGAATAGAATTGGGGCGAAGAGGAGCTTGTGGCACAAGTTGACTAGAAGAAGGGATCGGTTGGTAGGACATGTTCTGAGACTTTGAGGGATCACCAATTTAGTATTGGAGGGCAGCGTGGAGGGTAAAAATCGTAGAGGGAGACAAAGAGATGAATACAGTAAGCAGATTCAGAAGGATGTAGGCTGCAGTAGGTACTGGGAGATGAAGAAGCTTGCACAGGATAGAGTAGCATGGAGAGCTGCATCAAACCAGTCTCAGGACTGAAGACCACAACAACAGATTCGCGATCCCATGCGGATGATGCTGTGCTCACTGTAGTCATAATTAACGATGGCGATGTCGACATGGGAACAACTAGGAATCATCTGGTGTGTTCTGAACAGTGTGCCCCGAAAAACTCGTGCCTGCACAGCCATTGCATTCTGTCTGCTGACAGACCACAACACGCCGCCTTCCCTGTTTTACAGGACTGACGAGCCACCGACCGCTACGTTCTGTGATGACACGTGGACGTCCAGCACCTTATCAGCTAATCTTGGTTTCATCGAGCTTAACTCTCTATTGTAGTACCCTCGAGAATCTGAAGAAGCACCTTCACCGTGTTCGTCTGCACAAAAATTCAAACGAACTTCTCTTTCTATAGATGCTCACGACGGTAGCTCGCTAACACTATTCACCTTCGACATTTCCGCGATGCTCGTTTCCAGATGCCAGGCTATGACAATGTCAGATATCGCAGTGGATTTTCCAGTTTTCAGCTCGTATGGTTGCTAGAATGATTCACAATTTGCGTTTCGCTTATATACACTTTCTTTACACTGTCATACACCTGTAACGCCACTAGGTGGTACTCATCATACCGGAGGGTGGTGGCTTGCTTTGGTTCAAGTCTGTCTACACGTAATGAGTTGCGAGATTCATCTCTGTGGCTGCTTGTGACAGATGACAAGATACAAACAGTATTGATTTGCTGAAATTACTAAAATTTTAACAGCAAGAGGGAAACCTTTGTCACTGAATCTGAATAGCTTTACGAGGTGTGTTCTATAAGAAATAAAGCGTTTTTTCTGAAAGCAGGCTGGTTTTATCCAGGATTCCAATACGCCATGTTATTCCGTACTATTTTTACTGCAAAACCCTATTTTGCAACATAATCTCCGTTCAACGTGTCTGCCTTAAGCCACATTACTCGAGGAGCTTGTATGCCCGGATGGCCCACATTGTACTACTGCACTAGTCGACGTCGGAGCTAACGTCTTGTTTTATACATAAACTCATCATCCATGTACTCCTTCCCGTGGAGTGAATACTCCACGAAGCCATGTGGATGGAAGTCTGAAGTGCGAGATCCGGTCTGCAGCGCGGATGAGGAAGAACAGTCCTTTGAGTGCCCCAACTGGTGGACGAATCTATGAGCAGTAACAACAGAGACATCCAGTTTAGTGCCAAGGTGTTTGGTTGTGCCGGCCGGAGTGCCGAGCGGTTCTAGGCGCTACAGTCTGGAACCGCACAACCGCTACGGTCGCAGGTTCGAATCCTGCCTCGGGTTCGGATGTGTGTGATATCCTCAGGTTAGTTAGGTTTAAGTAGTTCTAAGTTCTAGGGGACTGATGACCTCAGAAGTTACGTCCCATAGT
The DNA here is from genome assembly GCF_023898315.1 of Schistocerca nitens. Classification (NCBI taxonomy): domain Eukaryota; kingdom Metazoa; phylum Arthropoda; class Insecta; order Orthoptera; family Acrididae; genus Schistocerca; species Schistocerca nitens. Next base: position 393,647,680 of record NC_064622.1, on the reverse strand, counting down.
GCTCAGAGCCATTTGAGCCATTTTTGTTTGGTTGTGATCGGTCGATCTCCTCGAATGAGTGTGTTCAAAATGGTTCAAATGGCTCTGAGCACTACGGGACTTAACGTCTGAGGTCATCAGTCCCATAGAACAGAACTACTTAAACATAACTAACCTAAGGACGTCACACACATCCATGCCCGAGGCAGGATTTGAACCTGCGACGGTAGCGGCCGCGCAGTTGCGGACTGTAGCGCCTAGAACCGCTCGGCCACGAATGAGTGTGTCGGCACGTTCCAACATTGTGGGAGTCACAGCTATGTGCAGCCGGCATGCGAGAGATCGGACATGTTTGTTTGAGCTTATTGCGATGATGACACACGCCTCGCCCAGCGGCTCACCGTGCTTTTCTTCACTGCCAGGTCTCGTAGACATTCTGTAAGAGCCTATGAATACCTGCATTGCTCTGATTTTCGGCCGAAAGAAACTGATAGCTCTTTGCTTAGAACGCCCTTCCGTTACGGACGTCATTTTGAAGGCTATGTATACTGCCACCACGAATCCTAACTGCGTGAATCTGAAGGGACTGAAGCGGGAATATTCCAGGATGTCTCACAACAGATTGCGCATTTTTCCAACCGAAACAGACCGATAAAAAGGTGTTGCGTTACTTATTGAAAGCCTCTTGTAAGTTGCTATCCATTTCGTTCGAAGTTCGTGAGTCTTACCCTATTAAAAATTTATTTGTGTCCGTCGTGAAACATATTACCTGCTAAATAGATAACTCATTAGCAATGTTATTTAATAGTTACGGTAAATATCGCCCATCCCTACTCACTCGTCCAAGCTTAGATCTGACAGTTCCTCTCTGTTACTTTCCAAACTTCTCACAATCTCTTCTGCAAACTTTGCTTGACCGCCACTCCCAGGGGAGAGAATATTGGGTTTTGGTGGCGGGCTGTGGTGATAGGATGCTGGAGACACACACACACACACACACACAAACCCGAGCGTTTTTTGTTCTTTCGAGAGTGAGTCTTTTACTGCGCAGCGGTATTCCAGGGGACTCCACACTACAATAAGCAGCGTGAACGATTCGTTCTAGAAAAATGATTCTAGGAATCCAATCCTCAGTCCAGGGGACTCTGCAGTTCATTTTTTTAAATGTTTTGTTATTAGCTTTTGGAAATCACCCATACAGTCAGCCTGAAACTGTTAAAATGAAAATTGTGACAAGTCACGTACGGCAGTAATAAAAAATTAAATTGTTTTTACTTGGTATTGTCATGATCGAAACTAATTAAAATAAATTCATCGATATTTAAGTGAAGGTTGGTAACACGCAGCATAATTATTCTTGTACTGCATAAAAAAGCTAATGACCTGCGCAGCCCATTCGGTAGCAGGTAACAGGGGAAACATTCATTTCTGCACTGGAGAGAGTCAGACCATTGCTGTCTGAATTGATTAACTCCTTATTCAATATCGTAGTAGTATTCCAGATGCCGTCAGCTGCTTCCACATGAAAAAGAAAGAATGCGTTCTTACTGACGTACCTGCTTTAGTAAGTTTGTGCACTCTGCCTTGTGTTATTGGATTTTCGTAAAATATGTATACAGGGTGGTTATAAGCAAACAAAAATAACATAAAGACGTAGTACTGTAGGAAGTTTTAAACCGGTGGTAATTACGCCTTATCAGGTTGGTATATAATGCAACGGCAAACAGAACAAACAAAATAATCAAACTAGTGAATTGTTGAATGCGTGATATATGGGATGTCTTTAAACTGTAGTTTCCCGAATTGTCACGACGTTAGCGAAAGAAGAAAGAATATTCGCGTTAAAAACATTTCACAAAAGTGGTGCTACTGCGATTGTTCGTGAATGGGAAAGACGCTGTAGATCAAAACCACCGTCTAGACAAACAGTGTAAGACATACGAGACAGATATGGAGAACTTTGATCTGTTACGGACGCACCAAGGTCTGGCCGTGTAACAGCACTCACAGCCGAGGAAAACGAATTGCGGGTATGTTTAACTGTGATGTAAAGTCCACGAATATCAACCAGATGATTAGCAACTGAGTTGGATTTATTAAGGTCAGTGCATGAAATGTTACACAAACAGAACTTTGAAGCTCACAATTCACATTTACAACATGGATTACTTGAAGACGATCCAGATCGATGTCTTCAGTTTTGTGCATTGATGCTTGACCAACAGAAACATGATCGTAACTTATTTAATAAAACTGTGTGGTCTGACGAGGTCAATTTTAAGTTTAAGAAGATAAGTTACCAGACGTGACTGCATTTACTGGTATTCTGAGAATCAAGATCTTTTGTTACAGCCACCATTAAATCAACGTATCAGCCAGATATCAGTATTCAGGGGGCAGTATCATCATTTGGGGTACTTCGGCCCATTTTTTTTTAAGGAACAGTGACAGACAGTTTGATCATAAAAAATTATTGTAAGTATTGTTTGTTTTTGTAATGAAACATAAATTCAATATTTTGTTCTATCAGTGCCTAGTGTTCAGTGACTTTTGCGCCACATTGTATACGTGTTACAATTTAAAATTGTAAAAATGTGGAGAGTTACTGTACATTTTTAAAAATATTCGCACTTGTTGGTTTTGCGTTCTGTGAACATTTGTTATTTCAATTTACACTTTTATAACACTATTCAACACAAAAATTGTTGCGAAAATGAATTGAATTTAATATTGTTAATTTGATATCGAGTTGATTTTAAACCGATATCAACATCTGCCTATAAGCTCTGATTTTCGAAGTGCAGCCGTTACTTGCAATTATGCTTATTTCACTAAATACTGGACTCCAATTTATAAGCGGTTGAGAACAGGGTCCGGGCAGGTCGCGATTCTCGTAGCATGGTATAATTGCGAGATCCGGTTCATGACTTGCACGTGTCCGTCATCTGACCAGTAGGGCCCAGATAAGTCTTCAGTACCTGAGTCGTGTTTTGGAGCTTCTGTATGTGAATAATGAGAACTGTGCTGTGAAATACTTCGAGCAGGTACTCTACTATTAACAAACATGTGCGAGAACCGCTTGTAAATGAGTTCACAATGCTGTTGACTTCTTCGATACTTGCAGTGAAATGGAATTTGCTTGAAAGTAATGTTTAACAGGCAATTTTGTAAATAAAAAATGGAGGCAGAGCAAAAAATTGGAATAATGCCTTTTTGACTGCTTGGAGCTTCTGAAGACTTTAGCGAAAGGATCAGATCGATCTGTGTTAACTTACTATCGACGTAAATTCTCGAAGCTCAATTTCGAAAAATTTTACCGGGTGTGATATCGGCCAACAGAATAGGGGCCATTTTAAAGACACTTAGTTTGAATTAGTGCTAAGAAACAAGGAGAAAACAGCGCGGAAATCGTGTAAGAATATTTCGAAAGCGTTTCATGAAAACTTCTAAAGCGTGTGAAGTCCAGAAAACAATCCCATTTGACTTCACTGCAACACGTTGTTCTTTTGTCCTTCGTTTCTGCAGCAACAGTCTGCCTCGTGGGCATTGTGAGTGTGCGTATGTTTGGGTGCCTATGCTGCTCTTTCAGTGTTCGTGGAATTTTATCAGTGAAACTGTGTGCCGGATTTATTATATGGTACATGGGATGAGTCAAGGAAAGAACCGATCGTATCAGTCGGAAACATTCGCTTGTCACTGCGGAAGGCTGTTTGCAACAGTGGCCGAAATGTCGGAGAACATTACGTATTGATAATGCGGTCACATACACTGAAGAGTTCTATTCACAGTACTAGTCCTTGAAGAAGGCATATTCTGGTGAGTTTTGAGATTCGGTAAGGTGAAACGTTCGCATTTTGTTACGCGTAGTCTTACAGCACCAATGTAGACCAAGGAGAAAGAAAAAAATTGTTAGCTTGTGGTAGATCATGTAAGCATGTCTTCAGCACTAAATCGCTTAAAATAGCCAGAAAAAATTATAATGCATTTGGAGTACTAGAATCTGTAAATGCACTAACAATTACATTGAGAAATATAATTACATGCAAAGCTTTGTTCAGTAGTTCAGAAGGGCAAATAGTCCAAATTCTGAGCCCAACTGTAATTTTTTAAGGCTCAAAAGAATTAAAGATATTGAATCCCGGTCTGACCTAAAATTTCAACTTCGCCCATTGATATAAATCAATGCCCGCTAGCAGCTTATTCCTTTAGTTCCCCTGTGTCATACTTCAAAGCGATGTCTATGCTTTCAGACGTGGTGGAAAGAACAGATCACATATGTAAGTTTTTAACCTATTTTGTGCGACAGTCTGTGGTGAAAAAATTTACTGAATATTTAAGGAGCACCGTCCGTCCAGGATTTTTGTGACGTATAACTTTCTATTTGGAACGATATGAATTTGATGTCTGTACAGACGGGACATTTACTATGTGATAACGTATTTCAGTGAAATCTGTTACGGTAGATCGACAAATAGAGTAGAGTAGACACGACCTTCAGGCTAGTTCTGCATCCACACACGCACTCAGAAAGCCACCTTACTGTACGCGGGGGGAGGGGGGTTACTGTGTACAGCTGCTAGTACATTCGCTTTCCTCTTCCAGTCGAAAATGGAGCAATGGAAAAAAGACTATATGACTCCGTACTAGCCCTTGCGTCTTTTAACTTCGTGATCCTTACGAGAAATGTACGTCGGATGCAGTAGAATAGTTCTGCAGTCAGTCGCAAATGTCGGTTTTCTAAACTTTCTTAATAGCGTTTCATGAAAAGAATGTCTATATTCCACCAGGGATTTCCATTTTAGTTCATGGAGCAATTCTGTAATAATCAGGCGTTGATCGAACCTACTGTAACAGCTCCAGCAGAACGTCTCTGAATTGGTTCGATATCTTCTCTTAATCTGACAAATGGGGGCGATCCTAAACACTCGAACAGTACTCAAAAGTGAAGCGCTCAAGTGTTCAGTGCGCTGTCTCATTTATAGCTGACTAGCACCTTCGAAGAATTTTCCCAATGAACCGAAGTGGGCCATTCATCTTCCCTACAACAGAACTTAATTGTTCGTTCCATTTAATGTCTCTTCGCAAGTTACGCATGGATATTTGACACAGTGCACCACTACTAGTGTATTCGAACCTTACAGGATTGTTTTTGCTACTCTCATGTATTAACTTACATTCTTCCTCAATCATCACACCAAATAGAAACACTGTTAAAGTCATCTAGTATTCTTTTGCAGTTACTCAACGACGGTCCTTGTGGATTACTTATTCTTGTATTTCAAACGGTAGGTTAAATTCCTACTCGACGCATCTACATCTCTGCTATCCACAATAAAGCGCCCGGCAGTGGGTTCAATGAACCACCTTCATGCTGTCTCTACCGTTCCACTCTCGAACGGCAAGTGGGAAAAACTAGCACTTAAATTTTTCTGTGCGAGCCCTGATTTCTCTTATTTTATCGTGATGATCATTTCCCCCTATGTAGGTGGGTGCCAACAGAATGTTTTCGCAATCGAGGAGAAAACTGGTGATTGAAATTCCATGAGAAGATCCCGTCACAACGAAAAACGCCTTTGTTTTAATGATTGCCACTCCAATTCACGTATCATGTCTGTGACACTATCTCCCCTATTTTGCGATAATACAAAACGAGCTGCCCTTCTTTGTACTTTTTCGATGTGATTCGTCAGTCCCATCTGATGCGGATCCCACACCGTACAGCAATACTCGAGAATAGGGCGGACAAGCGTGGTGTAAGCAGTCTCTTTAGTAGACCTGTTGCACCTTCTAAGTGTTCTGCCAATGAATCGCAGTCTTTCATTTGCTCTACCCACAATATTATCTATGTGATCGTTCCAATGTAGGTTATTTGTAATTGTAATCCCTAAGTATTTAGTTGAATTTACAGCCCGCAGATTTGTGTGACTTATTGCGTAATCGAAATTTATGGGATTTCTTTTAGTACTCATGTGAATACCTTCACACTTTCCATTATTCAGGGTCAATTTCCACTTTTTGCACCATATAGATATCTTAGCTAAATCATTTTGCAAGTCGTTTTGATCCCTGTGAGTAACATAATATCTATTAGTGATGTAATATGTGGGAACTATGGACAGTGAGCAGGGAAAAAGTACAGATGAAATAAGGTAATACTGTACGAGAATTAATATCAAAGTGGAGTTTTTTAAGGGAGAGAACCCTTTTTAAGTCCAGTTTGAGCACTGATCGAAGAGACGTTTTGTCTGTTGAACTTTTATTCGAGAGGACAGGGTTCAAATCACCGTAGTGCCATATAGCTTTATTACATTTGTTCATTATGGATGTTGTGATAACTGTATTAATTGAATACAAATACACACAACTGCGACCAGCCCTAAGGAATAGTTTATTTTTGGAGATTGATTTTCGAGACATTTAGGCTGCACGACCTAGTGAAATTATTATTGAAAAGACCCGAAAACTGTTTATGGAAACAAACAAATATTTCGTGACTGGTCCCAGATGCTCATCCATATTCAGTTGCCGTCGGTGTTCCAAAAATCGGTTCAGGCGAAGTCTGAGATAGACCGCTACATCAATGCTTCTCTATTTTATCCAATATGAACCTTTAACCGATGTTCAGTGATCTCCATCTTTATGATATGTTAAATTCTAACCCCTCTCGTCGTTCCGTCCTGACTGTATCCACACATTCAGCTATCCAGTTGTACCTGCCATGAACTCACTTGATAAATAGCACTAGATATCGGAACACGGTACTAGATCTTAGCCAATGTTGTCCCAGTTGAGTAATCTGAACTGACATTTCTGCAGCTGACTATAGGCTGTGGCAATTCTGAAGCTTGGCGCCTAAGCCCATGTTATTAGTACGCTTACGCTGTGGAGTACCATTTCCCTCTGCAACTTGCCAATATGTGTGTGTGTGTGTGTGTGTGTGTGTGTGTGTGTGTGTGTGTGTGTGTGTGTGTGTGTGTGTGTTTTGCGGCGAACTGGCGGTCGTTAGCACCAGGACGCGTAACAAGGCTGGTTGCTAATCCAGTCATAGCCTAATGATGTCAACACATATTTGCCCCAGAAACAACAAGAGGCAAATCGAATTGCAGAGTAATTAAATTTGCACAGCCGTTATGTCCTGTGCGATAACTTCGCCAGCAGCGGAGCTGATTGGTCTGTGACAACGTCACGTTCAGTCTTGTCAAAACAGCATAGCAAACAGCTATCTATGTGGCCGAGAGCTGATCTTTCTTCCTGTAACCGACGGTACACTTAAATTCGCTGTTCTGCTTGTCTTTATCGTGGAAAATACTATACGCATTGATGTTGCGAACGTTATCAACGCTTAGTGACAAGCGACATAGGAATAATTTTTATTATTGCGTACATATCGATGGCTGTATGGTACAGTCAAACCGCTTAAAACTGGAGTAGGATTAAGAACAAACAAATCAGACGAAACTGATAATAGTGAAAAGGAAATATCCGTGTTCCAAGCGTGAATGTTCGAAAAGTTACACGAACAGTAGTGAAATAATCAGCTATTCAAGACGCAAGAGTACAACAGGGATACACAGAAGGAGAAATCGTATTTTTCAGTGAGGGCGGACAAAAACTGATTTGAATTTCAGGAAGATGTTCGTCAAATTGTCCGTATGGAGCACAGAATCGTATAACAGTGAGCCACCGTTGAATTATCAGAAGAAAGCGCTTCGTGTGCTGATGGAGCACGTTGGGAACGTTCCTTGATAACTACTTGAAGAGACACTCTTCCCTTTTTATTATTTTCAACTTTAGGTGCTAGAGATTTGGGAATCAAACGGCTCAGTCTTCTTGCAAATACAGCTAAATTTTTATTGGTATGCACGAGTCTGACGACAGAAGTTCGGTTCTGATATAGGTAGCATATAACCTTGAAAGTAAACAACACAGGTAAACGGCTAAAGAAGAGAGAGAAAAAAGTTTATGAAAGATACCTATTTTCCTCCGTGAGACATAAGACTTCGCAGCATTTGTATTTTGGTGCTACAGAGCACATGTGGAGGGAGGTGAAGCACGAAATAGATGCAGTGATAGAAAATAAATAAAAGGGAGCGTTATGTGGAAGCCGTCACGAGAAGTAGAGGATACTAAGACGTAAGTTGACGTACCTGGATGTACAGGTACGTTGACGGAAGAGAGAGCTGTATATTAGAAAAGTTAGAACAGAAGGCAGACATTAGAACATAATCACTTTTGTTGATGGAATTAGATGCGACAGATACGGAAAAGTGAAATGATCAACTGGGACGTGATATGTTCTACCGGGACATGAAGCGATCAGGCGGATAGTGAAGTGACTAGGCGCAAGATAGAAAGATCTGGAGCCGAAAGACAAGGGACTTCGTAAAATTATTCCTACTTTATTCAGCGTGTTTTCTAATCAGGTTACCTACTATCCTGTACATTAGTCGAAATCATGCATGGGGGTAATTCATGCTAACTTTTACTGGTATGTGAATCCGATACCTACGTTGGCTTATTTTGATCTCCATTCAGAAATCGGCTGTATATACCAGACATTCGCCAGTACAGTTCTACAAAAAAAAAAAAAAAAAAAGCTTCTGCACGCTCAATTAAAGTTTCAGTTCTTACATTAATCCTTATTTCCCGTACTTTCTTGACGTGTATACTGATTGTTCTCGATATTAACAGACATCAGCAGTAAAATCTGAATTTGTCACCAAGGAATTTCATCTGGGCCCCTTACTGTTCAGTTTTTATTGCGGAATCTATAGCTATTAGAAATGGTCACACATTTGGTCGTCAAGCGTGTTTCCAGAATGTACTGATAGTATCAGACGCAAAAGCGTGTTGCAATCTTTTTATAAACCAAAGGGGAACTGTAAATTGAATATTCAAATACTGGAAATTATAAGAGAATTATTCAAAAATAAGCGAGAAAGTTTGAGAATCTCCTTCGTCTTACGGCCCAACTCGTAGGATTGGTTTACAATGACGAGGTCAACAAGTTGACGGAGGAGGCCATTGTTCAAGTCTTGTAATAAACGTGCCGGCCGGAGTGATCGTGCGGTTCTAGACGCTACAGTCTGGAGCCGAGCGACCGCTGCGGTCTCGAGTTCGAATCCTGCCTCGGGCATGGATGTGTGTGATGTCCTTAGGTTGGTTAGGTTTAATTAGTTCTAAGTTTTAGGCGACTGATGACCTCAGCAGTTAAGTCGCGTAGTGCTCAGACCCATTTGAGCCATTTGTAATAAACGTCAGTCTCCCATGTTCCGGTGTCACGTTATCTGTACGAACACTAGGAAAGGAAGAATGGGCAGAGTATTCGCGCCTTCATCTGCCTCATAGCTCAATACTGCGCTGCGACCCAACCGCAGCTGGCTCTCTGGCTTTGGAAATTTCAGAAGAGTAGGAAGCCGAGAACTGTCTTGGTACGAATGCGTACTAACCATGGTTCAACTCCTTCGCTCTGCCATCGGATAGGCGTGAATGATAACTCTTTCTACAACTGTCAGAAAAGGAGGAGATGTAAATCATTTGCTGTTTCCTGCCGTTTCTGCAAAACCTTGTACAGTAGCAGGTGTTTCTTCCAATAAGTTTTTTTTTCGTTTCATGAAGATACTTAGATATACAAAATTATATCTATATGTGGTCGCATAAACATTCTAAACTCAAAGCGTATAGCGCCCCCACACGAATTGTTTCTATGTGGACACACTAAAATGTTAAACCATTGTTCTCACTGTTTACATTGCGAATCCTCTGTATACACGATTTTTATTTCTACGAAGCTGATGGCATTTTGTTCAATAAGGCAAGGCCAAAAAAACTGAGAATTCGTTTAAAGTTTGTCCGTCCTCCTTTCTACAGCTTGCTCTTGTCCTCCTGCAGTAATTAATTGTCTCTTCAGCATGTGTTTTGTTAGAGTATTACCTGTTAACAGTTCTGCCAGTGTTTCAAATCCGACTGCAGTATATGTGGGTGTCGGGTAGCTGTGGAGTGTGAAGGAACATGTGCCCCGTTACAACAGGAAGCCAGCCGGTGTGTTTACGCCGACGGTCCGCCGCCACCGGCTACTGCTGCGTGCGAACAGCGATTCCCCAACACGCCTGTTGAGTAATCGCTAATGGCCTCAGCGAGGAAAGCACACGCCTCAAAAATAGATATACACTGCATTGTCGTCTTTTTCAATTTATTTCACAAATAGTTCTAACGACTGCTCCCACATTGTGAACGGACGCGAAATACCTTTTTTTTTAAGGTTACCTTCAAAACTCCGTCATATTTGCAATCCCAACGAAGAATTATTAACCGCTTCTAACTTCTAAGAACCACTATTGGTGTTGCGACCTAACACAGTTGTTACGGCGCTGGAAGTTGTCGTCAGGTAGTCATAAAGTCCTAATTATCACCACAAGAAATTGACGTATATAATTTTTTGTTTGCTGTCACAATGGCTGATGAAAAGTAACCGTACATCCCTGAGTATTGCGGAATTGACCACTACAGGTCACGAGAGGCGCATCTGTCAGTATAAAAGAAGGCGGGGAGTGTTGTACGATCAGGAGAGAAGCAGTAACAGCAGATTGGGTCAGTCAGGAGATCTGAGTGACTTCGAACGTGGACTAGCCATTCTTCAACAGGCCAGTAAAATAGCAGGTCCACCAGCGACCTTTCAACCCTTCTAAAGGTGCTCAAGTCGACTGTTCGTGATGAATGTGGAGTGAAGAGTATATGTCTCCAGTCCTGGCACACACTATAGTACCATAGCAAGCCAGTAGAGGAGCCCAAACATAATGGCGCAAACTGTTATAACCTGGCAAAGCTTCACTCTTCTGTAGGTTCTTTGATTGGTATGGAACATGGCTGGTCGGAATTACAGCATATGAAACATTGGTTCACTTAATTACAAGAATGATAAAAAGATTTAGTTAGCTTTGTACAATCTATTGTCGCAGGAATGAGCCGATAATATCCCCAACTGACTTTGAATAGCAAAACATCCCTTGCTGTACACATTCACAAAATCTTCTCTTGAAGATCTACAAAAGTACAGTTTCATCTGAGACTTGAACAGCATCGGTGTCGTAACCAGATGATGTTGACTGCTTTATCGGAGATAGGAACTGGGTGAGTCCATGCCCACTCAATACAGACCTCTGTGTGATGGCCCTGTGGTGCTGAGAGTGAGATCGTGTTTCCAGGAGCGCTTCCCATTCGTCGTTGCGGATTTCAGCGAGACGTCGCTAATGTCTGTGGTATTGACGAGCGTTGCTGATTTTGGTGTGGCACCGCGATCTTTGGGTGATACCAAACATGCCATCGATAAAGTGGAATATCGTACTGTAATTCGTTTACTAATTTTGAGAGAGAACGTTGCAACATTCCAAACTGCATTGGTGTATGGCAATAATGCACTTGTATGTGACACAGTGGTAGATAGCAAAGACGCTTTCAGTATGGTCGAAGAGATCTGAATGACGTAGAGCGAAGTGGCTGACCGTTGCTGTGTAAACATCGGGCTATCTCAAGAGAAGTAGGGACCCTAGTGGTCTAAGATTGGTGTGCACGACCGAGGCGGTGCTGGAAGAAGTGGAATGGCAGGCAGAAACAGAAATGGTGCAGCTGTGCCAGGCCAATCCGGTTGACGTCTCTAGCGCCTTGATCACTACGGAGCGCCTTGATCACTACGGATGAGTGCTTGGCTATATCACTATGACCCAGACACAAATGAGTAAAGGAAGACTCAACCGTCATTGGGCAGGTTGATGTTGAGCAGGTTCTAGGACTGCAGTGCTATGGTACTAGCAGATTACGTTTGCAGGGGTAAACTGTCACGGGAGCGCAGGATAAGGTGCCCTATTTTCGGATGGTGACCTAATCCCAGGTAGGTGGGATTTGCTCCCTGGAGAGGGCTGCCGATGCGGAAACTAGCCGAAATCCTTGTGATTCCACCTTCTCAGTGTACTACTAACTACCAAGCGCACCAGTGTCGGTCTGTGCTCGCAGTTGATCTTTTCCCTTGATATCTTACGTTTGACTGTAGTATTTTATAGACTGAACGTAAGCATCACTGCTACATGGTAAGTAGTTTGATACTTTAGACTTATTTATTAGTGGTGTTTCGTATTTAATGGAACTTGAGTAGCTTTTTATCGCAATAATTCATTACACGTTTCTGTAGCGCAGCCACGTTTGTCAAGCGGTAAAGGTGACAATATCGGTTACTGCTAGGGTACCTAATTTCGACCATCTGACAATTGCGCTTCGTTATAGACTTCACTTTTTATTTCGTTTCGGGAGGTAGCTCGGAAGAAAAGTGTTGGTCAGAGAAAAATCTGAGGAAGGCAATGGAAGCCATTACAAATAAAGAAATGAGATTCTTAAATGTGCCCAAAGTGTTCCAAAAGTTCTTTCCCTCGTCTCGACACATGATGAAGGCAGCGCAGATGAAGAATGCATCTATTGTTCTGTCCCATACCGGGAACATAAATCTGAAGAAGGCTGGATGACGTGTTTACGATGTTTGCGTTGGGCACATGAACTGTGTGCTGGAACTGAGAAACACGGCTGGAAGACTTACAATTGTGAAAACTGGGAATGGTAGCCCCATTGCAATTAGAAGCGTATCATTATTGTAATCAAACTGGAATATCTCAACATTACTTTTTGTATTTTTCGTAATAAAACAGTGTTGCTATAGGTATGCAATATTGAATTTCCCTTGTGAAATAACCCTATCTGAAATTTAATATCTTTTAGAACACACTCCAAAAATACAAAAGTTTCTTTGACATACATTTGACTTTGAGTATAAAAGATTATGTATAACTAAAAGCTGTTATGTTTTACAAATGTCATTCATTTTCGGGAGCGTTCAGCTGATTTTTTTAACCAACCATATCCTTAGATTTCCTTAGCTATCCAAAAACAGGGCACCGTACCCTACTATCGAAATCTCCTGACGAGGTTACGGGACACTATCAAGCCAAACCCTCGTTGGAAGCGGTATAAGGGGTGTATTTGCTCCAAGACTACGCTTCAGCTTATTCTCCACGCTTTTACAGTTCCGAATCTGCCGATTAGAAGGAATTCTTTCCTTTGTAACTGTCTCTGCCCTTCACCGCTTTAAGCGGTTTCTCTCGTCATGGATGAGCCCTTGCAGACCCCACGTCTACTCTGACCCACGTATCGGCCCAACACATATACTTCTCTGTAAATTATCTCTCAGCTCTCCTGTCGGGGATCAGTGTAGCCTTTAGTGACTCGATTTTACTCCTCCTACGTACTTTCATCATCAGATCACTCACTAACTATGGATGGACTACCCCTGGAACGACAGAGTGACGACGCTCCTGTTTAGTCTCTTAACAAATAACCAACAAATCAACCTCATTCTGCACAGAATACTATTACTCGTGCTGCTTGTTTGGGCTGCCAAAATTAGCCTCACCTTTCCAACTCTTTCCTCGGATGAAGAAACCTTCGCATGGCGAGCATTTCAGGAATGCTACAGTTTGATAATCGACTTGGAACATTTCCTGAACAGCAAATATGCAGACACGTACAACAAAGGTGAACGGTGAATCTATAAAGAAGGAATAACAGAATCCCACGGTGTAACGGTCGCTGCCTCAATGTTTCGAGGTGGTAATTAAAACTCCGTTGCTACACTTTCTGTAGAAGAACAGCATCCCGATTTCACTGTCACACGTCGGGCCAACGCTCGGCTGCTGTACATTGATTTTACGGAAGTGTGTGTGTGTGTGTGTGTGTGTGTGTGTGTGTGTGTGTGTGTGTGTGTGTGTGTGTGTGTGTGTAAAGGAACAAAGACTGACTCCGGGGCTAGCAAGGCAGACCGTGTTGTCATGACATCGATACTAACGGAACGTTAAATTCGATTTACCTGCTTCTTTTGAGTGCCCGTTAGCAATATTATCCATAAACACTACACTGTACACTGATCACCCAGAAAATTACGACCACCGGCCTGCTGTCGATATAAACCAGTCGAGGCGACAGCAGTGTCACCTGTCGAGCAATGACATCTACTCGGACATGCACGGTGTGTGTAGTACCAGTGAGCATGCTGCCCGTGTGTAGAATGGAGAAGCCTCGCGATCTATCTTTGGCCTAGGGCAGATTGTGATGGCCCAGAGGCTCGGCAGAAAGTCGACTTGTCGGGCGTTCGAGGAGTGCTGTGGTGATTGTGTTCAACGCGTGGCGAAACCAAGGTTCAAATGGCTCTGAGCACTATGGGACTTAACATCTGAGGTCATCAGTCCCGTAGAACTTAGAACTACTTAAACCTAACTAAGGACATCACACACATCCCTGCCCGAGGCAGGATTCGAACCTGCGACCGCAGCGGTCGCGCGGTTCCAGACTGTAGCGCCTAGAACCGTTCGGCCACTCCGCCCGGCGGAAGATCTAACATCAGGCTTTTCTTGCTAGGCAGAGAACAAATGTGTCTGAACACCCCGTGCACCGAACACTGCTAACGGTGGGTCTCCGCAGCCGACGACCTATTCAAGTGCCATTGTTGACACCACAACATGAGCAACTACGACTGAAATAGTCATGTGATGATCGGCACTGGACGTTGGCGCAGTGGCAGAGCGTTGCATGGTCTGATGAATCCCGATACCTCCTCCATCATGCTTACAGCAGAGCGTGAATCCATCGTCTTCCAGGGAAACAGCTCATTGACACCTGGGTTGCTTAACGGAGACGTGGCGGCGGCTCCATTACGCTCTGGTGAACATTCACATGGGCATCCATGACTTTCAAGGAGTATCGTAAACTGGTTACAGACCACGTACACTCCTGCATGACTATCACGTTTCCCAACGGCAGAGGCATTTTTCAATAAGATAAGGCGCCATATCACAAGGTTGTGAGTGTGATGGAGTGATTCGAGGAACACAGTGGCGAGTTTCAATTGATGTGTTGCCCCCCCCCCTCTCCACCCCCCCAACTCGCTAGATCTGTACCCGATCGAACACATCTGGGGTGTGACTGAACGTGGCGTCAAAGCTCACCGCCCCTCCCCGGAATTTACGATTACGTAACTTGCGTGTGCAGATGCGGTATCAACTTCCTCCAGCGATCTACCAAGGCATTACTGCTTCCATGGCACGACATGTCGCCGCTGTTATCCATACCAAAGGAGGACGTATCGGCTGTTACATAGTTGATCGTAATATTCTAGCTGATTAACAGGCGTCTTACAATAATATTTCTTCGTGGGAAGGGCTGGTAGTTTTTGAAACGAATAGAGAGATGTGAAGATCAAACTCTACCACTGGAGATGTTTTTATGACACGTGCGTTTTCGAACTGTTTCATTTTCCGGAAAACAAATATAAGGGGGCGATTTAAAAGATCACGTTTGGGGGCCGCAAAATCCAGAAGTCAGGCAAAATCGCCGTGAGCGTTGAGGCAATGATCCCACCGATGTACCACGTTGAAGATACGCTTTTGGTAAAACAGTGTCCTCCTACGTGAAGAAGTGCGTAATTGCCTGCTGCACATCCTCGTCCGACGTAAATCGTCGACCCTTCGATGCCTTTTTTAAAGAACCGAAGGCGTGATAATAGCGTGGGGAGGGATCTGGACTACAGAGGCGGTATGGAGTGTCTCGCACTTGAGCTGGCATAACATCTGCGTTACACTTGCGATATGGGGACGCGCGATATCATGAAGGAGCAGCACGCCTTCCCTCAGCTTTCCCGAACGTAGTTTTCAACTTATATGCTACACCATACACATACTTCATTGTTTGATGGATGTCTACCGGTGTTTGCATTTCGGCAACCGACAAAAGAATAACGCCACGTTGGTCCTGCCGCGCGGGATTATCCGAGCAGTCTAGGGCGCTGCAGTCATGGACTGTGGGGCTGATCCCGGAGGAGGTTTGAGTCCTCCCTCGGGCATAGGTATGCGTGTTTGTCCTTAGGATAATTTAGGTTAAGTATTGTGTAAGCTTAAGGACTGGTGACCTTAGCAGTTAAGTCCTATAAGATTTCACACACACATAGGTCCTTTTTGGTCGCATTTGGTAATAATATCGCCATAGATCACATTTACACAAATGCCGCAGTAATGCCTTGCATGGCCGAGCGGTTCTAGGCGCTACAGTCTGGAACGGCGCGACCGCTAGGGTCGCAGGTTCGAATCCTGCCTCGGGTATGGATGTGTGTGATGTCCTTAGGTTAGTTAGGTTTAAGTAGTTGTAAGTTCTAGGAGACTGATGACCTCAGAAGTTAAGTCCCATAGTGCTCAGAGCCATTTGAATCCCTTGCCTACATACTGCATCGGCGTCACGCTTTGTTGCATATACGATGCAGGAACGTCCTGAGACGAAAACTTTTTGATCGTGCCTTATACATTCATTATTATTCCGCTGGCATTTATTGAAAGTAAATAGCCGTAATTTGTCCCTTGACGATAGAGAATGATACTTTGTGTGAATCACAACAAAGGAACTTCGAAGGAATCTAAAGATTCTTGTATTGTCAGTACATTCGTCTCTGTAATGCCGAAAAACACTAGAGAATGAACTTCAAATTCTTTCACCCCAATGTAGCTCTGCATACATTGAGGAGCCGGAACTTTGTGACCACATGCATAACAGTGCTTTGGTCCACCTTTGGAACGAAATGCTGCAGCGAGTTTACGTGCCTTGTATCCTACAAAACCTTAGTAAGTTGTCTGAAGACTGTGACACCAGATGTATACGCACGTAACTCCTGCAAATTATAGTGATTTGCGAGCACGAAAGGTAGCGCCCGATAGCTTTCCAGATGTGTTCCATCGGCTTCAGACGAGATGAATTTGGTGGGCGTGACATCTATGCAGCACGATTCTGGGCTTGTGACAGGAATTGTTATCCAGCTGGAAGATATCGCCGCCGTCCGTGGGAGACACCAGACACATGTATTACCTTCTACGTATCGCTCACACAGGGATCGTAAGGATAAGATTAGAATAATTACTGCACACACAGAGGCATTGAAACAGCCATTCTTCCCGCGCTCCATACGTGCATGGGACAAGGAGAAACCCTAATAACTGGTAATTGGGATTTTCCCTCTGCCATGCACTTAACGGAGGTTTTAAGAGTATATATGTAGATGAAGGGATACAGGTAGTCAGCAAAAACATCCACAGCAGTCATTGTGCCTTCGACTACCACCACAGTTCCCATGGAAGCCCAGATAAATGTACCCACAGCCTGCGACTGTGGCGCAGCGCATGTTTAGAGCAGCCATCGCGTGGATGACAGCGAAATCGGACACGACCCTCGACGTGGCGTAACAATAAGAGGGATTCGTCCGACCAAATGAAAAGATTCCATTGCACCATTGTCCAGTCTCGGGATCCCGTGCCCGATAGTCGTAACTGACGATGTCTCTCTGGTCAATACGAAACACTTAGTGGTCTTAGCTGCGGATCCCCAGTTCAACAGTGAACACTAAGCGGCGTGGCCCGAAACACTCGTACCAGCAACACCATTGTAGGCCTACTTTGTCGTCAGATTGCTTCCTGGATTCTCGTTCCCAGGCGCTGGGCCACAACTTTGTCAGAGTCGGTTATATTTGTGAATTTTCCCATTGGCGTTCGGTATTCTGGAATGATCCCTAGTTCGTCTCCATTCCGCTAGTATACTCGTACTTTCTTTGCCGTGTGACGTTCCCGAAACTTACCTGGCTACATAGTTTCGTGTTGCTGGAAGGTCACATACTGGGCGACAACGTTTTTGCAGTGTGTTATGATGGTGTAAGGCTACAGGCTGTGGGTCTATATGCATATATCAAGCGTGAAATGTGAAGGCCAGGTTGAGTGACGTACAGCTCGTGAGCGAGAAGGCTATGACAGAGCCGCAGCTGGCTTTGCAAACCGCTTCCTGGAAATACCGCATCATTAAATACACCGCATGGCTAAGCCTTAGCCGATGACATGATAAGGCGAGATTCTGAGTGCATCTAGAGGTAAATTATATATTACTAAAGAACACAAATAACCATAGAAAGTAAATAAAAGGTCCAGTAACGGCTCTACCAACCATGTAATACAGATATTAGTTACGTTATTAAAGTTCATAGGCCCGCCCGGTTAGCCGTGCGGTCAAACGCATTGCTTTCCGGGCGGGAAGGCGTGCCGGTACCAGGTACGAATCTGCCCGACGGATTAGTGTCGAGGTCCGGTGTGCCGGCCACCCTGTGGATGGTTTTTAAGGCGGTTTTCCATCTGCCTTGGCGAATGCGGGCTGGTCCCCCTTATTCCTCCTCAGTTAACCTATGTCGGCGATTGCTGCGCACACACTTCCTCCACGTACGCGTACACAATTATTACTCTACCACGCAAACATTGGGGTTACACTCGTCTGGTGTGAAACATTACCGGGGAGTTGGGGCGGGCGGGGGTCCACTGGTGGCCGAATCGCTCACTAACCCCGGTTTCGGTGTGGGGCGGTGGTGGGGTGAGTGGACTGCTGTAGTCTGTTGTGGGGTTGTGATCCACTGAGGGCTACGGCGAGTACGAAGCCTCTCCGTCATTTCTAGGTCCCCAGTTCAATACAATACAAAGTTTATATACGTTGTTTCTAGTGAAATTGCTTAGGTCTACATACTTTTCATGAAACAAAAGAAAAAGAATCGAAATACTTACGTAGCGCCAAGGCACAATTACACTTTAAGATTAAACTCTCCGTGAATAGTTACACAATTTGTTGTTTGTGTGTGTTAGGAAGACATTCTAGTTAAGTAATATTGTGCAATTGTCATTTGACTACAGCAGCAACCTACGAGCATTAAGAATTAAACTGTGAATATGACTAGTTGCCCGCAGTTCCGTTAGTAACCTGCAGCTCCGGTTCATAGTGTGAAAAGAAGTATATAAAAGACTGTAAGTTGGGTGCAGAATTAATCTGTGAATCTGTATAATACTGAAGTGCAGAAGTACCGTAGAGATCTGTTTCATGTATTTAATGTAAAATGTTTAACAAATTGTAAATAATTTCAGTTTGTGATCTAATAGTCAAACGGTGATATGACTGAAGTAGCGGTCACATGACAAAGTTGTTGAGGGAGAAAGCAGGACAGGCTCTCGATGATAGTGCGTCATAACATGGTCGGCAGTTTGGACTAATTCAAACTTGATGCAACAGTTTGCAATTGCAAAGATACGTTTATTCGTTATCTTCAACAAATGTTTCCAGAACGAGATTTTCACTCTGCAGCGGAGTGTGCGCTGATATGAAACTTCCTGGCAGATTAAAACTGTGTGCCGGACCGAGACTCGAACTCGAGACCTTGGCCTTTCGCGGGCAAGTGCTCTACCAACTGAGATAACCAAGCACGACTCACGCTCCGTCCTCACAGCACACAGTTTTAATCTGCCAGGAAGTTTCAACAAATGTTGCTGATCTTTGTATTAGACCATATGAACCCGATAGCTGTGGAGAATTAATTGACATTAGGATGCCTTTTGCAAAAGTGAAAGAAACACTGCACGTGTGGGAATTATTTGTTCGCACTAACAACCTCTACGGCCACCAACTGGGTGAACGTGTATTGAGTGAAATAAAACTGAGGTTGAATCTGAACCTGAATCACTATACATCAAAGTACAAACGGACCGTTCCCAGATTACATGACATCGTAGTGAAACGTGCTTTAAATTATTCATTGACTGAGGGTGATGTATAATTTATTGAATTAATAAAGTGCTCAAAGTAACGGTCGACAACCGAATCCCTGTCCAGGCGAGCCATCTAACTGGTTGTGCAATTGCCCGCAGGTAACGTTGCAATGGTTCTTCTTGTTTTTTTTTTTTTCTTTTTTTTCTTCTTCGCCTTGCATTGGGATGTCACCGCTGTGTATTCGCACTCTTGTTGTCGGCGAGCACTTGTATTGTTGTATATAATCTGAAGACTCGCTTAAAGGTTGCTCCTCCCTGACATGATGTGGTGAGTCCGATCGAGCGCTCTGTGGGGGCGCCGCGTTTTTGACACGTGATCTGGACGTGCGTGCTTTCAGCCTCGCCATCGGACACGAAACACGATACCAGCTTCTTTATTTCTCCTCATGTAACGTTACCAGCTGGACTGGACCGGATACAAACACTACAACGCCAACAGTAACCAGATAAGTCTAGGAACGTCGAAAATGGCTCATCTGCGCAGTTATTGTGTACATGTAAAGAAAGTGATTAACTGGCGTAAGACGACTTGTGCACGGATTGGGAGTTGAGCATGAACATCTGTATATATTAATAAGCGAAGAGCTCCATTGATGTTGAATTACGCAATCGGCGAAAAATCATAACAGAAGGAACAACCGAAAGATACCACGTAGCAATCGTTTGGAGCGATCGGAAATGGAAGGATCCTGTGAAACTTGTTAGAGGAAAATCAGAGCCATTACACGAAAGAAGGGGCTTAAAAATCCTCCTTCGGTCGATTGTTGAAGATTCCTCACCAGTCTGGGGCCTTCACCATGTTGGATTGATAGAAGAGATCCAGAAGAAACAGCTAAGAGCTGCCACCACGGCACGGGATCATTTAACACCAGCAGGGGCGTAATGGAGATTCTAACCCTACATGACGCACTTCTGTTGGTGTCACCTGCTAGATACACTGGGATGAATCTCATCTCAGCCACAACAATTATTGTAACAAATATTTCTACTTCAAAATATTTTTTTATAACTTCTCAAAAGCTTATTTCGTGGAGTTATATAGATCACGTAACCAAAAAATAAGGAAAAACTGAAAACCATTACTGTGTTTTTAATTATAGTTTCGTCACATAAATGGCTAAAAATGTAACTGAGTTCAATCAGTATATAATATTACAAGAAAAAATAGTGTGTGTTACCGAAAATAGGCAATTAAATTGGAGAAAAATGGGGGAATGTAGGGAAAAAGTGAAAGTTTTGTTATCATCAAATTAAGTAAAATTTTATTGCTTGAACACAATATTCATACTATTTTGATTAAATAATAGAAGAAACGTGTTTATCACCACGAAATAGAATTTCAATCACATTCACATATCTTTAACATAGGTATTCTTCGCAGATGATTTTCGTCCACTTCAAGCAACTCCTAGCATGTACATCGAATTCGAAGATCATACGCCATCTAATTATTTGAATAAAATATTACCTGTCGCACAAAAAGACACGATACAACATGGTATACCCACTTTATTTTTCACTCTGATGCCAAAATATGCTTCAAATAAAATGCACTTAAATTTCAAACACTCGATCTTACCTGACACACGGGGGTTTAGGTAACACAAGTCGACTGTGGACGGTTGCCGTACAAGGACTGACGCTTCCAGTGCAACACCACTGGCTTTGAGGGTTAGTGGTACTATCGAAGTCTTGAGAGATGGCGCCACAGACACTATTTCCTCGGGTTTACATACCTAAGATTACCATAAAGCGGGCTTGTGGTGTACTATATCCCAGCGCCTCTAAAAAGGGCTAAACAGACGCGTCGTGTATCAGCGAGAAATTTGTTGTTGAAACTGCTGTAGCGCACTATCAGTGATAGTCAAGTAACATACTACTTTATCGCACATGCGTCTCGCGTAGCGAGTACGACGAGGAAGTCTGAGAAATCAGAGCTCAAATGGAGGCTTGATGGGAGCCTTTCTTCCTCCGTACCGTTCGCAAAGGGACAGGCAAGGGAATTAATCATCGTGGTATACTATACGCACTCAGTGCAACGCACCGAAAATTGACTGTCGGAGTATAGATATTGACACTGGCGTGGAACTGGAAGGTTACAGTTAACTTTTTCCACATAGAGTTTACTGTAGACGAATTGTTAGCTGCACTGAACAAGGATCGAAGGGGCGGCTCTTGTTAAAGGGGTCATCTCCTCATTTGGGCTAAGCTATTTAGGACGTTGCTATTTAGGGAAACCATGGGAAGGTGGGTCACGGTGGCGACCCCTCACCTCCCCCTATACCCTCCCCCCCCCCCCCTCCCACTTGCGCCACGTCGCTCGTTCATGTGGTTGTTACTCCCAGAGCCAAATGCATTGATGATGAGTGTATTCTGACGAATTTTGCAACGCTTGTTCGCAGGATTGGCGCGTTCCTCGTGAACTGACAAATCATCCTCTTCCACTTACTGCGTTAGTCAGCCTGCACTATCTGATAACTCCACAGTGTGCCCGAATGTGAATTGAGGTGATTCCAGATAACTGTATTACAGTCTACAGCTGCACTCTTTCGTATGTTGTGGCAAGTTACTCAGTTTTTTTCTCTCGCAGAAAACTTATTTTTCGTTCAAAGTTAGGCACAATTTCATTTCAATTTGTAGCCATTGGGACTTACGTCTCTAAGCGACTGTGCTACAAAACTCAGGGTAATTCTGAAATATTACGGTGTGTGTGATGTCGCAACACGTTCGCCCTGCTGCAGTACACTGAGAAAATACACTCATTGTTGTCATACAACCGTGTGTTTCAGCTAGTAAACTGCTGCTACAGTTTTGCGAGCTTTGATTTATAGGGAGCAACGAACGAAGGCATCGTCGGGGCCGTCACCTTTAAATACCGGCGCCTCGACCAATGTTCCAGCTTCACGGCCGAGCTTTTTGCTCTCCATGAGGCCGTTCAGTATGCCCGCCGCCACCGCCATTCATCGTATGTACTCTGCTCTGATTCACTCAGTGCTCTTCAGAGCCTTGGAGCTCCCTATCCGGTCCATCCCTTGGTGCAACGGATCCAGCAGTCCCTCCATTCTTTCGCTGATGATGGCTCTCCTGTCAGCTTTCTGTGGGTTCCCGGACATGTAGGAGTGCCTGGGAATGAGGCTGCTGATGCTGCACAAGGCTGCAGTCCTCCTGCCTCGGCCAGCCTCCCATTGTGTCCCGTCATCTGACGTTAGTGGGGTTGTTTGTACAGGGTGTTTCAAAAATGACCGGTATATTTGAAACGGCAATAAAAACTAAACGAGCAGCGATAGAAATACACCGTTTGTTGCAATATGCTTGGGACAACAGTACATTTTCAGGCGGACAAACTTTCGAAATTACAGTAGTTACAATTTTCAACAACAGATGGCGCTGCAAGTGATGTGAAAGATATAGAAGACAACGCTGTCTGTGGGTGCGCCATTCTGTACGTCGTCTTTCTGCTGTAAGCGTGTGGTGTTCACAACGTGCAAGTGTGCTGTGGACAACATGGTTTATTCCTTAGAACAGAGGATTTTTCTGGTGTTGGAATTCCACCGCCTAGAACACAGTGTTGTTGCAACATGACGAAGTTTTCAACGGAGGTTTAATGTAACCAAAGGACCGAAAAGCGATACAATAAAGGATCTGTTTGAAAAATTTCAACGGACTGGGAACGTGACTGATGAACGTGCTGGAAAGGTAGGGCGACCGCGTACGGCAACCACAGAGGGCAACGCGCAGCTAGTGCAGCAGGTGATCCAACAGCGGCCTCGGGTTTCCGTTCGCCGTGTTGCAGCTGCGGTCCAAATGACGCCAACGTCCACGTATCGTCTCATGCTCCAGAGTTTACACCTCTATCCATACAAAATTCAAACGCGGCGACCCCACAGCGCCGCTACCATTGCTGCACGAGAGACATTCGCTAACGATATAGTGCACAGGATTGATGACGGCGATATGCATGTGGGCAGCATTTGGTTTACTGACGAAGCTTATTTTTACCTGGACGGCTTCGTCAATAAACAGAACTGGCGCATATGGGGAACCGAAAAGCCCCATGTTGCAGTCCCATCGTCCCTGCATCCTCAAAAAGTACTGGTCTGGGCCGCCATTTCTTCCAAAGGAATCATTGGCACATTTTTCAGATCCGAAACGATTACTGCATCACGCTATCTGGACATTCTTCGTGAATTTGTGGCAGTACAAACTGCCTTAGACGACACTGCGAACACCTCGTGGTTTATGCAAGATGGTGCCCGGCCACATCGCACGGCCGACGTCTTTAATTTCCTGAATGAATATTTCGATGATCATGTGATTGCTTTGGGGTATCCGAAACATACAGGAGGCGGCGTGGATTGGCCTCCCTATTCGCCAGACATGAACCCCTGTGACTTCTTTCTGTGGGGACACTTGAAAGACCAGGTGTACCGCCAGAATCCAAAAACAATTGAACAGCTGAAGCAGTACATCTCATCTGCATGTGAAGCCATTCCGCCAGACACGTTGTCAAAGGTTTCGGGTAATTTCATTCCGAGACTACGCCATATTATTGCTACGCATGGTGGATATGTGGAAAATATCGTACTATAGTTTTTCCCAGACCGCAGCGCCATCTGTTGTTGACAATTGTAACTACTGTAATTTCGAAAGTTTGTCTGCCTGAAAATGTACTGTTGTCCCAAGCATATTGCAACAAACGGTGTATTTCTATCGCTGCTCGTTTAGTTTTTATTACCGTTTCAAATATACCGGTCATTTTTGAAACACCCTGTAAGAGGCTTGTGTCGTTGCGGTGGGATACTTGGTCATCCCTTCAAGGAAACAAGCTCCGGGCAGTAAAACCGTTCCCAACTGCTTGGACAACCTCCTCCCGACCATCTCGGCGAGAAGAGGTCCTTCTGACCAGGTTGCGGATTGGGCATTGGCGGTTTAGCCACCGCTACCTGCTCTCCGGTGACCCAGCCCCGCAGTGCCCTTGTGGTCAAGCATTAACAGTGCGCCATGTTTTATTGTCGCGTCCCCGCTTTAGTCAATCTCGTGTTGTCCTGTCCCTGCCATCTACTTTACCGGATATTTAAGCTGATGACGCGCGAGCAGCTGCTCGTGTTCTTCGTTTTGTAACTTTGACTGGCTTGTCCAAAGACATCTAACTCTTTTACTTATTTTATCTGCATCTTTGTAAGGACTTTTTGGTGTCCCCCCCCCTCACCTTGAGTTTTACTAGATTCTATGTGCTCTAACAATTGTGACTGGGCGCTAATGACCTCAGTAGTTGAGCGCCCTTAAACCCCACCAAAAAAAAAAAAAAAAAAAAAAAAAAAAAGGCATAAGCCTCATGAAACTGGAAAATAGCTTTAGTCCGAAATAAAAGCAAAAAGAAAACCAAAATAAGGTAGTTCGTTAGAAAGTGTACATCTCTGTGCATCTGTCAAATCAAAATCTGTTGCTGGGTAACACTGAATATCGTATTGGTTCATTCTTCGATGACGTCCCTCCTCGGGTCACCCAGCGTCTGACGGAGATTCCAGTGACGTCGCACTGCATGTTTCGACTGCTCCCAACGGATTCTCCACAACAGATATCTCAGACTAGACAATTGATTGATTCCCGCCTCCTGGAAGAAGCTGTCCACAAGGAGGTGCAGTGTCCACGCGTATTGTTGTCTTCAGGAACGAAACAGTTGCCGAAATGTTGTCTCTAGGGCTGGACAATAGACCGGAGCATCCTGTCTCGATAATGCACGCCCTAAAGTTCCGCTTGACAGCGATTAGGTGCCCCCGGACATCCGTACTTGATACTAGCCTAAAAGTAGGTGACCAACATCCGTGCTCAATACATGGGACTGATGATGTAATTCCATAATCGACTATCGATTAATGAAGCAAAGCTTCGTGGCTAAAGTCGGTAATAAGTTCAGCTGAAATTTTTTCAAACGACCTAACAGTGTTCAGAAAGGATAGATTAAATACAATTGCTGGTGGAGTTTACCTTGTAGTGAAATTGAATTAGTTACTGAGAAATAGTATGGGTAGAGGTTATACATAATAATCGGACTAAACTATTAATTGGACCGTTTTACCGACGCCCCGACTCAGAAGATATAATTTCTGAACAGTTCAAAGAAAACTTGAATCTCATTTCAAATAGGTACCCCACTCATACAATTATAGTCGGTGCCGACTTCAATCTACCCTCGATATGCTGGAAAAATTTTACGTTTAAAGCCGGCGGCAGGCATAAAACGTCAACCGAAATTGTACTGAATGCTTTCTCAGAAAATTATTTTGAACAGTTAGTTCATGAGCCCACTCGAAGCGTAAATGGTTGCGAAAGCATACTTGACCTCTTAGCAACAAATAATACTGGACAAATAGGCAGTATCATGACGAATACAGGGATTAGCGACCAATAGTCAGATGCAGATAGGCTGAATACCGTATCACCCACAACCCTCAAAAAGAAAGGAAAAGTTTATCTATTTAAAAAAGCTTATGAAATGCTGTTAACGCCTTTTTAACAGACAGTCTCCACTCCTTCCGATCTGATCACGTAAGCGTAGAAAACATGTGGAATGATTTCAGAGAGATAGTATCGGCGGCAATTGAGACATTTATACCACATAAACTAATAAGTGATGGTACTGATCCCCTATGGTACACAAAACGGGTCAGATCGCTGTTGCAGAAGCAACGAAAAAAGCATGCAAAATTTAAAAACCGCAAAATGTTCAAGATTGGCAAAGTTTTGCAGAAGTTTGAAATATAGTGCGTATTTCAATGCGAGATGCTTTTAATAATTTCCGCAACGAAACTCTGTTCCGGAATCTGGTAGGAAACCCAAAGAGATTCTGGTCATACATAAAGCTGTGTTCTATGGGATCCGCATCAGGTGGGACTGACGGATGACATCGAAAAAGTTCAAAGAAGGGCGGCTCATTCTATATTACCGCGAACTAGGCGAGATAGTGCCACAGATAAGATACTTGAATTGGAGTGGTAATGATTAAAACAAAGGTGTTTTTCGTTGCGACTGGATCTTCTCATGAAATTTCAGTCACCAGTTTTCTCCTCCGATTGCGAAAACATTGTTGGCACCCGCTTACATAGAGGGAAATGATCATCACGATAAAATAAAAGAAATCAGGGATAGCACAGAAAAATTTAAGTGCTCGTTTTTCTCGTGCGCAGTTCGAGAGTGGAACGGTAGAGAGACAGGTTGAAGGAGGTTCATTGAACCCTATGCCAGGCACTTAATTGTGAATAGCA